>NW_027314758.1:300000-600000 GCF_023375885.2 Dermacentor andersoni
GCACAGGAAAAAGGGTGCCCAAGAACTTACGGAAGTTTGCCATATCTTCAAGAAGTGGTATAACTGTGTTAGGTGCTCGTCCGTGGCTTCGTCCACCTAGGAGATGGATCCTTTTGGAAAGAGGATCGTGCTGCTATCCACTCTCCCTCCGTCATTCAGTGTCTGGGTCTTTTGAACATGCGTGAGGACTGTTCAGAGCTACAGATCTGTGTTGTTTCGATAAAACCTTACAGCTACGACTAGCGCTGTTGTCCGTATCCTTGCCATGCGTGTTCTGTTTGGCACCCATTAAAGCATGATGCTTGGCCTCAACGTTTGTCGATGCCTACCCGCTGATTAGCTGAAGGCACACTTTGTCTGTAAGACGCTGCACGGATTTCTTGCGACACAGTGCACATCGAGATGGAAGGCTGGTAGAGAGAACGGCGTAGAAGAAGAAGGAATGAAAGCAGAACTGGAGACAGGCTCTGAGCTAAGGAACACAGTCAGTTTCAGTTTCAGTTTCAGTTTATTATTCGTTCATAACAATTTGTTACAAAATATGGTATACAGACAAGGGTCCCAAAGTCAGAGACTGCACCGGTACCCTTGGATCAGAAGTTATACAAAAAAAATTAAGCGGAATACAGAGCAGAGAAACAAATAATGAAATAAGCAAAATATAACCAAGAAACTGAGTGACGAACTCATAAAAAACAAAAGGAAAAGGAAAGATGCACAATCAATGGTAATTCCACAGCTTCTAAATAGCAAATTAACATTGTATAAAATTAATCAGACAGCAAATAATTCTTCAGTTCATATTTGAAAGAGTACAAGGTAGTTGACAACTTAATGGAATATGGAAGACTGTTCCAAAGTTTAAGCGCGCAAAAAGAGGAAGCCATCTTTCCGTAATTAGTATGACATAAAGGCAACAAGAAATTTCCTTGTGCTGCAAACCTTGTGTTATTGGGATTAAAAAGGAGATCAGAACTAACAAAGTTGTAAGAAAGTTGTTGAGTTAGTAATTTGAAAAATAATATCGCTAAATGATAGTTAAACAAATCAGTAACTTGAAGAATGCGGTTTGTACGTAGTTGTGAAGAGGCGTTAGAGAAAAGATGGCTTCGTGTTATAATGCGGATAGCCTGATTTTGAATGTGCTGAATAGAGGAAAGATGACAATGATAAGTATTACCCCAAGAAGTGATACCATAAATGATATGACTATGAATTAAAGCGAAGTATAACGATAATAATGCTTCTTTGGGAAAAAATGCACGTGATTTGAGTAGTGCTCTAATGCCAAATGCTGTTTTATGTTTGATGTGTGCAATGTGGTTAGTAAACTTAAGGTGGGGATCTAATTTGATGCCGAGGAAAGAAACACAAGTGGAGGCAGGAATGTCATGCCCATTCAGAGTTATGGTCGGAGAGCAAGGTAAATGTCTCTGTGGAGACTTAAATAACATGAATTGCGTTTTCGTAGGGTTTATAACTAGAAAATTGGCATTACACCATTCAGTAATTTTCGAAAGATCACTGTTTAGTTTCAAAGTTAGCGAAAGTAATGATTTATCAGAGAGGGCAACAGTCGTGTCGTCGGCGTATAATATAGGTAGGGTATAATTAAGGCAGTCAGGTAAATCATTTATATAAATGGAAAATAATAGTGGACCTAAAATCGAGCCCTGAGGCACTCCTTGGTTAATAATTTTGCTTTCAGCGAAAGCCCCGCCTGCGTACACTGTTAATTCACGAATTCAGCTGTCTCCTAATGAGCGTTGGCGTCCTGACATTTCTTTTCTTCGTGTTCTCCGCGTAGTGAGCGTGTGTCAGATCCCCGGAGTCACCCAAAGTCGGGGCGCAATAGTCGAGAGACGCGTCCTGCTTCTAATGACTGAGGCCCAGTTAGGAGGCAGTCTCGGATGCGTTTCCCAATTTGGAAGCGAAGCAGCTTACGACCAAGAAGAGAGGATTACCGGAAGCGTCGAGTTGCAACCGTAGCAGAGACAACAGTAAAAAGACAGACGAATTTCCTGAAGATTGAGTTGAAATCAGTAGGAGCTACACGTAAGACCAGTGTAATACGGATCGAAGCCAAATATATCCACGACAGAGCCCTTTCATTAATTGCGAAACTAGCTTTCCCGCAATGCATCTCACCAAGCTAACAGCAGCGTACGCATTTGTTTCTTGCGATAGCAAGTTACAACATGGTATTTGTAATGTTTGTTTGAAATGTTGCAATGTTTCAGGAAGAATTTTGTTTGAAGCTTCATGTGTATCATGTGCACCACCAAGATGTCTAATCCCACAAAATTTTACTCGAGATAGCAAGATGAAGCTTGCACTGGTTCATGCCATCTTGTCTGAAACGCCTTGCCATGTCTACCAAACCACTTGCCATGTCTACAATCTTTACACCCCCTCCGAAAAAAAAAGAACTGGTAAAAGATTTCAAGGTGCACACAAAAATCTGACTCCAGCCGTCATTCGCCGAGTGCATGCTAGGTGGCGCCACGACACCGCGCCTCAACCAACAGAGAGGCGCGTATTATCTTCACCTTGCCACCGCAAGTTCACCAACATGAACTTGAAGCGGCGATTCACTGACTGATTGATCGTCGATTCGAAGTGTTGGCAACAAACACATGCGTCACCGGCTTCTCCACAAACATAATTTGTTAAATAAATGAAGGATGATCAATGGGGAAGTGAAACAGTTCAGCTGTTTAGTAGTTTGAAAGTAATCGCGATGCCGTCTACTATATAGCGGGGCTGTCTAATTACAATGAAAAAATATAAATAAATAAAAATAAATCGTAAATAGATAACATATGCCACATATGCCACTGAGATAACATATATCTCACAGATTCAACCCAAACGCGTATGTCAGCGGCACCTTGCCACAGAGGGACCCGAACTTGCTTCCGCAAATCCAATGGGGCTCTTGCATTGCCCAGGGGGCGCTGCGAAAATGGTGCTAAAAAGCGCCCTCTGTCCTGAACTGGGTAGTACCAAGCCCGGTCGTCTGCTTCGGAAAGCACGTTTACAATATGGACCAGCCACTTTCGGTTATGTTATACCACGGCTTGCAGCGAATATCGGGCGCCGAAGATTTTTTCAGGGATGGCACGCTGCGTAAAGGCAAGAAATTATGCAACGCCAAATACGTGTACGGCGTTCAAGAAATAAGCGGCGAAGTTTTAGCGCGGTTTCAATCGCAAGTGGAGGCGAGTCGCGTACGAAGTTGAACTTCAGGTAACGTTTGCACGCCGCTGGATTCAGGCGCACAAAGGCGAGGAAATGCTTGCTATAAATGAATTCACAGCAGCGATAAGTAGACATCATGTGTACGGAACTGCTCGAGCGCACGATCGTACGCGCCGCGACGGCAGCGGTCTTTCGACATGCCGCGAAACGGCGGGCCTCCTGCTATCTTTGTTGACTGCCTGCCGCTAGACAAGTAGTTATGCCTCCCCTGTAGTAGCGGCCATCTGTCCCTTTAGTATGGTAAATAACTGATGCAATGCATATGAGCTCGCAGTAACGTACGTGCGAATCGCGCTGCAGCGCGAGCTCGTGCGCTGCTCGCTTGATGTAGCTTTTAATGACAGCGCTCGAACATCGATGTGCTGCAATCAATACTACCTTGCTGCACTGCCTCAACGTGCTGGCTTGAGGTCAAGGATGAGCACATTTAACTCTCCAACCTGCACGTGCTGCTCGTTGTGGCGTAGTGAATCGTCACCGAATCTGGTCACTTGACCACTTTGAACCGGTCGAATTGTTAGTTGTCACTGTGGCCGGGTCTCGAATCATGAATCACCGGCCATGCCTGGTGCTATGTCGGTCCGCCGTCGGGATTGTAGGTGCAAAAGACCGAACTTTAGAACGCAGATAATCAAGCAAGCTTCAAGACAGGCGAAGCAGTCGGCATGGCGCGAGGTTTCGCTTACCCAGCGCGACGAACTGCAGCTATTCAGCGCGCCCGACGCTTCGCTTCGTGAGGCCTTGAAGGAAAACGGTGGAGTCTGATGCTGGGATTCAGGCCTTCTTGTTCATGGCAGCCCACGACGCAACGACGGTGGCGCTTTTTCGAGGCTGAGCTAGGTCTCTCCGGATCGGCGTCGCCGATTCCTTCTGCTTCCAGCATTACGTTCCACGGAGAGTTCGTTTTCTTGGCTGCGGCTAGCTCGCAGCGTGGTCGGCGTGGTCTGTGAGAAGTGACGAGCCTTTTCGCACTCGCAACAGGGCAGAAGAAAGTGCGAATCGACGCAAAACTCGGGCTAGAAACGTGCTTCGCCACAGCCAGGACTGGATACTACCCAAGCTGGTACTACCCAGATAACGTTTCGCGCGCCGCCATCAGGCGCCGCTACTATACCTCAAACTTCAACGCAAGACGCCCATAAAGAGTTGCGCATAGCCTAGCTGGATCTTCATGATGGTTGCGAAATCGTGCTGCATAGTTGTAACAAGACACCTGATGTGATCGTGCTTCTTTACGTACATACCGTAACTTCGCAACCACGATCGCAAATACCTTCAGCCGCTCTCTTATGCGAGTACCATGTAGCTTTTTTCTTTCTTTTCTTTTTTGCTTAGTTACCGCACCATTTTTACGATGCGTGTGCTTCTTGCGAGAATACGTAGGCGTTGCTTTCGCGGTGGAACAACCGTGCAGCACCCGAGGGCTAGCGTGTGCAGTTCGAAGCTCGCCTCGGCGGCGTAAGTGGCTGTGGTGTGGCGCTGCTAAGCCCGAAGGCGCGGGATGGAATCCCGGCCGCGGCGCCCGCGTTTCGATGGGGGCGAAATGCGAAAACGCCCGTGTACCGTGCATCGGGTGCACGTTAAAGAACCCCAGGTGGTCGAAATTAATCGGGAAGGCCCCGCTACGGTGCGCCTCATCAGGATATCGTGGTTTTGGCACGTAAAACCCCATTCTTATTTAGTTTCATTTGAATATGGACTTGTGTCGCGATTATAGTTGAGAGAACTTGTTAAGCTCGTTTACACTAGCGGGAAAAACGCGCCGACATATTGCAGGCCCTTGAAAGCGTGCCGCAAGAACAGCCGAGCGGCAACCTTTTCCTGCCACTGAGTTAATGGGCCTTGGAGCAATTTCTTTCGCGGCATACCGCTCATTGCCGATCGGCGAGACCAGTGAGGAGCGGCCGATTTATTCGCGTGGACAGACGCCACAAGAAAGTATGCGCCCATCTCTTAGCGTCACTGATGCTATCCGCAGGGATTCCAGCTAATGGCGAATCGCTCGCTTGCCGCAGCGACAAAGACTCTCGCAAGTGTGGCCGTGCCACTGCTGGCGCGTTGTGCCGCCAGCGGCATGCCGCTTGCGTGTTTTTTTTTTTCTCTCGCTAGTGTGAACGTACCATCACGCGTCGAAACGCACTCTTGAATCGCAGAAAAAGAATTGAGTACGTGCGCCCGTGCTAACTCGGTTACGCCATAGTCAACTGCCGCGCGGCTGGCTGAAGCTATGGGGAAGACGAGTGTGTGCTCTGACGTCAACTATATGATGGCGCACATTTTAATGAAGCCCTTTATTATGTTTTCTTTGAAATCTCGAAGGCAGACTTCCTGCGAAACTGTTTCGGCGTTATCGAATAAAAAGAATTGGAGGACGCTTAAAGCTTTCCCTTTAACAGTGGAACGAGACGGAATTCAAAGATCCCTGACTGCTTCTCAGGTTTCCCGGCAACTGCAGCTATGTAACCGTAGTGTTTTCGGGAAACACTGCCGGTGAGCAGTCGAGCTTCCTGGTATAGAAACGCGGCCTCTTGCCTGGGCCGCGGATTCGCGGACGCGAGCGTCATCTGGTTGGCGTTGCAAGGAACCGAGCGCAGCGCGCCACTGTATGCATGGTAGAAACGCCGGAAAAGGGCTTCATGTCTGCGTTGCCGCGTAACAGAATTACGTTTTCTGGTTAATTCAAATTACAATACGACGATATCATGTCGTAGGTTGTGTTCAGGTTATACTTTACGATTTTTCTGACGCATCTTAGTTTGACGAGTTAAATTAGTTCACTAACGCCTCTGCGCCATCGCGGAGGGCCTGCGTGGTTGTGGTTTGGTATCATGTTTCGCTAACCGACGTCCGACGCGAGACGCCGAGACCGGATTTTACGCGACACCGTATTTTTTTAACGATACCGCGTTAAAAAAATTTCGTCAGGACGAGGCCGGTCGAGCGGAAGGAAACAGGGCAAAATAACATGAAAACTCTTTCGGAAGCGTGGCCCGGGTCTTCTGCTTCCGTTAACGTCGGTGACGTAAGTGCAGATGGCGCGGTATATTTATGCTAGTACGAAATGAGAGTCGCTGTTTTAAACGTGCTGCAAAAAAATAAACGGGGGGGGGGGGGGGGAGGGAGTGTCGGGAACAAGTCGAAACCAGAGTTTCCACGGCGGTAACGTTATTCATCGTTTGCGAATGCTTTCCACGCACGGTTCACGACGTTCATAACGCTTAATAAGATTAAGCGTATACACCGGCAGCAGGGAGACGAAAATAAGGGCCACTGCTTCGTGGTAAATTTCCACGCCTCCTTGTTGCGTGACAGTTCTCCCGAACCTCACATTTGGAGCCCCTCTACTTCCCGTGAACCTTCTCCCCCAGCGTACACGTACCACAACTCTCTCCGTTCAGCCTTCGCCATTACGCGAAATGACTCTCTACTGTGGACGCATGTTTAAAACTTATTTTTAGAACGTTGGAGCGTCCCTGGAAAACATCGTACTCTTGCTTGCTTTGGATAAAAGAGAAGTAGTTCTCCCATCGCCTAAACCGTGATACGTGCTTCGAGTACAAGCGTTTCAAAATGGGCTGCTCATATTGTAATGCGGCCAGCGTTTGTAACCGATATTTACTTCCAGCGAAAGCGTACAGTTGGACGTCTTTTCTTTAGCACACAAAGTTCTCCAGCGTTTTTTATTTTAAACCCACGCACTTTATTCTTCCCGGAAGTATTTTAATCATGGCTGTGAAATCGGCAAACGCGAGAGGAGAGCAATGAGGATGAAAAGCAGTGCTTTTTCAACAAAAAGAATAACAACACGTGCGGTAAAGGTCAATGGAAAAAAAAACAGGACGGACGAAGCGCCATTTATTCTGGGTCACTGATGCCCTCTGCTAATGCTGCCTTCCTTCTACTGCCAGTCGTGTAAATGGATGCCGCCCATTAAGACAAGAAACTGCGTCAGAACCGTGCAAATGGCGCATATTACAAATGACCACGCATCGTTATGAATCAAGCAAAGCAGCTCTTGGAATAATTACCTTGCGACTGGAGCTCCAATGCCACGACGATCAGTCATGCCGCTTTTTTTGTTGCTTGATTCGCGTAAAAGTTGCAGAATACACAACTGATCGAAGAAGCGCGAAAATGTACCCCGACCAGGATAACAGAAAATTTAATGTTTCGGCTCCCCATACGGAAGGCTCCCGCTGGGGAGCCCGCGTGGGGAGCCGAAAGATCAATGTCTTCAGTTATCTTGGTCGGTGTACATTTTCGCGCTTCTTCGATATGTATTTTCCCTGCCAGACGGGCTGCCATCAAACCTTGAATTTAATGTCAATACACAACTAAGTAAATCCCTGCCCATATTCTGTTGATAGTTTATCGATTTCTGCTGGCCTTAATTATATTCTTCTAGAGAAAGTATTAAATATTAGGAAGCTTTTGTACCGGATGTTTTCAACTGCACACCTTTACCTTCCTGTTTTGCCGATACTCTCGATGTGCGACAGGGGTTACTAAGTCACATAAATATAGCTTTTATTGCGATAGCAATCATATGGACACTCCAGGCGCATTTCTACCATGGGCATCGCCTTGAGGTTCCGTATAAAGTGCAAGGGCGATAAAATCGGCTACGCGCCCCGTATGCTGCATGTGCGAGTGAAAGTTTGCGAGGGTAAGCCGGCGATCGCGGCTCAACTCGAGCACCCAAGGGAGGAAAGCGGGGAGGAAGCGCGCCGTTTTCCGTCGCGCGCATGGCTCCGCGGGGAGGAGGGTGAGGGGGGGGGCGTTCTACTCCGGGCCCGGGCGGCAGTGTCCGCCCGGACCGCTGTATCTTGAAAGCCATCTGAGACGGGGACAAAGTCCGCCATGCGCTGTGTTTTCGCGGTTTAGTTCGTGTTGATGCAAGAGGCAGCACGAAGTTTAATTCGCTCGCCGCTGCTGCCGCGCTTCCTCACTCCCGCATTTTGACAGCGAGTTTACATGTTCATCGAGTGAAATGTGTTCCATGTTTGCTTGTGCGCGCTTGACACAATGCTTGTTAATTTAGTTAGTATGTCTATGTTTACAAGTTTATAAGTCCGATAAAACTACTATCCTTAATTCGTATAGCTGTTCACTGATTTGCTATCACAATCGATGCTTCGCCTTTCGGATGAAAGTGCGACTGTTTTGGTGACTTGTTCGTTGCTCTTCCTTAAAGTCCTATAAAGCATGCTTTCGTGAGTATAGCTTTCATCCTAACACATGTTTGGTTTAGCATGCGTTTGGGCTTGTAAAGTAGAGAAGCGGGAATTCTTCGAAATCCTCTCTTTCTGAAAGATTAGGTGCATGGTTCTAACACTGAATTATAAATTATAAGCTGCCAAGAAGGCAGGTTTAGGAGGCTGAAATTTCAAACGAGAGACGTGATGCGAAAAAGTCAGAAAAACCAACGCAGTAAAGCACCGACAGTTTGGAGCATTAGCTGCAGTCCTGAGCCAGAGACTTGAACTCCTGTGTTAGTGAACGGGATATCTCAATGGCTTCATGCATGAGGGAGTATGACACGTGGGCAAGCCTGACGCGTTGTATCCTCGAGAGCCACGTTGCCTCGCTTCTTCACTGAGCTTTGCCTCCGAAGTATTGTATACGTAATTACTATAATCTGATGTGTTCCTGTGCTTCCGCGTTCTTTATTTCTATACAGAAGGCCGAAATATTTATTCTGTATATTCTGTGCAGCAAACATGAAACAACTGCTTCACGTTCAGTGGCTTCAGATCAAGCCAATTCAAGAAGAGACACGAAATGAGCAACGAACAGCAAAAAAAATAATAATAATAAACAAAGAAAACCCAAATGTGAAATGCGTTGTGTGACAGCCAGAGAAACGAACGTGCCTGCAACGCGGTCGCGAAGCGAAAGCCCGACAACTGCTCGCCCGATGAAAGGCCTCATAGGGGTCGTTGCCATGGTGCACGCATTACGTCACTGAACACGCGACGCGACGAAGTAAGCGAGGAATACATGCAACGAAGCGAGGTAAGGAACTAAAGGAGGCTCTATTTGCTCAGAGAGTAGAAAACAACAGCCAATATGTCCTTTTTGGTATTCCGCGATGGCTTTATTATAAGTGATATGAATTATAAATTATAATCGATTTAAAGACCACCTCGATTTGTATCTGCACAAAACGTTCCAGTAGGGCTGCGAACGCTAAAGCTAGGAAGTTTGGTGTGCTTGCAAAATACAATTTTATTTATTTCGCTATTTTTGCTGCCCAAATCTGTCTGTGTGGTTTTCTTGAGATTTCTTCACTCGTAAATGCGCCGTGACGACCGGATCAAGTTGTCTGTGGTGCTAATCTGCTGCAGACCACTGCTGAACGTGTCATGACCTAGTGTTCTGCCCAACTCTCCTTTTCTCGCGAAGTTGCGTATGGCCCCCTGACGATCTCTTCCAGATTCATTCACAGCTCCCTTTTTTTTACGACTAGTGATCTAATCGTGTCCTTCCGATCTCTATCACGGACCAGTTAGCAACGCCTGTAGGTTGGCTTCACTGCCGGCTTCCTTCTCACCAGCATGCGTCGCGCCTTCGACTGCAGCTCTGCGACATCCCCGGCACGTGCTTCGGCGCGGACCATTTGTTAACCAAGTGCGGCACCCCTCTCACGTGCCATTTTGTGGTCTTCCGGCCCCGTTCCAAAGGCGCCCCTTTTGTGGCTTCTCTCCTTTTGTCGTTTACTGCAGTCCGTGTGCGCGGGTGTAGTGGTGTGTGTGTGTGTGTGTGCGCGCGCGCGCACGGGGTCGGCCTCTGTCAGTAACGCCAGAGGGCTTCCACGTAAGACCTTGTTTACAAAAAGGTCGGCCTGCAGGTCCCCGCCGTCGTAATTACGACGAGCCTAGACCGTAAGGAAATTCCTTGCCGGTCGTTCCTAAGCGAAGGAGGAATAGCAATAACAAAATAAGATTAATGACAGATAGATAAATTCTTGTATCAGCAAGGGAAGCTGTCGGGTTAGTTGTTGTCATAGGCATAAAGTGAAACGCAATCAGAACAGCGATTCCACAGCTACTAGGAAGGGTGACGTGTAACCACTGTGTGTGCAGAGAGAGAGAGAGAGAAAGAAAAAGAGAGAGAGAACAAAGTCAGGAAAGGCAGGGAGGTCAACCAGACGACTACCCGGTTTGCTACCCTTCACTGGGGTTGGGGAAAAGGGGAATGGAAAGAGGAAAAGAGGGAGAAGGTTTCTAAGCAGGTAGCAGGCCTAAATGTTCGTTTGAATTAAGCCACTACTACGACTTCGGGAAAGCCTAGAAACGCAACAACGTATTCGAGTTATGTGCGTCTTGTTCTCACTTGAACTTAGGCTGATAATGCGTCAGTAAATAAAATAAAAAAGAAGGAGAAGAAGAAATGAGTAAGAAAAAAACAACAAAGAACGAATACGAAAAAGACGACAGCACGATGGCTGGCTTACCATTCATTCTTTTTTCAAACTTCGAAATGGTCTGCAACGTATAAATGACACGTCCGTTAGTCTAATAATAATTAAAGAAAGCGAATGTGACTTGATTAGTATAAAGGCGCTTTGAATTCCAGGCGTGTTGGCGATTCACCGCTGCCTCTGCACACGTCTAGGTGAACCTTTCGTTTATACATAGATCAGCCTTTCAGAATAAAGAGCGATAGTTGTAAGTGAACACTCGTCGGGCCGTCTTTTTTCTATTTCTTTGTTTCTTAGTGCTAGTTTTGTTCGATTTATAAATTGGTATACATGTGCGTATGCTTGGCGCGTTCATGCACATGTGCGCGCGCGTGTGTGTGTGCATGTTTGTGTGTGTGGGTGTGTGTTTTGTGAGTGCGCCAGTGTGTGCCTGAGTTACTCGTTTGTTTGTTTATTTGTTTGGTTTCATCTGCATGCCGAATTCTGAGGGAGTCACCGCCGGTTTCTCGTATGCATGCGGCTGTGCGTGCACTCTTGTTCTCACAGTGGTACGTCTGCAACCCTGTCTCACTAATCTCGTCAGGGGTTGTAAAATTTTCTAGAATCGGCGCCATAGGCTAATCAGCTAACTCTCGAATGTCAGCGCACTCCCGAAGCTGTTTGCACGTGACCTCCGTACCACGGTCAGGTTCGGCGGTCTCGACTGACCAACCAACCGGTTTAGCTGAACAGCAGGTCAGGCTGCAGTTCACATGCTGACTGACGTGCGGTCGCACGAAATGCGCAGGTCACAGGAATTCACGAGAATGAACGAAAGCACCGAATAAGCGCGCTGCTGAACATGACGTGCTGCGTCAGGCATTCCAGCAGCGTAGCACCAGTGTTCACGATGCACTGACAGACGAGGCGACCATACTCTCGCGACCAACCCGCCGCTGAAGATCAGTGGCAAGGTCGTTACGCTGGCGAGCCCGAGGTAGCGGGTTCGATTGCAAGCGGTCGCATTCCGATGGGAGCGTAATGTAAAAACGCTCGCGTAACTATATATTTAAGTGCCCATTAAACAACCCGAAGTTGTCGCAAGTAATCCAGAGCCGTCCACGACCGGGGTCCTCATAGCGCCGCGTTAGGACGTTAACTCTCACGACTTATTTTTTCTTTATTTTTGTTAATCTCATAATTCGTCTTTTGTGCTACAGTAAGTCATGATCAGTCAACAGGCTCTACTGTATTGCGAATCGGCTGCATGCGAGAATAAAGGGTTACGATTAAAACTGCGGCTCTATAAGCCGAGATTCCCATGGTTTATTCCTGCGGCTCTATAAGCCGAGATTCCCATGGTTTATTCAAGACGCTGGCATCCACGTAGTTGAGCGTTGTGGTATTTGCGCTAGGGGACTTGCGCCAATATTTAAAAAAAAGAGAGAAAATAAAATACATCGAAGGCCTCGTGAGACACGATACTGAGCGTCTACGCGTTCAGGGTGGAGGGGGTGGGGGCTCGAATTCCCACGCGCGCCCACGCTTACACCCGTAATGACCGCAGGCATCGGTTTTACGTCGCTCGATTAACAATGCACGCAAGGCAGCTGCGGTGCGCACTGGCTCGCGTTGCGCTACAATCTTTTGCTATAAAGCTCGAGGTTGTAACCTCATCTTTGTTTCAGGGCCGCGTGTCAGGGCTTAAAGGTTAGCGGCGATAACTTTTGGTGCGCGCGCAGCCGTTTCACGCGGCCGAAACGCTAACCTTTCTGTACGCAGCGCCCGTCTGCTGCTAACCAGGCTGCCAGCCGTTCGATAATGGGATCGTAACGAAAACAGTCATTCCTTGTTTTGTTTTGAGGGATCTGGTGGCCCGGAGGTGATTGTACGCGGGGGAAATTTAGGGCGTACGGTTCTCTAGACGTGATTGCTTGTTAACTCGGCGGCTTGTCGTAGCCCAGAAAAGTTACGTGGGCGACCGACCGACCGACCCACCTATACAAGAAAACGTGCACGAAAACCAAGATTGCCTGAATAATTTGAAACCCACCGACGGAATAATAAGGTGAATGATTGTTTACGGAAACATAAGTAATTTCTGGCTCCAGTCGAAGGAAAGCTTGCGTTTTTTTTTGTTATTGCTAAGGCTATGAATTTATCACTGCAAATGCCCACATTTGTCGTGCCGCCACTGACACTAAAAAAAAAAACATTTAAAGGTTTCTTCCCGAATTGGGCTAAAAGTACAAGTTAACAGATGCGCATCAAGGAAGCGCGGAGTAGGGAAGCAATACAAGAAAACGATACAAAATGTGCAACCAACACTGTTATGAAAACTTCTTTTCTTCGTGAGGGTGCATACGCTGTTAAACTGCCCATTTGTTTACGGCTGATTACACCGCATTCTCCTTTCCTCGGCGAAAGTGCTTTAACCGTCGAGCTTCTCGTTCTTCTTTTTTTTTGCGCTTCAGTATATGCTTTGCAGTGTGCTGTTACAACGGAAGGCGGTAGACACGATCTTGATTGAATTTGCGCTGGCACCGCCAACGAAATAAAGAAAAGTAAATCTATTCCCCCATGTGAATTTGCTAAACGCCAGGTATCCCACTCGCTATAGAGCCAACTGCCCTTGGTGCGGTGGCATACCCACCCTGATATAACACGGAAGTGCACTAAACGGCCTCATATGCGAAATAGCAATAACACTACGGAGCAGTTGGGAGGCACAGCTCACCCGTTGCGACTTGGCGGGACAAAAGTCCTTAATTAGCCAGGTCAGGCAGGCGGCAGGCGCCAGTGGGGCCCTGGACTGGAGGGCTGCGACCGCCCATCTTTAACATCTCTTCCTGTCCAATAATGTTTCTCTCTCTCTCTCTCTTTCTCTCTCTCTCTATATATATATATGTATATATAAATAAATATATATACATATATATTGCGTGCGCTTTTGTCTCGCGTGGAATTTTCTGCATCTGTGCTGTAGCTGTTCGTTTTGTTACATGTCTTCTATCGTAAAACATTGTGCTGTGAGGGCTTACGGACATTTCAACCCACAAAAAGCCTTTTCCATCTTTGCGAAGTTACGTGAACTGATACATTGCCACGTTTCTCCCATGTGGAAACGTGTCGCCGGCGCCATCAGTTTTCACAAACGTCTAATTTATTCAAGTGAATAGAAATTAAAAAAGAAACATAACGATGATCAAAATGATGTTGCTAAAAGGGTTGAACGACGTACCTGCCGCAAGAAAGCTCTATCAGAGTGCAAAAAGCTTCCATGATGAAGCCCAGAAGTCTGTAAACTCTCACACAACACCACTTCGATAGGAATGTTGCTTTTTCATTTTCTTGTATAAGATTAAACAGATAAGCTCATCGCAGTGTGCTCCATGCAACGTACAAAATATAATCGCCCCCTTACACGCTATCGCAGATAGTAAAGAGAAAAGTGGAGAAGAGGCAGGCGGAGGTTGACAAGGCGATCGTCCGGTTTGCTAACCTACACAGGAAAAAAAAAAGGCATAACGCGACGAAAAAAAAGAAAAGAAGGAGAAAAAACTGTGCAGAAACCATCGACGATGATTGTAAATGTAAGCGAATAGCCGACCGGATTCTACAAAAAGCTATTCGCTTTGCTAAAGGAACTATGCGCTTCGAGGAGTACATTTGTTGAAGTGATGATGTTTAGGTGGCGTTTGAACAGAGTCGTCGTTCACCGGCACATCTCGAGCGGTAGTACAGGTGGCCATATATATATATATATATATATATATATATATATATATAGCCCTCGCGCCATATCTCACACATGGCAAATAGCTGTCATGGTTGGCGTTCGTCGACGAACGCACCCCGAAACTCGGTTGCGCAAAGAGCAGGCGTCCTCTGCAGCGGCGATGAAATTACGACCGCCGCTGACCAACGACCACTGACCTCGGGAGCGGGCAAATAGGCCAAAGAAAGTTCCATTCGCTTTTAAGAAGCAATGAACTTGCCGCCTCTCCCGGAGGTGTGCACATCGAAACTACACAGTCGCTCACGGACTCCAGGAACTGCATTTATGCACATATCGCTTCCAGGACTTGTGAGGCACGTGGTCACGGCCCTGGTGCATTTCTCACCTCGAACGACCTCAAGTCCAGGTGATCTAACGTGGTGCGCGGTTAAAGGCGCTGGTCGTCATAGCGGGGACAGATGCAGAGGCGGTATCTGATAGACTCCTCGTACCCGTTTTCTCGCTTACAAGAG
The DNA here is from genome assembly GCF_023375885.2 of Dermacentor andersoni. Taxonomy (NCBI): domain Eukaryota; kingdom Metazoa; phylum Arthropoda; class Arachnida; order Ixodida; family Ixodidae; genus Dermacentor; species Dermacentor andersoni. The sequence continues at coordinate 314,915 of NW_027314758.1, forward strand.
ATCGTCCTAATGTACAGAAATAACGTACATCGAGGTTCACGCCTTGCGTTACGAGGTGTACCTGGACCATGGACTGGTACAACCTGGGCGCCCAGCGCTACGAACACGCTTTTGACTTTACTGTGAGGCGCTGGTCTCCACGAGACATTTTAATTCTGCATGTTGTGTGCATGTTGTGTGTGTGTCGTATGTCCTGCGCATATAACGTCATTCACATGCTCAGCGCGCCGCTAAGTTGATCTCCTCCGTCCTCAATTAGGAGGCCATCTCTCTCATTTTCCTTATTCGAATTTACTTCCCTATAACGCGAAATGGTGCCCGATTATGTATTTCATCAATCCAATGTAATATTACTGAATCGAATACATTGAAGTGGAACACAAGTACTCGAAATGTGAATATTAGCCCAACAGAGTGCAACTGTTATTAACAACTTGTCTGTATATTTGTCTGCCTTACAGCGCAGACAGCGTGACCGTAAACCCACTACACGGCTGAAGAACCGGGCTTCCCCGAGAAGTTGCCGTTGAGCTTTTGACAAAGCCGGTACATTTAAGATTGAATAATACGCTTGGGACGATGATCCGGGATAGTCGAGCGCCACAGAAAGTCCACAGACTCTTCGAACAATTGCGTCACTGAACAGGGAAAAACTGCGCTCAGGGAAACGAGCATGCATGGGCAGACATCTAACTACGCGAAACCTGCGCAGTGGATGCACTCACTCACTCACTCACTCACTCACTCACTCACTCACTCACTCACTCACTCACTCACTCACTCACTCACTCACTCACTCACTCACTCACTCACTCACTCACTCACTCACTCACTCACTCACTCACTCACTCACTCACTCACTCACTCACTCACTCACTCACTCACTCACTCACTCACTCACTCACTCACTCACTCACTCACTCACTCACTCACTTTCTTACTCGCCGATCGAAGCGCTCACAATAGTGAGTTATGCAAACAGAGCGTCGCCGCTAGAGACCCACTAAGGGGATTGACGTTCGCGTCGCCAATTTAGCCGCGTAAGTTCCTGCGGCCTTATTTGCAAAGGGCCGATAAAGAACCAAGAAAGGAAACATTTATTTCTGAAACAGCCTCGAGCGTCGTAACAAGCATGCTCCTTGTTTCATTTGATTCATCGTTAAAGAATCGGGGAGAGGCGCCGAATAGACTGCATTGCACGAGAAACTCAGGTGTCCAGAACGGGAAAGCGGGGATTCTCTCTGGTGGAAACTTCGTATTGTGTGGGAGGTATTAGCATAGTGCACTACGGTGCAGCTGCTTAAGTCAGAACCCAAGGTGATTGCGGGGCTCTGTCTTTGTGCCGCGCCGCCGAGCCTGATTGCGTGCCGCTTCTGGAAGACGCTGATTGGGAACAAGAGGCGTTGATTGGGCGACAGGCGAGGCGCGCGCGTGCGGTAGTGCCGCTGTCAAACCTCTGGGGGTGGCTGGTTGATCGATTGGTTGCATAAGTGGGAGAACAAGTAAATACAGATTAGATAGATAGATAGATAGATAGATAGATAGATAGATAGATAGATAGATAGATAGATAGATAGATAGATAGATAGATAGATAGATAGATAGATAGATAGATAGATAGATAGATAGATAGATAGATAGATAGATAGACGTCATTAGAAATGGTGAAGAGGTCAGTTTGAAGTACATTCCTCCAGCCAGTTTGCTCCGCGCTGGGGGAAGAGGGAAATGAAGAGAAGAACGAGCGAATGATAGGGAGGACGCAGGAACAAGCTCAAACACACGACCAGCCCGGCGTCCGATCCCGCTCTTTAAAGGTATCAAGTAAGGCTCTGCACAGCTGAACACTATATTTACAATGCCGCTGTTGGCCCGTATATTGCGGGTTATAATACCGCGTGCTTAGCGTCAACACGTGCGAGATCGACACAGGCTGACTGCTGAGCTCATCCGCCTTGGGCAACATACTGCAGTCATGGGCAGCTATTCTAGGCTAACAAGCAAGTTCATTGAGAGAGTGAAGTGTATAGTTGATATTTGCTGCCCATTTATGGCGCTTTTGTCACTTGGCATTCCCAGGGCGTTAGCTGCCTTGATTTTGTCACGATGCGCGTCTGTTCCTTGGTAGGTTGCAGCTGATGAAATTGCAGCAGCTGTAGATAGCAATGAAGCGTCTCCAATTTCAACGGGGCTGTATCTGGCTACCACATGTTGAAAGGCGAGCACTGCTCTACATGGAGGACTGTTCTACACACAGCAAAAGAAAGGACGTGATATGGGTGAACAGGATGAAAGAAGAAAAGAAATAAAGAACGAAAGAAACGTACGTAAAAAATAAACATTCGGAACTTACGAACGGGAGTTAGGGAAGAGGCTAGCACACATATAAAATTAGAAACGAAAAACGAAATGAAATAACGAACGAACGTGCGAAGGAAGGTTTGTACATGAGGTGTACATTGTTAGCTACTACATTGTCCACCTGTCGGGGCCGACGGTGGCCCCAGTGCTGGCGTCATTCTTTTTTACTGCTCCGTTTGATCGTGCCTTTCGCAGAGCTGTGACGTTATTCAAAAATTTTGATTTCCAGTCACCCGTAGTACTCGAAGCGTGGGCGATTCGACTAAAGGTCATGCCCGAAAGGAGCGGAGTTGTCGAACCGCTGCGTGTCTTGTTGATCGAGCAAGTTTAAAATAACGAGCGAATGTTGTCTAGAGCATATTGCCGGTAAATTATTGAGTCGGAGATAATAATTCACGCATCATTTGGGAAAAAGGTATTGGCGAACTAGCCAGCGAGTGAGGAACGGGAGTACGAACGAACCGTCGAACCAAGCGAATGAAAGATTGAAAATCCTTTCGCTAAATGAGAGCCACTGCTGACATCGAAATAAAATTAAATTCCGGAATTTTAACCTGTCAGAACCACGGCCTGATTATGTGACACGCCATGATGGGGGACTGCGCATTAATTTTGGATCCCTCGGATGTGTTTAAAGTGCACCCAGTGCATGGCACATGGGGCAAGTTTTGTCCATTCGACCCGCATTGAAATGCGGCAGCTGCAGGCTTTATCCCGTAAACCTCCTGCTTAGCAGCGCAACGCCATAGCTGCTAAGCTACCGCGGCGGGTAACCGCTGCAGAAATAAACGTGGCAGACAGACAGACGTGTACGTGGCGAGTGAAATCAATTCGATTCTTACGAAAATTCGCTTGAAGGGGAGAAAAGCAGTGCCTGCGCTATAAATGCTTCAAATCTTCTTTCAAGCTATCCCGAATATCACCACTGCTTTCAATTACCGTGGTTTCAGCATCAGTAATGAAAGAGTAATTAACCAATGAATTATACATCAAATATTTCAGAAAAACTAGAAAGAAAGAACGGAATTAATCAGAGTGTGCATGCTATACACACCAGAAAATGTGCAAGTAAAACGTAATCTAAATAAGTGTCTATACAAAGCTGAACAAATTAACAAGTTGTCCGAGCAACTAGGCTAATTTTCCCATGCGTGAAAGCCGGAATGCGTCAAACGATTGGTTGCGCTATAGTGCCTGCGTGTGGCCCGACTGCTGCGTCCTGCAAATGCACTCCTGCATTTTATAAAACTCAAAAGTACACGCTCCATCTGCAGTGTCTGGCGAATATGTCTGCGTGGCTGCATCCCTAACCCCCGCGCTAGCTCTTGCGGCACGATAGTGTCTGGTCTGTCTCAGTACTAAGAGTGCGTACCGGTACCAAGCCTAATTCGAATTAATTGGAAACGCCTGTATAGCCGGTAGCACTGCACAACATAGCACGAGCATTCCGGCCGCTACCTGACGTTGCTTTAGGGAAATAGAACAAAATTAAAGCTTACCTAATATGACAGCGTTCTGTGCACAAAAGTCAAAAGACGCCTGGTCATGGAATAACGCACTTCTTTTTTTGAGGGGGGGGGGGGGGGAGGGGGGAGAGATCACCATGCTTGAGGCATCATTGAGGACTTTACATCGGCGAGGAATTTCTTACTAGGTTGTGGGTTCTCGGTAAGAGTCAGTACGCACTCTAGCGCTTGGAATGACGAAAGCGTTTTGTTTCTTATGAAAAAAAAAAAGCGAGCTTCCGTGTACCAGTGTGCTTTTGTCATGCTCTGTAACAGCGAGCACAGCTTTCTGGACAGCTGTCACGATACGAGGCTCATAAGCCTCTTGAAGAGCGCTGGTGTATTGTTCTTTCGTTTTATGCGTTCTTTCCTGAGCACTCTCCTAAAAAAATGAAGGGCTTGACAGATTTAGACAAGCGGCCATTAAGCGTGCCTCTGTGCCTACTCTCGTCGTCAGTCATGTTTCCGAGTTTAGGCTAGGGTCAGTTGCTTTTTTTAGGTCGCGAGGTACCATACCTGCGAATAGAGAATGGCCCAGAGGGTAAGCAGAAGTATACACGCTGTGCTTTTCAAAGCTTGCCCCAAAATTAAGTTCAGGGGTTTAGCGCCCAAAGCCACACGAGACGCGATAGTGGGGTGCTCAAAATTACGACAACCTGAGGTTTTTCAACATGCAATTAAGGCACGGTACACGAGCACTTTTTCATCATTGTGAGCTTCTCTCAGGCGCCCAATAAAAACCGTGACATTGTTACTGAACAGTCTTCCTTTCTTTCTTTCTTTCTTTCTTTCTTTCTTTCTTTCTTTCTTTCTTTCTTTCTTTCTTTCTTTCTTTCTTTCTCTCTCTCTAATTGACTTACCGACCTGTTTACAGACCATCCTCGCAGTGCACACGGTCACAGTGCGCAATGAAACTAAGGTCGACGTGAAGAGCGGATTGGCCGACAACTTTTGGTGGTCAACCGCTGGTTTCAGCTGGTTCGGATAATCAGCACACACTGTCGTTCCCGACGGTTGCAGAGTTTCCGGACCAGGACAAACGTTCTCACTAGCTCCGCGCACGCACCTAAGCCCAGACCGGGCTTCGAACAAACGGCCCTGATTACGCCGTTCCAGGGCCTGCCGCAACGCTTCCAAGAAACCCTGTCGACTACGACCAAGTGCACCAGGCCTCCCGTAGGCGGAGCAGCAGGTGGAGTGTTAACGAGCCTTGCACAACGCAGGTCCCCTGGCGACAGGGGCTGGGATAAAAGGGCAAAGGTGTACGGCGTGCCGTCGGCTGCTTTAATTAAGGAATCTCGTGGGTTGTCGTCGAGGGGAGCCTGTGCTCGTTCATTCTTCCAGTAGAAAGGAGTTAGATCTGTGTTAGGAATCGGCGTCCAGGATCGTATCCATGTTCGGCCTTAGGAACCAGAAGCAAAAACCAACACGTGTCACAACTCCGTCGTGCTAACTGTATTGCCCCAGCGGGGTCAATGAACTGAGCTAGCAGGTGCAAAGGAGAGAGAAGAAATAAGCGACGGAACAGAGAAGTCAAAAAGAAAAATACTGGAACGCCCGCCTCCACTCGGGCGTCCGGTGGCGCTCACATCACCGAGCCACCACTCTTTGTTAAGAGCATAGAAACACTACGGGAAAACAGAGAATAACGGCTTAATTTATCCTACATGCGTGATGGACAAATGGTGCAACAGAAGGTTCGCGACCTGATGTACGCGGGCGAAATAGTGCTACTAGCGGACAATGCAAGATATTTTACAGACACTTGCGAATATCTTCTGTGGCAGCGCGTGCGACAAATCTCGTCTTAAGTTTAACACCGAGAAATCAGGAATTATGATCTTCAATGAAGAGACGAGTAGTTACGTGGTGTCAATTTACACCAAGTCATGCACGTAGTCAAGCAATATAAGTATACCTCGGTGTATACATAAACGAAGGAAAGAATTACTCACGCACCCACCGAGACAATCTGAAAACAAAGGGGAAGCGTAATGCAACAATAATGAAACATAAAGCCATTCGTGTCTGAACACAGTAAATATGAGGTGGTGCGTGGAATCAGGAAAGCAGTAATTGTGCCAGAGCTAACGTTCGCAAATGCCATTCTGCGCTTAAAATCGGATATCTTATCGGGACTGGAAGTTAACAAAAGATGGATAGGCCAGTTAGCTTTGGAAGCCCACGACATGGGTTGGACCTCGGTTGAAGTCTGAGAAGGGCAGAGCAAAATTAGTTTTGAAGAAAGACTCAGGAAGATAGACCAAATAAATGGATGGCTAGAGTGCACAAGTATCTGTACCTCAAAAGCGTGGGCACAGAATGGAGAAAGAGGTCAGTAAAGTTGGCAGCCAATTGCAGGGTGCTCGAAACTATACATACAACCAGGAGTCATCAGAAAGAAAGTGAAAGAAACAGAGACAGTGAATTGGATGCAAAGAATGAAAGCAAAATCGACCATGGTGATTTACAAGAATATGAAAAAGGGAAATTAGAAGGGAAAGTTAACTGTCCATTCAATGCTCTATGTTACAGAAGTCAATGCTGAAATTCGACACAAGTACAACGATTACATCTGTCCGTTTGTCCATAATACTGGTTTCATCAACCATGGCGTTCTTATATGCATTAAATCGTCAGTGTACTGAACAACTTTGACTAAGTACTCAACCTCGTGCTTTTTCAGTGACGGCATCGAGTCGTGTTTCCAAAAGGGACTATTTTTGTTTGGGTTTACCTCACTTAAAGAATTTACATGCTTGCGTCGTATCTGCATGATTCTTCTAGTTCTCCGCTTGTTGGGTGTGCATGCTTGTGTGAGATTTAATCTGTAATTTTTTCCGAGCTTACAGGAGTCCTTATTGCTGTTTTTCTAGCTTTAATAATTATGCGACAACGCTGTTCTTATAAGCATTCCTATTCATCAAAGCACATTCTCAAGTCCTTCCTTTCTGTGTTCCGAAATTGTGGTGATTGTGTTTCTAAGCTCAAAGCACCTAAAGAGGAGCAAGAGAAAAAAGGTAAGGAGATTACACGTAATCGCCGACTACTCCTCTAAACCCACTTACTTAAAAAAAAAAAAAGCGATAAAACCTAAAAACCGAGAGTCGAGTACTCGGTTCGTCTAAAGTAATGAGCAGGGTCGAGACGAAGCCGTATAATAATATTTTTTTTTTCAATGTAAGACGTCTTTCATTTCTGTCAGCATAGGAATTGGCTTGCTAAAACCGCATGTAACCATACATGTGTGTAACAAAATGTAACGAAAACATGTAATGCTAATATCGCTTATGTGTGCAACCGTACTTACCCACGTGTCTTGCTGTGTTGATTAGAGGAAGAAAGCCATTACTCGATCATGTATGTGCCACGTGTAGAGATAGGACCGTTGTCGCGTTTCGCACAACGCAATCGGAGCTGCATTTACCCTCTCGCTCGAGGTTCAGAGAGGCCCGTAGCTCGGCAGAAGGTTTGTCGATCCGAGCGGGAGTGGTCGCATTTGAGAGAGCTCACTCTGCCATATCAAGTCATCATCATCATCAGCCTAGTTACGCCCACTGCAGGGCAAAGGCCTCTCCCATACTTCTCCAACTACCCCGGTCATGTACTAATTGTGGCCATGTTGTCCCTGCAAACGTCTTAATGTCATCTGCCCACCTAACTCTCTGCCGCCCCCTGCTACGCTTCCCTTCTCTTGGAATCCAGTCCGTAGCTCTTAGTGACCATCGGTTATCTTCCCTCCTCATTACATGTCCGGCCCATGCCCATTTCTTTTTCTTGATTTCAACTAAGATGTCGTTTACCCGCGTTTGTTGCCTCACCCAATCTGCTCTTTTCTTATCCCTTAACGTTACACCCATCATTCTTCTTTCCATAGCTCGTTGCGTCGTTCTCAATTTCAGCAGAACCCTTTTCGTAAGCCTCCAGGTTTCTGCCCCATATGTGAGTACTGGTAACACACAGCTGTTGTACACTTTCCTTTTGAGGGATAGTGGCAACCTACTGTTCATGATTTGAGAATGCCTGCCAAACGCACCCCAACCCATTCTTATTCTTCTGGTTATTTCAGTCTCATGATCCGAATCCGTGGTCACTACCTGCCCTAAGTAGATGTATTCCCTTACCACTTCCAGTGTTTCGCTACCTATCGTAAACTGCTGTTCTCTTCCGAGACTGTTAAACAGTACTTTAGTTTTCTGCAGATTAATTTTCAGACCCACCCTTCTGCTTTGCCTCTCCAGGTCAGTGAGCATGCATTGCAATTGGTCTCCTGAGTTACTAAGCAAGGCAATATCATCAGCGAATCGCAAGTTGCTAAGGTATTCTCCATCGACTTTTATCCCCAATTCTTCCCACTCCAGGCCTCTGAATACCTCCTGTAAACATGCTGTGAATAGCATTGGAGATATCGTATCTCCCTGTCTGACGCCTTTCTTTATAGGGATTTTGTTGCTTTCTTTGTGGAGGACTACGGTGGCTGTGGAGCCGCTATAGATATCTTCCAGTATTTTTACATATGGCTCATCTACACCCTGATTCCGTAATGCCTCCATGACTGCTGAGGTTTCGACTGAATCAAACGCTTTCTCGTAATCAATGAAAGCTATATATAAGGGTTGGTTATATTCTGCACATTTCTCTATCACTTGATTGATAGTGTGAATATGGTCTATTGTTGAGTAGCCTTTACGGAATCCTGCCTGGTCCTTTGGCTGACAGAAGTCTAAGGTGTTCCTGATTCTATTTGCGATTACCTTAGTAAATACTTTGTAGGCAACGGACAGTAAGCTGATCGGTCTATAATTTTTCAAGTCTTTGGCGTCCCCTTTCTTATGGATTAGGATTATGTTAGCGTTCTTCCAAGATTCCGGTACGCTCGAGGTTATGAGGCATTGCGTATACAGGGTGGCCAGTTTCTCTAGAACAATCTGACCACCATCCTTCAACAAATCTGCTGTTACCTGATCCTCCCCAGCTGCCTTCCCCCTTTGCATAGCTCCTAAGGCTTTCTTTACTTCTTCTGGCGTTACCTGTGGGATTTCGAATTCCTCTAGGCTATTCTCTCTTCCACTATCGTCGTGGGTGCCACTGGTACTGTATAAATCTCTATAGAACTCCTCAGCCACTTGAACTATCTCGTCCATGTTAGTAACGATATTGCCGGCTTTGTCTCTTAACGCACACATCTGATTCTTGCCTATTCCTAGTTTCTTCTTCACTGTTTTTAGGCTTCCTCCGTTCCTGAGAGCCTGTTCAATTCTATCCATATTATAGTTCCTGATGTCCGCTGTCTTACGCTTGTTGATTAACTTAGAAAGTTCTGCCAGTTCTATTCTAGCTGTAGGATTAGAGGCTTTCATACATTGGCGTTTCTTGATCAGATCTTTCGTCTCCTGCGATAGCTTACTGGTTTCCTGTCTAACGGCGTTACCACCGACTTCTATTGCGCACTCCCTAATGATGCCCATGAGATTGTCGTTCATTGCTTCAACACTAAGGTCCTCTTCCTGAGTTAAAGCCGAATACCTGTTCTGTAGTTTGATCCGGAATTCCTCTAGTTTCCCTCTTACCGCTAACTCATTGATTGGCTTCTTGTGTACCAGTTTCTTTCGTTCCCTCCTCAAGTCTAGGCTAATTCGAGTTCTTACCATCCTGTGGTCACTGCAGCGTACCTTGCCGAGCACGTCTACATCTTGAATGATGCCAGGGTTCGCGCAGAGTATGAAGTCGATTTCATTTCTAGTCTCACCATTCGGGCTCCTCCACGTCCACTTTCGGCTAACCCGCTTGCGGAAAAAGGTATTCATTATGCGCATATTATTCTGTTCTGCAAACTCTACTAATAATTCTCCTCTGCTATTCCTAGAGCCTATGCCATATTCCCCCACTGACTTGTCTCCAGCCTGCTTCTTGCCTACCCTGGCATTGAAGTCGCCCATCAGTATAGTGTATTTTGTTTTGACTTTACCCATCGCCGATTCTACGTCTTCATAAAAGCTTTCGACTTCCTGGTCATCATGACTAGATGTAGGAGCGTAGACCTGAACAACCTTCATTTTGTACCTCTTATTAAGTTTCACAACAAGACATGCCACCCTTTCGTTAATGCTATAGAATTCCTGTATGTTACCAGCTATTTCCTTATTAATCAGGAATCCGACTCCTAGTTCTCGTCTCTCCGCTAAGCCCCGGTAGCACAGTACATGCCCGCTTTTTAGCACTGTATATGCTTCTTTTGTCCTCCTAACCTCACTGAGCCCTATTATATTCCATTTACTACCCTCTAATTCCTCCAATAACACTGCTAGACTCGCCTCACTAGATAGCGTTCTAACGTTAAACGTTGCCAGGTTCAGATTCCAATGGCGGCCTGTACACTACATCAAATTCAAACCCGTGCTTCTTACGAGTTATAAAGCTGTCAAGAACCCACCGTGGTTGCTTAGTGGCTAGAGTGTCGGGCTGCTGAGCACGAGGTCGCGGGATCGAGTCCCGGCGACGGCGGCCGCATTTGGATGGGGACAAAATGCGAAAACACCCGTGTACTTAGATTTAGGTGCACGTTAAAGAAACTCAGGTTGTCCGAATTTCCAGAGTCCCCTACTACAGCGTGCCTCATAATCAGAAAGTGGTTTTTGCGCATAAAACCCCATAACATAATATTTTAACTGAGAAGAGCGCATTTTTTTTTTTTTTTGCAGAAATTTCACGTCTGCTCGGTTATGGACCCCCCGCGTTTTACACGCATGGTCGCAGTATAATACATCGTCGCTGCCGTATAGTTTGGCGCGTTCTTGTACTGAGATACTCACAAAAACGCTGTTTAATAACCAAATCATCTGTGGAGGTGTCGTAGGATAGTATATAAGCTGGCATTGCTAACATGAATATGGCTTCGGTATCACTACAGGTTGCTGTTACACACACACACGAACAAGTCAGAGGAAGAAATTTATAGTATTGTCAGCTGGTCGTCTTCGAGTGCTGTAATTGTAGTATCATTACAGCTGATGAAAATTCAGCTACGGTAACTATTCAAGTATGTGAATTCTGAATTTTCATCAGCTGTAATGAGACCGCAATTACAGCACTCGAAGACGATGCCGTCAAATATATATATATATATATATATATATATATATATATATATATGTAGTCATACTACAAGCCAACAAACAAAATACACCAAGGACAGCACAGGGGAAATTTCCTCTACGCTGTCCTTGGTGTCTTTGGCTGTTGCCTTCTTCTAGAGTAATAACAATAAGGTGCCCCGGTTTCCTTTCTTCTCGTATCTATCTATCTATGTATCTATCTATCTAGAAATCAAGATATGACAGTGCGGTGTGCCGTACAGTTGTTGCTCTTGATTTTAATAAATCTACTTGGAAATCTGCAGTCACTTTATTTGTGCCGCCCCCCAGGCAAGGACTGTTCCAGCTCGTCTAGTCACCATCACACACGCCGCACTGCCTTCCGTCTCCGCTCGCGCCATTGTCTCTCGGCACGGCAGCTGCCGCCATTGTTACAGGTTGTGCGGTCACGTGTTATTCTTTATTTTGCCAGCCGAGAGGTGAAGGGGGACGGTCATCATCTTTGCCGATGCCTCCGCCCCGTTGTCATGCTAAATGCCGCACGCAACAGCCGCGTCACATCAGGGAGAAGCTTTGCGCCGATCCTAATTCTCTTGCATGCGTAATCATGCGAAGGTCAATTAAGATTTAGAGTCGGATATCTCCGAGCACAGACACGCTAGAAGAATTCTTCTGACTCATACTGCGTAGAAACGCGGCTGCCTTTAACTGTTGAATGCAAAGAGACCCACTAACTGCAGTCAACAAAAAAGTTAATTATTTAATTTCAGTTAATTTGGCTGCTGGCAGCGATAATTATCATGTCACTTTGTGCCCCCCTGGCCATAAAACTTATTTGCGCAGGTGGTGTTCGCGTGGCTCGCAGTGCCTAATTTTAAGAAAACCATAAAGCTTAATTTTGAAGACCCTGTATACAAAAAGTAAGCCTGCCCGGATCTGGCAGTTGAACAGGCACTTGTAGGTTGAAGACGCACGTACAAGAAGGGTGCTTTATTTTCTAGATTTCGGCCGCGGTCTGCCCGAAAGTAAGTACATGTTACTTGTACATGTTATTTTTCTAGTTTTTCCTTATTATTACGCGGTGTCATAGTGAAAACATGTTCAAATACCACTTAATGGCTTTGTAAACATAATTAGGTATATCGTTTTGCAAATTATTGGCTACAACTGCATATGCTTAAATTATCAGACTTTAGTCAGGCATTACAAAACACCTGACGAATGGTATCTTGCAACCTTCCTCGAATTCCGCGCCTAAATCCAAAGGCTTTTTCTTTTTTTGCATTTTGACCACATCGAAGTGCGGTAGCCGTGGCCTGGAATCCAATAAGTGACCTGGAACTCTGCAGAGCAATCATTGCTCCTCAGAGGCAGGCAACTAAATAAAAAGGCGACACTTTTGCCTCACTTGAGCTGTCTCGTCGGAAAGCGCGGACTTTCATGCGCAGATGGAAGTGGGCAGGCGAGGGTAATTGCGCACGTGATTGAATGAACCCCTCGTATTCTCTGCGCATGTTCTTTATATTTAGCTGGCTTTTACTTGTGTCTTGTTGCTCGTTTTCATGCCGTGGTTGCGGGCTTCCAAAAATAAAGGCAGAGGGCAAGAAAGTAAGACTTCAGCCGCTGTAGACAGATAATGCTCTTTTTTTCAGTTAAGTTTTGTATATTAATATGTGTCCCGAGCGTTCCGACTTTTGTGTACTGCGTCACGATTCCTGTTTGGTTTCTACTTAAAGTTTTGACTTGACTCAACAGACCGATACTAATATCAAGAATAAAAAATCTGTCCCGTTTGTGCGCATGCGCCGGCTGGATCAGTACACTTGCCACGAACTCCCTCGCGGACGCGAAAGCGGTCGTGCTTTACATCGGTTGTACGCTGAAATGAAGGGAGATCTGGAAACCCATTTCGTTTTGGTAAAGCATTGGTTTATTACAAAATCAACTGTCGAGAGTTATCACAGTCCCTGATGGAGTATTTCATTCATTCTCAAGCAAAACGAACACATTTCGAGTGCACTGGAATGTACAGCAACTCTCGTAAAGACAATTTGTTTTGTTCCCATTGTTTTCAGACACGATCTTGACAAGAGAGATTCCCCGTGGCGTGCCAAGTGGGACACTTAAATGATGTAGTTAGTTCACAAATACATTTATTTTTAGAATTACTTTATTGTTTCATTGCTTCCTTTCCTCATTGTATTTTCTTCATTCTCTTTCTCTCTTTTCCTTCTTTTATGCGTTGCTTTATTTTTTCGTTTTCTTTAATGCCTTCTCATTTTGTTTCTGTCTCTTTCATAATAATTTCGTTCTTTCTGCCCTTCGTTCCTCTCATTTTCTCTCTTTCTTCTTCATTCCTTCTTTCGATCTTCGCGCTTTTTCTCGCTTCATTTTTTATTTCTTACTTCTCTCTTTTCTATCTTCCTTTTTTCTTCCTTCTTTGTTATTAATACTTAGCCTCTCAGTTTTTCACTTGGTCACATGGACTATCGCTTCTATATCGCTTCTGAGATTTGAGATAAACATTAGGTTGTCTTTACACAGTGTGACAGCCACGTTATTCGCGAGTGCTAAAATCGTAATCGGGGCCTTGTTTAGATAACATTCCCTCTGGGACGAACTTATTTTTATTACAAATATTTCAGCGACTCCATTATAGCGTTCGCTTTACTTCTTTCTTTTCTTCTCAACCCGAAACAACCAGAAAGCCTATTTCTTGGGACACGTTTGGGAATTTAGGCAACCAAGAGTACAATTAGCTATATTCGTTTATGCCGTCAACATGAACTTTCCAGGAAAACTCTTGTAGAGACTCCTGCGAAAGAAAGGGTGACGCAGAGTTTGCTGAAATGCTGAAATCAGACTGCAAAGCACACTCAGAAATTTGCGCCTTCATGTTTGAGCGCCTCTTCTTGCGGTTAGCTTTCTCAGTTGCTTTGTTCTCGAAAGTAGCTCTGCAACGCTGCTTCCATTCGCTCCTGTAAAGCGTGCTTTTTTGCATTATTACCCTTTATGCGAAAAAGACGTAGAGACTGCGCAAGAAGTGGGCGGATGAGGAAGTCAACGAATGCCCGAAAAGAATCCGCACGTGATTGATTGAACCTCGCGTATCCTATGCATTTGTTTTGTATTTAGCTGGCTTTTCCTTCTGTCTTATTGCTCGTTTTTCATGCCGTGGCTGGGGGATTCCAAAAAATAAAGACACAAGGCAAGAAAGTAAGAGTTTTGCCGCTGTAAACAGAAAACGCTCTCTTTTTCTGTAAATTTGTGTGGCCTTTCAATGATTGCGTAGGTGATTGAAAGAACTTCCAAAAACGTGGTTGCCTTAAAGAAACCTGTAATATCTGTAAACGAAAAGTGGTACAGTCTTGCCACTAATAAAAAAAATTCCAGAAATGTCAGGTCTGTTTTCACTCAGCTCAAATTTAAGGAAGGAGAAATCGCTACTGGTCCAATAGGAATGGGCTGTTTCTGGCATAGTTTCCCAAGTTCTCTGTCTTAATTCCTCTATTTCGCTGAAGCAGCGCAGGCAATAGTGTCGTCCTTTTTTATCATCTTGTTATCGGGGCTTAAGGAGATGATGGCGCCTGTAGGTGACTCCGGCACCTCATATCGTTTGACTTGAATTGAAGACGAAAAATATATTATTTGCGTTCTTGATGTATGCATTTCCTTACTTGACACATCGTCTACTCCAGTTTCAATAAGAAAACAACTGGCTATATCCTCTGGATTATTTGCTCCACTTTCGCATCCCAAGTGGACTCCGCGACGCGAGACAACCGTGATTTGTCGAAAGGCCTATACGAATTCTTTCGCTGTTCGTACTTGAGTGGTCGACAACGCTACGTTTGATGACTGGGGTCGCGAGGAGACTATTCAATACGTCCTGTGCGACTGCCCTAAGTTCCACAGAGAACATTGTTTGCGACTGTCGCTTTCGTTAAAGCTCATTATTAAAACAAACCAATTTGGCAAGCTGATCTCATAAGCCATCGCAGCAGGGGGAGATGAAGCTACGACTGCAGTTTTTTAACGACTACGGACGATGCGCAAGCGGCTGCACCCTGAACTGGTGCTTACTGTAGGGTACATGATCCCGTGCTGTGATAGTGCCCGACTGTGTGCGTATGTCTGTGTTCTCTCTACTTCCCACTTTCCCCAGTGTAGGGTAGCAAACCGAATTTTTCTTTCCGGTTAACGTGCCTGGCTTTTCCATTCTTTTGTTTCATTCGCACTCTCTCCCGTCGTCTCCGGTCGGCATTAAACCAGCTGGAACCAAGACCACTTTAAGAGGTGAATGTCATTGTACCATTGCCGATGGCGTAGAAAGCAAAGTGAGCGCGGCTAGAGCACCTCAAGACGACAGGTTTCTCCCGACCATTTATGAACTCCAAGTGCACCTTCCCGCATGCGCGCAGCCTAGCGACATTTCTCTGCCTTCTTTCCTTTTCTTTTGCCTCTTTGTCACCTATCCGTCAGCACAGGGAACCAAAGCAAACGAATTTCATGACTGGTTAACCTCTGTTCTGTTCTGCTATAAATGGATTGCTATGGGGAGACTGGGGTAGAAAGTACATCAGCTACTCCACCCCTCTCTATAATACATCAATAAAGAAAAAATGAATAATAATAAGAAGTGTTAAAGAACATGAAACAAAATTGTTAATGAAGATAACCTAAGTATAGATAAGAATACTCTTTATGATTTCTTTCTCTTTATATTTATCTGTTTCTCTGTGCACACATGTACACGAATAAAAAAAGGTGGAAACAAAAATACATCCGCATTTTTAAACTACACAATAGACAAATGAAAAGAAATTCAGAAGCAGGAATTGGAAACTGGCAAATTATGTCATTAATTGTTGGCTGGTTCGCACTGCCTAACCATACCGGACGCAGAGCTGAATAGAAACATTGAGTGACGTCTCCACGCTATGGCGAAAGAGAGGCCAGGTGGGTACTGCGCTTTGACTACCATAAAGGAGCCGGCGAAGCTGCCACCAAAATACCCACAGAATCGGAGACGCACGCACAGAGGAGATCGATGTTGACATCACTCCGACAAGCTCCTGCTTTCATCCCGGTCACTTTGAGAGGTTTCCGGCATATTTGGTCCAACGATACGGGAGACATCAAAGGAAGCGGCGAATGCTGTGACTGAGTGAACCCACGAGATCGCGTCTATGGAAACGGTCCGAAATTCGACGAAGCAATTAGGCGTGCGAGTCTCGTTCGCCTTGGTTCTGCAGAAAGGATTTAATGTGCTCGTGTTTTAGCAATACAGTCGAGACTCGTTATTATCACCCTCTTAATTACGGAGACAGAGAGAGAGACAAAAGGGAACTTAATCGCGGATCACTGTAATTATGGCCTATTGATAGCGGCGACTGCGTTCTTTCTTTACCTCGGTGCATTCGTGATTGGTTAACATGGAGAGAACGAATCGGGAAGATACACAGGGCCACAAAAATAGAATAAGGCCACACGGGAAAATAAGGCCACACGGTCTCACGCGAATTGGCATACTTGACGCGATTAGAGCAGCGGGAAGAAATGACACATGAAAAAGGAGAGCACAGACGCTTGAGTTTAAACAACAACAACAACAACAACAACAACAACAACAACAACGACGACGACGACGACGACGACGACGACGACGAAGGCGACGACGACAAAAGAAGAATAAAAAATAGGCGGTATGACGCAAGATTGCATCTGAGCTCGACAACGTCCCCTTTCCAGATGCGCTGGGATTCAAGGTGAATGGGAACGTTATCTGGTCAGCGGTCGATATATTTATCAGACGTTTAGAGTATTGATGGAAGAAAAACGGGGAAGAAATCGACGGAGCCGAGGGCGTTATAGGCATAGTTAACTATACAATACAGATATAGAAATTTAACGAGGAGAGAAAAAATTAAGGAGTGATTGGCAAAACACTATAGGCTTATACAACACCTGATTAACTCAAGCAGGCTATAGGTGACTATTCGTCGCCGCCATGTTTGAAAGAGATGGCCAATACAAATAATCACCATCATCATTGAAATGAAAAAAAAAATTTATAAGAGCATCCGCTTAACTGGAGACTTGGTCCATAGCACGGTGTACTAAGACGCGAAACAAGGTGGAGTAAGAAAAGGACCAGGAGAGTGCGTCATTCACAACAAACTTTATCCAGAGCAGGCATGTTCGCTCTTTATAGGGCAGGCGGCAGCGCGCACAGTAGGCGCGGCCACCGCAGGAAGTCTACCGAGACAAAAGTGCGAAAACGCGGGCCTATTTCGCAATTGCACATCATTTCGCAATATCATATGATTGTGGGGTGCGAACGTGCTTGCGCATGCTGGGTACCTGTCCTACAAAAAAGCGAACCTGTCTGCTCTGGATAAATTTCATTGCGAGTGACGCACTATCACGCCCTATTTTTTACTCTACATTGTTGAATGTCGTATGACACAACAAGGAGCACGAGCTAACTATACCAGCAACAAGTAGAGAAGCACGGTTTATCAGAAATTGTTGATGGGCGAGCTATTTTATCCGCGTTGCCAAGGACAACGTCAATATTAAGGTGAGTACACTGAGGAACAGAGTTACGGTATATGGCTCTAGACTAAGCAGGAAGTGTCTGCACTTTATTTAGTGTTTACAGCAACCTTGAACGCGAAGGCGAATGTTTTTTTTAAGCGTCTGCGATTTACAGCGCCAAGACATTTGAAGTTGTCTATGTGATGTCTATGTCTATGTGATGGTCATGGAGGAGTGTAACATTCTGGACTATTATTCTTTTTCGTTATCCAAACGTTCACACGCTGCAAACCTTGGAAAATACACTGCAAAGTGCCAAGGAAGACCAAAACACACCTCGGGTTACGAAAGTACGACTCACCGAGATGTAACGCTCCTGTGCACGCAATGTCAAGGAACAGGTCTTAGTTATAGCGTCATTTTCTGAGTGAATTAGCGTTGCTTTTACATTTGTTATTACGAATGAGTATACTCGTGAATAATTTCGGCCAGAAACGAAAGCGCTGATAATAATGAGATAGGTAGGCCTGTACCGAAAATTTGAGGCGAAATTAAATTCGGAAGAATCATACCTCACGTGAAGGTTGCTTCTGGTCTCTTTAGAATGGCATGTTGTGCGCTTCGGTGTGTTCGTTTTTTCCTCCCAATTTAGTATCAAGATCACTTCTAAGCGTTAGCGACTTTTTATGCGTATTGCTGTGAACTTCGCTCTTTCAACGCGGACAGATAGTACTCGTGCTTGTCATAGGTCATGTGCTGATTTATCATTACGCATGATTTGTATAGATTTACCCTTCATGTCATGTTCTTACTGTGCTTGTAGAGTACATGTAGTGCGTTTCTTTCAGTCTAAGCAATTATTCTCATATTTAGTGTTCTTTTTTGTTTGTTTGAGCATTAAGCTATGATTTTAGGAGAGAGGGCTTTCAGTAGCCAAGCTTTCCATAATGTCGCAGTTAACAGATAAAAGAAGCAGGACCATAATACAGCATTATTAGACACGAATACATGAAACAGTGTAACCCGAGTTTAAAATAGCGAAGCAGGTGGACCTTCGTTAAGCGTGTATATCTGTGTACCGGTTGTTCTTTTCGAATAAAACCTACAATTGTGAGTGAGACATCGTCTTGCGCTTGTCTCCTTTATGTATGTCTATTTCTCGCGCTGCAGCTAATTACGACACATACGACACCGTAGCGTGTCATCCAAACTTTATTAAATTATGGGGTTTTACGTGCCAGAACCATTTTCTGATTATGAGGCACGCCGTAGTGGGGAACTCCGAAAATTTTGACCACCTGGAGTTCTTTAACGTGCACCTAAATCTAAGTTCACGCGTGTTTTGGCATTTCGCCCCCGTCGAAATGCGGCCGCCGTGGCCAGAATTCGATCCCGCGACCTCCATGCTTAGCACCCCTACACCATAGCCAATCCGAACCTTAGGGTACCGAGATTCGTGTTCTTACGAAAAAAAAAAATGTTTTTCGTAAGCCTTGCGGTGGTTCGTTGACTTCTGAAAAACTTCGTCCGTTCTTTTTAAACGCTGGCGAATTAAATACATTTAATATAGTGAAATGGTGATGCCATACATAATACATAAGTTCATCCCACCAGCCTTGCGGCAAAGCCGCTCGCACAAATAAACTGAGATCACAGGCACAGGTGCGGTCATATTTCCACCAACGAGATGTTTCGTAAGGGAAAACAACAAGCATAAAGACGGCAGTGCTTTCGTAACTCATCCGGTTGTAGCCGTCCATCGACGCGTTAGCATAATCCTTTTATCCGCGGCGAGAGATTCTCGCCTAAGGCGAGTGTGCCAAGGTTCAGTTTTCATATCGTTAGTTTGCAGCAGTGTATATCATTACGATCTCTGAAGGGACGGTAGTAATAGGGGGGGGGGTCAGAGCCAGGAAAGATGCGATTATCACGGTTCGCTGCCGATGGCTGTTCCGTGCATAGCAGCTCTTAGCCATGTGCGTGGTGCCGACGCCGAAAGCCCTTGACAGTGTAAGCTGCGCCTGATGCATCTGCCGGCCTCTGACGCTAAGCGGAAAATGTGCACAATGCGCATTTTGCTTAGTATTGCTTTGCTATTTTGCACATAATAATGTGCAAAATAGTCGTCATAGTGACGGGGCGCGCATCAGCGACATCGACAGAATAGGCCGGCAGTGCGTCCTCAAAAATTAATACATAAACTTTACTGTGGACATTTTAATTGTCGTAGAGACAGGGCCTGAACTATTCTTGACATTACATACATACATACATACATACATACATACATACTCGCCACACACACACACACACACACACACAATATATATATATATATATATATATATATATATATAAGGTATGTAAAACTGTAATATACAAAGATTGTGCGTATGCGTCACCGAGACATCACCCCTCACTCGGTGTTCCTTACGAGAGAACGAACAGAATCACGAAGACATAACTAAACTAGCTGACTCTCTTCATGTGCCTGACCGCTTACATTAACTTTCATACGGAACTGCAGAGGCACGACTGACGCATAAATTACGTGTGGCCGGCAACGCAACTAAGAGATCACGGTAAACTTTTTTTTATCCTTGTGTTTCCTTGTTGCTCGCGGCAAGTGCACAGCATCTACGGTTCCGTGCAGATTTCGTGTGACCTTGAATGAACGGTCGCTTGCATTAACCCTGCATAGCCCAACCTACCATTTTCATACGCTCAGTTAGACGCCTCCCAACTCTAACTTAAGCGCCGAAATGTTAACGCAAAGCCAATTGCAGCGTTTCTTTTTTTTTCTTTTTTTTTTCATATGATGGAGCAAGTTTTCAGATCTTGGTGTTCCAGGATGCCGATTACTAATTACTATTAACTAAATATTTATTCACTCAAAAACATTTGATTGTCTTTTTTATGAGTTTCCTCTCCATGACGAGAAATAAAATGGAACAAATTTTTCTAGTTTTCCTTCAAGTGCAATGGGGCTTGGGCTTTGCGAGGTTAATGGCAGGCAGCTCAAATTAGCGTCGAGTGGATGGAAGATAACATGAATACAGAGAGAGGGAGAGAGAGAGAGAGAGCAAAATACCAGAGCGAACTCACGGCAGTGCAGAAGCGGAAAATTTTCTGAAACGCGTTCGTACATGGTACGCTCTCAGCAAAAAAAAAAAAAAAAAACTGCTGGTTTTTATTGGGAGATACGGTAATCATCGGGGGCTTCGTCCGTCGCATCACCCATTATGCTTCACCCGCAGACGGTGTTATTCAGAAGCACCGGATCGCTATTAAGCGCCTGTTCCTCGCCTTATTATACGGCTTCTCCGTACCGTAAAATGAAAAAAAAAAAGAAAAGTGAAAGAAGAATTGCGAAGTTTGTAATAACGGGAATGGTTTCGTTCCCCCCTCGAAGTGAACGTTGTGCGCTAACGTGCTGAAGCTGTCGTCACTACTTTCGTGATGTTTAGATTTTGAAGCATAGCCAAAAAAAGAATGTTTAAAGGTGCGTTTGGTGTTTTCCACTAGGACAGTCAGCAACAAAAATAGGTAGACGTGCTTTCCGGGATTACAGTCTTTCTACCACAGCACGCAATGGACGAAACTTGGGCAGTTTAATGCACGTCCCCGAAACATAACGCAAGTAAAAAAAACAAGAGCCTTCTCCACCGCCCATTGGCATGTTTTCCAAGCGGCCGAAACATGAATATTGCATTCTGTATTCCACGCTTTTATTGCTCTCGATGTTCCTACCATTCGCTTTAGTTTCATTCAAGTTGACAGCGCATACTGACACACGTTATTCTGATGTAATGACTCCAGCGTGACACAAAAAAAAAGAAGGAAAAACAAAAACGCCATGCGACGCAAGAGCTCGCAAGCTCTCATATTCATAGCATCTGCGTTGTTAGCTTTCAATGGCGCCCACTTTTCTCGATGGCAAAACTGAGCAAGATAAGATTTTACGACGACGCACGACAGGAGAAAAAAGAAGCAACGTAGCCGCACAGTGCATGCAAATATTTGCATTACAAGAGCGACTCGGCTGAGAAAAAGTACCGAAAGAAAAAGAACTGTTGATGGAAGCAAGCGTTTGCGTGATGTATGAGGAGGCCTTTGCAGCCTCGCTGGCGAAGTTTGCTGTAGAAAACGCTCCCTTCTCCCCCTCCTTTGCTCCTTTCAATTGGGTGCGACGCACTCCAAGTCCTTCATCAGGACACACGTGGCACTCGACAATTTTTTTTTCTTCCTACTCTTTAATCACGAGTTCACATGGGCAATCTTCAGTCGTGCGAACGGTGGCTTTTTCAGGGGCGTTCCTTCGAAAAGGCTCCCATGAATTCAAAGGAATCTCGCGATTGAAGTTCAGCAAAGCTTTGTATACACAGCAGTGTACCGGCTTTAGTTTCGTCTTTTCTTTATTCGTGCATCCTTGAAAGCTTTTCAACCCGAACTTGTTTGGGCATAAAGGCGTGAGATTGTGAATTTGGAAACGCGTGCTGTTTTGTAAGGAATAATGCTGTGAATACTAATAACCCGTTTATCCCTTTTATTCTTTAGGATATTGTAAAAAAATTGCGACCGAACGTTCCTAAAGCTAAAATACGTACGCTTTACTGAATAGACAAGGCGCTGTGAAGGTACATCTATCTATCTGTCTATCTGTCCGTCCGTCTATCTGTCCGTCCGTCTATCTGTCCGTCCGTCTATCTGTCCGTCCGTCTATCCGTCCGTCTATCCGTCCGTCTGTCTGTCTGTCCGTCCGTCCGTCCGTCCGTCCGTCCGTCCGTCCGTCTGTCTGTCTGTCTGTCTGTCTGTCTGTCTGTCTGTCTGTCTGTCTGTCTGTCTGTCTGTCTGTCTGTCTGTCTGTCTGTCTGTCTGTCTGTCTGTCTGTCTGTCTGTCTGTCTGTCTGTCTGTCTGTCTGTCTGTCTGTCTGTCTGTCTGTCTGTCTGTCTGTCTGTCTGTCTGTCTGTCTGTCTGTCTGTCTGTCTGTCTGTCTGTCTGTCTGTCTGTCTGTCTGTCTGTCTGTCTGTCTGTCTGTCTGTCTGTCTGTCTGTCTGTCTGTCTGTCTGTCTGTCTGTCTGTCTGTCTGTCTGTCTGTCTGTCTGTCTGTCTGTCTGTCTGTCTGTCTGTCTGTCTGTCTGTCTGTCTGTCTGTCTGTCTGTCTGTCTGTCTGTCTGTCTGTCTGTCTGTCTGTCTGTCTGTCTGTCTGTCTGTCTGTCTGTCTGTCTGTCTGTCTGTCTGTCTGTCTGTCTGTCTGTCTGTCTGTCTGTCTGTCTGTCTGTCTGTCTGTCTGTCTGTCTGTCTGTCTGTCTGTCTGTCCGTCTGTCCGTCTGTCCGTCCGTCCGTCCGTCCGTCCGTCCGTCCGTCCGTCCGTCCGTCCGTCCGTCCGTCCGTCCGTCCGTCCGTCCGTCCGTCCGTCCGTCCGTCCGTCTGTCTGTCTGTCTGTCTGTCTGTCTGTCTGTCTGTCTGTCTGTCTGTCTGTCTGTCTGTCTGTCTGTCTGTCTGTCTGTCTGTCTGTCCGTCCGTCCGTCCGTCCGTCCGTCCGTCCGTCCGTCCGTCCGTCCGTCCGTCCGTCCGTCTGTCTGTCTGTCTGCCTGTCTGTCTGTCTGCCTGTCTGTCTGTCTGTTTGGTTGTCTGTCTGTGCGTCCGTCCGTCCGTCCGTCGGTGGTTCAGTGGCGTCTGTGGCGTCGGTGGTTCAGTGGTAGAGAACTCGCATGATGGTTCTTTAATGCACGAACGTCTCAGAACGCTGTAGTCATCGCTTTTCCCTACCATTGCTATGCCGGCGCCGCGTCCGAAAATCCAGACCACGTCTTTGTGCTGAAGGCATGATAAATACTAGGGACAGCAAAAAATGCAAAATAAAGAAGAAAGGTGCGAGGGTGACACAAAAGCAGGCAAAAATTTAAACCTACACGCCATTCTTAATCGAATTTCGATATTTGCTCTGGCCTTCTTTTTCACATATGTAACGACATGTTGAGATGAGAGTGCAGAGATGATCGACACTCTATAAGAGTTTCAGAGAATTACTGAAATGCACCGGAGGGTATATTTTTTCTTTTTCTTTTTTCGGCTTATCGCTCTCGAAATCAAGCAGCTGGGTAACCTCCCTACTGCCATCAATTACAGTTTGACCACGAGACGACGTCTTCGATCAACTCTGAAGTTCCGGATTAAAAAAGAAAGATGAAATGAATATTCGTATAGATTACATCTCACAGGGGCTTATGCAAGCTTAGAAGACCCCGGCCTGTCGCCTGAACCGCTTTCGTCTCGTCGCTATCGACCCGTACTCTCTGTTTTCACACGGAAAACTTGAGGCGAGTGTCCGCACCGGCTGCGGTGAGGAAACTCCAATAGCGCTGGCCTCGCGAGCCGCGTAAATTGATGTACATTATGCAAATAAGATTGACTGCGAAGCTCTCGCAAACCAACTAAAAGCAGTGAAAAATTTATGAAAAAAAAAAGCCCACACCGCCTTGAGACTACTATAGTGACCTCCCAGGGGACAGAAAGAGCTTCCGTTTTAATGACTTTACTTTTTCAATGTTCTTTAGATGAACTTGCGAAAGCTTGGGTTGATCTAGCTCTCGCGCGGCATTGATCGTTGCTAGAAAAAGAGTGTAAGGTTACTAATATTTTTTTTTTCAATCTAATTTGCTTTATCTAGTAACACAACGAAAGAAAAAAATATTTGCATAGTTCGTGCGTAATTCAGGATTGAGCCATATCTTTAGCTATATAGTGAACAGGCGTGGGGTGAGCACAATAAGCACAAAGGACCCTACGTTAGACTGCCTAATTATTTACTGTGCTTTGTAGTGTATATTGCACTGTTGCTGCACCACATTGTACGTTATCGGCGATTCGATGGTGACAAGGCGCGTTTAATCAGATTGCACGTACGTCAGGAACAATGCTATACATTCTCTAATCGACGTAAGAAATAGCGATTTACGCGCTAGTAATGTGCGGTAGCGCGTGCATAAATAGCCTAATCTGCATAAGTACATCAGAACGATGTCGAAAAGAAACGAACAGTTTCGAATGTCCTCGCAGAACGCACGGATCCAACGGGCCACAAGACTGAATGAGAAAATCGGCCAAGAAAGAAACTTGAAATCGCGGCTGCATCTGGAGTCGGTGTAGATAAGAAAATACGTCACACGCTTGATCGAAGTGAGGGAACCCTCCCCTCGTCGTACACGCGCTGCTTACGTCACGTGCTGAAGAATACATAAGCTTCCGTGAACTTTCTTTCACCCCATTGTGTACAAGGCTTCTGTAGCGAAGCCGAAACATCTTACAGAGTTTATCATTTTTAGCGTGAAAGTGTCTCGTTTTATTGCTTCATGTTTCATCCCGAGCAGACGGGCTTCCGTCGCACCATCGACTTCGTGTATAAATAGCGGACCGACTCGAGCTGTGAGATTAGATTAGATTAGATTAGATTAGACGACCAATGAACATTTTCGCCTTTATAGGGTGTTATTTGGATGTTGCTCGGCTTTCTGGGCACACGTTCGCCCAAGAGTTTCGGTGAACGATAACCAGTTTTGAGGGGCAATGCCTATCTTCACCGTCGTACCAAAGCGGGTCTTTCTAACCTGCATCCCAAACAGCGTTCCACACAACAGAATAGTACGTGCAGTACAAATAAAACTCATTGTGGATACCAGCGCGCGGTTATTTTTAGCCTCCTTTTTTCCCTATCATGTGTCACATTCGTGCGCTAATGCGCGCAATAAAAGCGCACTCTTTCTGTCTCTGACGACAGACGAGCGTGCGCATCGTTTGTGCCATTATTATCGCCAACAAGGTTCGCCTGCGTCGTCTTGTTAATCGGGCCAACGAATTGCCATATGCAAAGTGAATGGAACGGGGCTGGTAAGGACCCGCCGCGGTGGCTATAGCGGCTATAGTGTTGCGCTGCTATGCACGAGGTTGAGGCGGCCGCATTTCGATGGGGGGTGGTATGCGAAAACAGCCTTGTCCTGTGCATCGGGGGCATGCTAAATATCCCCTGGTGGTGAAAATTGATTCGGAGTACCCAACTACGAAAGTGCCTCTAAACGAAATCGTTGTTTCAGCACGTAAAACGACAGAATTAATTCAGGCCGATAATGTCTAAGCTGTTCAGCACATCTCGTGGGACGTGGGTTCTGACGCTGGTCCTATGTTGCCATAAGTAAGTAGGCTGAAAGGCCACTGGAGCGTCACTGAAGCATTCCACTTCCTTGATTCTTTCCCGCCCATTACACAAACTGAGGGACAGTGACGTCACGAACAAGCGTTGAAGCTACTACATTTTACTGATGTTCGCAAAAAAGTGACTGCCGTTCCTATACTGAGTGGCGTGCGCTGATGAGTTTGTTGTTCTAAATGAAGTTTCTCGTTCAAGCTCCGGTTGTACGCATTACAAGGACGATAAAACATGGCGCCAAGCTCCTTCCAAAGTTTTCTGCGCTGTAGTTCATGTTTCACAGAGGCGAACATTGATAAACAAGCGCAGAGTCCGTGTTTTCATCAGGCTGCTGTTTCCTGCCCACAAGCAGTATTGTACCTAACTAGGCGCTAACCTATGCGCGATGTGCCACAACGGCCACGTCTGTTTACGAGCGTGAAACTAACTCGTCTGCAGACAGCGTTAACAGAGATGTTGAGAGGCGGACATGTTTGGAATTCGGGTTTGAACTGGTATTGCTATACCACCAAAGTACAGGGCGCGTAAGAGTGTACGTTTGAACCAACTTTGTGTGCAGAAAAATCAGCCGCACAGGCGAAACTAGCGTTTCACGAATTCATTAGTTGGATGTCTCAGGCAAGCACTGCGCCATCCTGGCGTAGTTTAATTACTTTAGCGGAGCGCTATGTTTGTTGGGCGTGAAGGCGTGGCCTATTGATTAACGCGCAAGTTCAAATTCTAGCTTAACTTGTTGATTTTTCAGCCTAAACCGAGGGCACTCATGACGTCAATGCGGCACATTGTAAGGTTCACGGTGTTGTCGCGTATTTCTGTTCTGATTACAGCATCAGTCTAGGAAATCTTCCGCATAGAAAGTTAGCGCATATTATGATATATAGTAGCCCCCATTGTTAACACATTGATAATGTCACTTGTGCGTAACGCCATTCGCATTTAATGTCATTAGTTGGCTGCTACGCGGGGGTACGTAATCTTATTAGAGTAAAACGATTTCTGCAATCAAACGAGTTTGCATGAACTCATTCGAATGTGCTTCTGTCCTAAATGAGTACTCTCACCGAAGAGTGGCCTCGAAAGGATACAGCAATAAAAATAAACATTTCTAGGTAGCAGTTATTGCGTTTTCATTTGTAAGCCGTTCGCTATTTGCTGGGACACGACATTCAACTTTCAGTGCACTCCGCCGTGTGGGACATATTACCATTTAGACCAATATTTGGACTCATACCTGACTCCAGTCTTTTCTCGTCTTACTACGTCCAGTGTCTTCTTGAAGGTGGACAAAACCGTGTTATAATATTACCGGATGAATGCTACCAAGCTAAACAACTGTTTTTACTGAAAGGCATACATTTAGGAATATTTGGCCCACACACCTTTTTCTGTGCTTTCCTGTCTTCCGCGCATGCTGATTGCCATGGTCTGCAAATTACATTATTTTCAGCCGTGTAGAAGCGCACGTTAACTAATGTCATTTTATACATAAAGTAAGATACAAATTACATTAAATCTTCACGTGTGACATGGGCATAACGATGAATGTTTGGCTGGATTGATAGACTGCGCTTCTGGAACACTAGAAACTCCGGTGTTACTCAAGTCTCAGTGAGCCAGAAAAGTCACAACAACGAGAGACCAGCTTGAATTGCCCGCTCCAGCTCCTCGTGATGTCATAATATTTGGCGAGTGTCTCCTCAAAACTGCTTAATAGCCTATCAACAACTAATGATTACACTACATGCTAAGGAACAAAAGGTTCGGCTATGCGAGTGGCTTTTCTTTAGAATTGTTTCGGAACAAGAAAGGCGCAAGCACACCTACCTATATCGAAATTTGTGACGTCATACTAACGTAGCAGCGCTGGGCTTAAGTCGAAATTCAAAGTTTTTCCTTCACTTTCTACGCCGATAGGCAATCCTTTGACGCAATATTAAATGCAAATAGGGTTTTGAATAGCACTTCTCCAAACTAACGGTACTCCGCTTGCAGTACGACCGGCCTGCTCGAAATTCCAGCCGTGTATTCGCCTGACTGCAGTAACCCAACTTTATCCTGCAATGTCCCTTCAAGCCTCGTAGCAACACATCGCGATCCCTTCAGGACAGCTGGCAGTAGTCACTGGCGAACTGCCTAGTGTCTCCCGTAGCATCCCGCTAAACACGTGCAGTTCGGCGTGAGACTTCGCTTAATATTGTGAGCTCGTGTTTCGCATCAAAATAGGCTAACCACGTGAAATTACGCGCACAACTCGGGCAGGTGTAGCAGCAGCTCCTGCGGGTTGATGTTCATGACGCTGTCATCGCCAGTCCACTTATGCCGGTTCCGTCCTGCCGCAACCCCTACGTGCGTGCACTGAATACGAAGCTGAGCGGGACTCACCTGCGGGTCGGCCCGGAGTTTGCGCATGTGCGGGATGCTTCGCTTGGTGCGGGCCCGGGGAACGGCGCGGTGGACGAAGTGGTACTCGTTCTTGGACCCCAGCACCTGCGCACCGAGAGAAAGCAGAAGGGGTTTCCCATAAGCCGACTAGCAGTTGTGCACAACAGGCGTGTTCAAGAAGTCTTCGGATATACCGATATTGAAGGGGAACCTACTGCACAGTTATTTTTCTCCTTTTTATGGTGAAAGAATTAATAAGTGGGGCCCACAGAATGGCAGCAAGGGCGTCAGCGATATTTTCTGCCGCCTACAGACCGGCCGAAGCCCGCAGCCTTCGTGATTGATTTCCATTACTGGGAAGGAACATCTACTGCGCGGTGTCAGGGAAGGTGGAGGTGCAGTATTGATATTAAAGGTCACACCACTTATAATTTTGTTCGTCTCAAATGAAGAAACTGAGTGGGCTCCGAAAGAGTGACTACAACAAATTAGCCTGACAGTGTCGTACGAAACAACGAAATGTAAGAGCAAGAGAGAAGCATTTAATGGGTGTTGGAGGTATTCGCTCGTTATGGAAGCCAGACATGCTGCTCGAGGTGACCAGGCTGCTAAATGACCAATTAGTGCATAGCATGCATTCACGCGGCAGGTACAAGCAAGCACGCATGCACAGTGAAAGGTAATTAGGTTCTGTTGTTGAACCACTGAACGATACGAAGACTAAGAGCGTCTTCGTTGCCGCGAAGCACTAGCAACGTTGGTCTAACGTTAAAGTGCATGATGTAGCCAAAATGAGCTGTCAAATAAATATAAAGTGGGTTTCAGAGTAGGTCTCCAGGCCGCAAAGCGCGCACAGACGCATAAAACCGGGCTCACGTCATCCGACGCATTGTAAAATGGTGATCGCGCGAATTGCAGTTTTAACAAGCAATGATTGCACGAAGGAACCCAGTTACGTAACAGCGATACAAGCGACACCGGAGACTTAAAAACGATTGCAAATATCTCGCAGCAGCGCACCTCGAAGCTACCAATGAAATATTAGCACAGTAGGAAATGTGAATTAGCAAAACGCTTTCAGTTTAATGAAACATCAAGTAGCCTCGCAGTTGAGTATCTTAAGAGCAGACAGCGGACGTACAAATCCTTCGCATGGCTCCCTTTCATCCTCCTAATCGATAACTTCATCTGCCGCCATGACCGCTGAGTTGCGCTCACCAACACTCCCAAACCTACATACACGAATGCGTGATATCACGGAAAGTGGGCGAGGGGTCAGCAGTCAGCGTAGCTGAATTATGCGAGGCAGTTAAGAGAGAGAGAGAGAGAGAGAGAGAGAGAGAGAGAGAGAGAGAGGGGAGAGAGAAGCCATCGTAACTGAATTAGTAGGGCATTGCACTCGTCTCGCGGAGGTTGTTGGTTCGACTTCCACCGACGGTAATTTACATTTTCTTGCACTTCTCTTTCCTTCATTACTTCTACACATTTGAGGTGAAAAAAGAAAGGTAGTTAATTTCAGCGATGCATTTCCTCGCTTCATATTTTGGGACTTCCTACGGTTGCTTTATTAGGACACGTAGAGCCAGTTGGTATCCCGGTTGGACTCCGTGTTGGCGTCTGCGCACGTTCACGCATTGACCGCACCATATTTATTCTTTTCTCTCTCATACTTTTATTCCTGTTCCCTTAGCATAGGTTAACGCAACCAGACGCTTTTCAACAACCTTTGTCTTCTTTCTTTCTTTCTCTTCCACTATGACGTAAGCTCAATCAAAATGACAAGGTATCTTAAATAATGATACAGTAAGTTGAAACAGGAAAATTAAGGAATTCTCGCCATTTCAAGAAAATATATATATACATGAGAGCAGAAGAGTAAACGATCATCCCTATATACGAGTAGAGGCAAGCTAGACAACATGTGAGAAAAAGAAAGCCAAGAGCAAAAAAAAAAAAAAGCGTAGCTTATTTCCGCGCCATTCTTCCATCACGAGTGTAACGAGGGAAGCAAAAAGAGCTGGCAGGAAGGAACGCGGAAGCGGTGTTAAGACGGGATAAGTGGATGAGGCCTGCCCACACTTCCCCGAAGATGCCGGCGCCAGAGCCACACACGCACGCACACAAACACGAGCGGAACAACACGCGCACGCACACACGTACAGATATATAATAAAACCGTAGTGCAGTCACTATATACCTCTGGGAACGTGAAGGACGCTGTTCCCGACGCCCAGTAACCAAGTTACGGCTTCGCCAACAAACGGTGTCGACGCAAGCAGCCGTTATACCACATCCGCCCGACAGAACATTGAAAGTGCGATCCTGGAGAGCGTCCTTCTTTTTTTTTATGCTGGACAAAGTACGCGACCGAGCCGGTTAGCGTGGTTGTTTTCTGCTTCGGCACGATCGAGTGAACCTTCGAACTTTTAACTTTCAGGTGAAACACTGCTAAAAGCCACTTGCACGAACTTTAGGGCAGCTCGACAAAGGGCCGGATCACACAAGGGAAACTTCGTCTCGATAAACCCGGTGTCTGAAAGATCCAAAATGCAGCGGCCGGATTTGAGATAAGACCACGAACCGAAGAGCCGACTTGGACAAGCGCCGACGATCAACTGCTAAACTTTTCTTACAAGTCAGGAATATTGTACAATGAGAACAATGAACAAACCAATAGACAAAAAGTGCAGGACTGAATAAACATCAAAGAAAAGCATGAACTGCTGTGATTTGTTATTTGAAATGTGCCGCACTTCTCTCTTATTCATTTCTTTTCTGTTTTCATTGTACAAGATGTGTAAATCTATCGCTTGCAATGTAAAACTTGGCGCCTGTCTTTGTCTGGCCATCGGTGTATGTATTTATTCTTCCAAGCCGCAGTGCTATATATTGAACTATGCATGTCAGGAGCCAGCTAACCCAATCATCGGCACTACTAAGTGCGTTTGATAGCTTGCCATCACCAACATAAGTGAAAAAGTATTAAATTGAAATGAAGTGTTTGTCATTCACCAGTATATCTACCACAAAGATACAAAAAAAGAACATTTATTTTTCACGAAGAAAACTTTGCAATCAAATAAATATTATTGCGGAAGCAATTATATGGTCACTCCAAGCGTATTCTCACCGTCGGCGTCGGTGTGACATTCCGCATATATCTATGTATATATAGGTCACATGTTTATCTCTGCCGCAGACGGAAGATAGATGCTACGCTATTAAACCAGCGAGGTTTCTTAAACGAACTTATGTGGCTGATTTAATTATTCCTCAGAATTTCTGAAGAATTGCAGCGCGCAAACAAAAATCACGAGACATTTCATTAAAGCCATGCATTCCATCATAAAAAGAATTCTCAGAATATTAAAACGTGCAAAACAACATTTGCGCTCCCAATGTGAAAGCGATGTCATTTCACTTGCGCTGCTCCTTACGGGTAGCGCAGTAATGTCTGTGCGATGCCTTGCAGGCCCTATACACGGCTTTTGAAGGTGCCAGAAATTATGCCGCGTCCGCTTATAGTCACATCCACGTATAGATATAAGACCGCCCGAGGAGATCAAGAGCAATACTAAACCTTTTCTATGGCTGTAAGTGATTCACCCTTCGAACGAAACTGCCAATTTTTCTTTCTGGCCCGGAAATCGAACCTCGAACACCGTAACGATAACGGTGTCGGGTTAACCGATCACGTTATTCTCCGCTCTTTTCGAGTGCGTTCCCCGTCTCTTGGCATGTCATTATGCTACTCAAATAGACCGCCTGTTTGTTGCTCTACGCGTTACATGTCGAGTTCAATTCTTCCTCTTTGCCTCGAAGATAATATCGGCCATCCACATCTGCTCTCGAAACGATTTCCCTTCCCCGAACCTTACAACTATCCTCTCAAATACATTTCCAGAGAAGACTTCACTGAATGACGAATAAAAAAAAATCTGTAAAAGAATCCTTCGTTCTGCCTCAACAGCTGATCTAGCGATTGACCGAGTAAAAGAGAGGAATGACGTCACCAAGCGAGGCGCTCGAGCGTGGTCAAACCAGTTTCAACCAGAATCGCTGGCTGTTCAGCGAGGAACGTGTAGCAGAGCGCACTTCTCTGTTTTCTCGAGGCTGCGTATAACGGCGAAAGAAAAAATAAAAGAAAGAAAGAAAAGGAAAGGAAACAAAAGGTAAAGAAAAGACACAGGCGCAGTTTCAGATAGGGCTCCAGGAATGGGTAACAACTGAACTTGTTTACGTAAAACGAAGCGCCCTGCGGGCACCACTCTGCTGTTCTCTTTCCTCGATCGTTACTTGGATTCGCGAACGCGGCTCTGCGTGGTACGTACCACGGCGTCGAGCGTGTTGTGCTGGCGAAATGAAGACAGAATGCGACGCCGCCGGCGTGTCGGTTGCGCGTGCGAAAGCGGCGAAGTCTTTTCGACACGTTCGGCAAAGGAAGGAAAAGAAAGGAAGGAAGAAAGGCGCGTAGGATAAAAGCGGGAACGATGGAGAACGAGAAGGAAAGGACGAAGACCTAAAGGGAAGAGAGAAACAGGAATGTGGAAGGCAAAGTGCAAGGAAAAGAAAAGATAGGGATGGAGCAAGGAACAAGGAGACACAAGCCGGAAATAAAGCAGGAAAATAAAGCAGAAATAAAGGCAAGGGAATAATTGGAACTGATAAGAAGCAACGAAGAGAGTAGACGGAGCACAGAAGGAACCAATGGTGAAGGATTAAAGGAAGTAATTAAGAAGGAAGCAAGAAGCAACCGAGGGATGAAGAAACGAAAGGAAAAAGAAACACGAGGCAGAGAAACGAAATTTGATAGGAAGATGGAGGAAGAAAAAGAAAAGAGGGAAGGGGCGAAAGACGGAAGAAGTAAGCTATAAACTCGAAATAAGAAATGAAAAGGAAATGATCGAAACCGGGAAGTGGTAACGGCGGAACAAAAGATAAATGTATAGGTAGATATAACGGAAGAAGGAACAAATAGGAAGTCAAGAAAGAAGGAAATGAATGATGAATGGTGTTTAACGCGAAAGAGCAGCCCCTGGGGCACTAAAAGACGCCGTAACCAAAGGACCCTGATTTATTACACACACACACGCACACGCACACACACACACACACACACACACACATATATATATATATATATTAGTCATATTATGAGAAGCCAACAAACACTGACACCAAGGACAACATAGGGGACATTACTTGTGCTTAATAAATGAAATAGAGAAACGATCAATTAATGGAAATTAAAGTGGATGAAAAAACAACTTGCCGCAGGTGTGAACCGAACCCACAACCTTCGCATTTCGCGTGCGATGCTTTACCAATATATATATATATATATATATATATATATATATATATATATATATATATATATATATATATATATATATATATATATATACTTACTAGCATTTCTAACAAAACTTCAATTGGTTGGCAGTGTAGCACTCTATTCTCTGGCCCTTCTTTCTAAATTTTTTTCGCTCTACTTTCCATCATATGAATAAATTGATCGTACAATGTAATAACAGTGGAAATGATTAAACGAAGTTAAGCGGATCAACGACGCTTCGTCTAACCTATTTGCCAGACTTAGTATAGTTGTGGAGAAATAGGCAAAGAAAAAGAATAAAGGTGGATTGAGATAGAGTCGAATAAAAATATCAACAACACTACGAGGGACGCTGCAATGCAGGATTGCGAATTGATTTTTGAACCACGTAGGGTTCTCTAGCAGGCACCCAAATCTAAGTATGCAAGCGTTTTTTTTTTTTTTTCATTTCTCTTTCATGTTTTATTGCATTCCATTATAATCGGCATGTGGCCGCCACGGTAGGGAAGTGAACTCACTTAACGCGTGCCTAACAGTGAATGCCATCATCACTGTACTACCGAGGCCGGTGTACAGAAAGAAAGAAAGAAAGAAAGAAAGAAATCATGACAAGCGACAGCACCAGCGTGTCCAGTTTCGAAACCCGATCTGCGTGAGGGGGCGCTATCTTACCCGTGGCGGCAAGAGCCGCGCGCCACCTGCGGCAGCGTGCGGAGCGTAGCGAATCTAGTTTGCCGGATCGGCCGCCACGCGCGCCTGTCGGAAAAGCACGCCGCCGTGCGAACATAATTTGCCGCATAACTGGAGCCGACGTTAGAGGGTGCTCTCTCCTTTTTTCTTGCACCATCGCTGGAAAAGCTCGTTTCACGCGTGCTGACGCATGGAGTACGTACACAGATATTGAAAGCTCGTTTCTTTTCTCTTTTGTTCGTTGCTCCTACAAAAAGAAAAAAAAAATGCAAGGCGGTTATTCGCATTTACGTAGCGTAATGCGATTCGCTGGCATCTTGGTTCTTGTGTGACTCGGAAACTCAAGCAACGTTGAAACGTAGTTAGAACTCGTGGCTCGGCGAGTGGTATTTGTTTCGCCGTTTCTTTCTCCGCACAGCCTCGTTCAGTCGCACGGACGGCTGTTGTAATGCTATAGTTATTAAGTTAGTGTCTACGTCACTTACAGGCACGCATTGAGCAACAGGGCTTTCCAGACCACGTGCTGTTGGCCAAGCCAAGTAGAAGGGCATCCAACAGCGCAAAAGTACGGGACAAAGTGTAGAAAACGCTGACTAAAAACCGGCCTTTATTGCGTATAACTTCTGATATACTGGATAGAAAGTCTGAGCACAACGCTAGTATGTATTGTATTTGATGCGCAATGAAGACTGGTTGCTAGTCAACGCTGTTTGTTTATTTCTTCCCAAACTACCCGCTGTGGTTGCTTAGCGGCATGCTGTTGCACTGCTAAGCACGAGGTCCCGGCGGTCGCATTTCGACAGGGGCGAAATGCAAGAACGCCCCTGTCCCGTCCATCGAGGTCACGTTAAGGACCCTTAGTGGTCATAATTAATCCGTTGTCCCCCACTACAGCGTGCCTCATCATCGCATCTTGGTTCTGACACGTAATACTCCGGAATTAATTTATTTTTTCCCAAATGTCTTTTTTTGTGTGTCTAGGATCGACACAACTGCTCAGATCACTGAAACTTGCTTCGGCCACCGATACGTACTGCTTCTTACTTGCTAAGGTGCAAGCAACTTGTCTTAAAAGTTAGTTCTTGCACCTTAGCTTGTCTTAAAATTTAAGACAAGAAAGTTTAAGTGTAACCAGCCGGTACTTACACTCGCTAACCTCCCTGTCTTTCCTCCTCTTTGTCTCTCCTTTCCTTTAAGACAAGTTCGGAGTATTAAAGAAACTTGTGCGTAACACGTGCGTACTTACTTGCGGCAATCGCAACGCGAGCGCTAATGAGCTCACTTGGCTGAGAGGCAGCGATGGAATCGATCACAGACGTATCGCCGACGCGAAAGCCAGTCGCGCAAGGAAACGACGCTTACTGACGCGATGGTTGTTTTCATTTTAGATTTTCATTGGCGTTACTAAGTCCGGTGAGTGGATTGACGCAGTTTTCACTAAACGGCACTAGCGAATAATGCGTGAAAAGCGCAGCTTCTAGCGGAAGGTCTGGAAACACACCTGAGAAGGCATTGAAATTGTTGTGTTACCCAATTACTCTGACTAGTAATTTTGATCTCAATGACGGTGAGAAAAATGTAGATGACATTGAGGGGGCTTGTGCTTGAACTGATGGGATACCAGCGATAGGTGACCAGTAGGCGAGGCGAGGGCGATATAACACAGCGCTGTTCTCGATCACCACTTTAGAGCAGAAGAGATATTTGGATGTAAGCAGCGTGACGTCAGAGCCACTAAGCTACCCACAGCGGGTTTTACTCCTACATCAACAGCGTTGTTACGATAAAAAAAAAAAAGAAGAAAGAAAGCGCCCTGATTTAGAATGTAAAAAATATATGTAGACAAAAATGATAGAGTTAGCCAACAATTTTTTTTTTTCAGGATTCTGGCTGTGCGTGTTATCTCTAAGCACAAAATAATACAGCAACCGCTCGCCGAGGTCTATAATCGCTCCAGCGTAATTCAATAGGCAGCAGCTTATCATCGCACGAAAAAAAATGGTACATCGTTCAGCACACACGTTCCTTAGGGAATTTTATTTTAGAGGAAGGAAATTTTAAAAGGGACGAACGGAAAAACGCTTGCTCTACAGCATCCGAATGCTGCCTCAGGAGGAACGCTCTTTTCTGCAGAGGTGCGCTTCCTTTCTATGCTGGCTTCGGCGACTCTGCTATTTCTGAGAACTCAACGAAGTTTTCTGCCGAGTCTGCATGCACTTCGGATGTCACAGTGTCACGCTGTCTTTCATTTATGTATTTGTCTTTTTTTTCTTCAATATAGAGCGACAGGTCTGACGTTCGATGTTGAGGGCGCGGCTTGGAAGCCCGCAGGAACAGGCGGCAAAATGTGATGACTGGCGTATTGTGGTCCTTTTCTGCTTAGCGTCGTCTGCACGTTGTTTGAATAAAAGTGTTCGGAGCGATATGGCTTGACGTGGCACGGTTTAGAGAAACGTGCTTTAGGAGCACGTTTTGGAAAAGGTTGGTAAACGTCCGCACATAATCTTTCCCGTATATTAAAGCGCACATACAAACAATGACCGAGGCTTGGTTACCTTTATTATCGTTGATTGCACAGCGACGGTTTCATTTCATTTTACTTGTGCCCATTTACAAGCAAATGGAGGGGGCCAAGGTAAAAGCTGCTTATTGGCAGCTTGAGTGGTCCCTGGCCCCCTTTACATATTGGCAGACCGGTGGCAAAAAACACTTTCAGAAATCAAAAAATAAAGAACAGTGGGTTACATCAAATAAATTACATTTCTTTCATAGAATACATATGGTTTTACGGAACCATGGCGATTTAAATGGTAGTTTTCACCAGACAGATGAGCTCCGATGGTGTCAAGGCAAGGATGTCAATGCCGGCTTCTAGATAAGAATTTAGCAGCCGTGGCAAGGTATTTGCGACCATTTGATGGCCGTAATTTGTCCGCAGCTGTAATTCGACTCAGAAAAACGCTGCCGCCTTCAGGCAGTACATAAGGGTTTATTGGGCACTTGCATTGGGCTCCACAGTCTCCTACGTGATGCCTGCGGTAAAAATGATGCTCTTCCGCCATAGTCATGAGTGGTGGTGCTGCCTTACACACCGATAGCTCAGGGCCTCATGCACCAATACAGGTACCCTAGAAGACTGCACGGAGAACAGCCATCGGCCGTAGCGCAATTGGTGTAGCATCACAAGCGCAATGCGAAGAAAAAAAATGTGGGTTCGGCTTGCATCAGCCGCAAGCTTTTTTTTTTCATCCAGTTTGATTTGTCTTTTTTAATATTTAGGCATTTTCATTAAGATCACCAATAACTTCTATGCTTTCGTTAACTTCATCGTTTGTTGTCTTTATGTGATTACGTGTTAGTGACGTGCCATTTACTTGTCAGTGAAACGAGGGGCTGCGATAAGAATTTGCTTGCAGTAAGGAACCCA
Organism: Dermacentor andersoni; assembly: GCF_023375885.2. NCBI lineage: Eukaryota > Metazoa > Arthropoda > Arachnida > Ixodida > Ixodidae > Dermacentor > Dermacentor andersoni. The sequence goes on from NW_027314758.1 coordinate 352,459, forward strand.
CGAAGTTCCGCAGAGATATTTTACCATCTTCGGTGTCCTCACGTGCTTCGAATCGTTTCAGTCTCTACCTGATAGCCTCCTGCCTAGTTCAGATGGTAGAGAGAGCGACAGTCGCGGAAATACGTTGGTCCCGGGTTCGGTCCTTGGTGGTAGGACGAATTTTTTTTTCAACTGCAAAGCTTTCTTTCTGCGATACCCGTAGGGCTTTCCTTTGTAGCTTCGCGCTACTGTAGCGTGGATAGCAATTGTCCTTTTTGACAAAACTTACCCCACCTGGCGCGTATTCGCAGACTGACTTGCCGAAGTTCATATAGAAGTGCTAGTGCGTTGCAAGAATTCACGTGCAAATGTCATCGAAACGTCAAATTGCAGGTACACTTCCTAAGCCGTGCCATAACACGTAACATATATTGCGTATGTGAAGTTTATATATATATATATATATATATATATATATATATATATATATATATATATATATATATATATATATATATATATATATATATATATATAACCGAATATCTGACGCTGCGTGAGCTGGATGGCAATTTTTCTTCTCAAGGGTTATGCTAACCTTGCAGATTTCTGCAGTTCTCGTTTGGTTTCTTAATGCTAAAACTTTCTGTGCTGTCAGGTGACAACTTACACTCTTTCTGTCACATTCTGAAGTCTTGGCTTTCTCGGTTAAGCGACGGCCCAGGTCAGATTGAGTTTAACTTCCAGACCACGACAAAACTTTTTTTGTGGGGCGACGATCTCTTCTATCTGGGGGAGCTGTGTATCTTCCGCCTCTCAAAATTATGATGTATACACTTAGGCGCACTGCAACCTTTCCGTTCCCCCTTGTCAACTTTTCTCGCACGAAACTCGAAATGCAACCACGGCCATTTCGCGAAACCATTCGCAACACCGCATGTACTGAAATGATCGATGAAACGAGCATGGCGCGTGCCGTCTGTGACCGTAACTGAGACATACGGCCCCATCATTACGTTCATGAAAAAGCACTGTCTTCTAGTCTGGGCTCAGACGCCTGCGAGACGTACCACTGGTTCATCCTGGACGAAGCAGGCAAGTACTGCACCCAAACACGCCGTTAAACGAAGTACGCCGAGAAATGCCGACTCTAAGCGAAATTTCTGCGCGAATAAATCTAGTTTAGCGGCGAGAACCATCTACGCATCAACCCTGCGTAGATGCAACATTATGTTCTTGTGAGCTCGAGCAAATGCTTGGACGGTGGCGTTATATCTTCCGACATGTTTGGATTGCCTTGTTTCTTTTTGTTTCTTTTTTTTTTTGCCCAGAAGAATATTGTAACGTAGGAAAAAGGATAAACGAGGTTTTGTCACAATCAGCTTCAACGCAGACTTTCGCGTGTCACTACTCGCACTGTAGCTCCAAGCCAATCTCTCGCGGCATCACGTTGTTGGTTAAAGGTGTCGTTTTGGTTAACCACGTTGCTTTTCTCAGAAGATCGCAAAATAAAAGGACGAGGACACCACGACGCATTGTCCTCGTTTCTTCTTTTTTTGTACCCTCGTCTCGTCTTGTGAACAGCAACGCAGTAAACCAAAAAGATTCGATACCAAGCAAGCCACTACTGGAAACTTGTTGAAGGTTAAAGCCGATGTGCGCCTAACGATAGAGTCTATGCACGTCCTGTTGCCTTTAACTATTGTCCTCGTTATTAAGTTTCAGTGACTACGTGCGACGACATGTTCGTCGACCTAAAAACAATGGCCTACATGGAATGTTCTTTAAAGCTCAGAAAGTGCGACCATCTTGAGCTGTTCGTATACGGAGTCTGCTCCTACAAACACTTTAAGCCTTCAGACAACAAAATAGTCGAATAGATGCGTTTATGTTAAAATAGCGCAGTCAGTTAGCGCACGTTCTAGCAGCATCAACAAGAAGATGTCAATGTACGAACGCCGACGTTTTTAACACGAAACCTAGCGAGACCAGAGAACTTGAGTCGGCACGCCAATAGCCATCACTGTGCGGCCAAGAGGTGACTATGCTGCATATAAACAACTACACGCAGTTCAAGGAAAGCTATAGGTCTCCTCAGCCCATCAGAAAACACAAACCAGAAGAAGGGATCCTCCATTGTCCGACTCTGAGCGCCCGATGCCTGCTTAATGAAAGTTTCACAGAAGGACTAGTAGCGCAAAATGGGCGATCCCTTTTCGGCTTTCTAAAGCACGCAGCCGGCCCTTGTTTCTGATTGGATGACACGAGCCTTAACCGTCACTGCAGTGCGCGGAGTGGGCTAGACCAATTATACAACTGGAGGGCTCGCTCTACAGGGTATTTGCTTATTGTCGTCTGATTAAACACACACGCCAAGGTGAACACCCGCTGCTAGTCCAAGCATACACATTTTGCTGCCGTTTATACGGATGAAACGCAAGATTAATGTTCATCAAATGCGATGCACTTGGTGCATCGAACCAAGCGAACAAGATTATGTGTGCACGCCATCAGCGACGGCATGCATACCCATTTATGTACGCCTAATGCGCATTTTCTCTAAACCATTTCCTTCTGTGCGATCATGTTCAGCAATTATTCAGCTGACACAATCATCCATGATCTATATTTTTACGAGACCCCTTGTGCATTATATCGCACATTGCTTTCAGTCCTTATCAAAAATAACCGCAAAGAGCTTACATGTAATGTTCACCCCAGATATGACGCCAGAGGCATGTGGAACCATGTGAAAGTTCAGAAGAGTTTCGACTGGTGGTAGTTCAACTGTTGCGAAAGCGCGAGATACATGTTCATTTCTTGCTTTTCTGTTCGCGTCCGTGAGCGCGCCACCATTGCAGCGCGACAATACAAAAATACAGTCATGCATGACAGTGCATAAATCATACTCTTGCTGCCAGCTTTCGAGAAAATTGACGCTAATTTGACCCACATCCCTGAGTCATCAAAGACGACAGAAAGCACCACTGGAGTGCGTTTCCGACAGCGCGAGTTGACATGAAATTCAAAAAAAAAAAAAAATGTAGCGTGAATATCGCAATCCGCCACACAATGTTGCGTCTTCCATCTGAGCGTTTATGAAAAGAAAAGCAGTGTTTACCCCATCAAGCATCAGTAGACAGTCACTTTGTCCACGTACACCTAAATAAGTTGAGTCACGCATCTGACCACAGTATTAAAAAAAATGGTGTTTTCAAGTTTTTAACACACAAGTTGGTAATACGAACAGACTTGATAAGGGATCATGTCCCTGAGCTGCCTCCACGCCTTAGAAGGATACGGTACAGTGATATTCGCTTTCCTGATGGACCATACAACGTCTCTCTACCCTTACCAGTGCTACATTGTTTTATTGCATTTTTTTTACTCCCACAGTGTAGCTCGTGCGCACCGGCACAGTAAATCGTTCCGGCGAGAAAGCTCGTATGCTGCCCCCAGCGAACTTTCCTGCCGATGGTGGAGGGGGACACGTGCGTATAAAAGAAGAGCGTAGGCGAGAACCTCGGAAGTAGTACACTGTAGATTCTTAGGAGCGAAAATAAAGAACGGAAAGTTCTACTTTTTTTTCTCTCTCTCTCTCGCGATCACAGGCTTCGTGCAAAGCAAGCGAAAGGCGCGTTGCTCTGCCATGGGCGTCGATGCGATTCCGTCTTATGAATCCTTCACCGCGACTCGTACCGAGCCTGGCACGCGAAGTGGCGTCCCAAAGAAACTTGTGAAGCACAAAAGAACAGACGCTTTTCATGGGTGGTAGGGCCTTTCTCTGAGAGGCAGGCGCGTCACGTTGCTGGAAACAGAATTGACCCGAGCGTGAGTTGCGAATACTTCTTTTTCTCACACTTTGGCATCGAAACAGCGCGCTTCTCTTTTACGTTTTTTTTTTCCTGTTACGCGGGAATTCTTTCGTAACCAAGAATGGCGAGCTCTAGCTTTTTCGCAAAAGCATGGCGATAGGTGGCCGCTTTGTTGTTCACTGCATTCCTTGGAGGAGTGTGTAACTCGATTCACTTCTGTTACTTGAATGCTACGAAACGTAACTTGTGTAACTCGAATGCTACATAACCTTCAGACACCGCCAAACAGTGAACGCTGAACGCAGGTTGTGCTACTGACTGCGTACGTTCTTTGTGAAGTGAGCTTTGCACATGCGCAGAATATTTCTTATGCACCATATATTTTTATTAACACGGAATATCGCCATTTAAACAAGTGGAAAGAACGAGAAATACCCGCGTAATAATGGACTGAGTTTTTCGACACTATTTCAGGCGATGAAGCACAGACGCGAGAACGAAATAGACACGCAAATTCGATAGAACGAAGAAATACACGAGTGAGAAATCCAGCGTTTGACGAAAACTCTTCTACTTGTTAATACAGAAATGTTAAAGATTTTAGTTAAATTCTGGTGTTCTACGTACCAAAACCACGATCTGATTATGAGGCACGTCGTAGTGGGGCACTCCGGAAAGTTGGACCACCTGGGGTTCTTTAACGTGCACCTAAATCTAATAAGTACACGGGTCTATTCACATTTCGCCCCATCGAAGGGAGGCCGGCGTGGCCGGGATTCGATCCCGCGACCTCGTGCTTAGCAGCCCAGCACCATAGCCACTAATGAACCACGGCGGGTGTACAGAAATGTGAGCTACTAACTTAGCGTAACCTAATATTGTCCTCCATTGTTCCTCTAAAATGTAAATATATATATAACCACTAAAATGTAAAGGAAGGGTGCATATATATATATATATATATATATATATATATATATATATATATATATATATATTTGGTTGAGGAAGACGACAGTAAATTGCTAGTGTAATGTGTTTGACCCGCTTAGACACAATACCTACTGTCGAAAATTTGGGGGGAAAAACGTCTTTTCTCACTTTTTTTTCTGAGAACAGTCAGTAGTAGTTTTGTTGATGACGCACGTAGTTGGAGCCGCCTGTGTACTCTTGAGGCTATTCACGGCACCTTTTATAATTTTATTTTTGTTACTATTTTTTACTTTGCACTGAAAAATGGTAATAAATAAAAAGCAAGGTAGAGTAGGAGTACCTGATACGCCGAAGGCGATATTTGTCACACCCTGGGGTCTAATTTGAGAGAAGTAGTCGTCACTACGTGCTTGTATTGTTGCACACAGTGTTCGTGATCAACGACAACAGTATCAGCAAGAACCTTGTCGGCGAAAAAGCAACACGCCTTTAATCTGTCTTCCGGTATGTGTCTGCTGCGAATCGAGCCTTAGAACTCCGGGAAGCTGGTCACCAAAAGGCAGCTTTATTAAGAATCAGGCATTTCAAAGAATCCTGTCACGGAACAGAAGCTCAGAAGAACCGGATGAAACAAGCAAGAAAAAGAAAAAACAACTGAGCGAGGTAGGAGGAGAGTTTGAAGTCAACACAGGTAAACAGCAGGATGGAAGCACCAAGCAGAGACAGAAGACGGAGTCGCTGGGATGGGAGAGGGGAGGGAGTAGGCAAGAGGAAGCAGCAAATCTCATCAGTGCGAAAGGAATCTGGGGAACTAGAGGAGATGAGTAGAAAAAAAAAATAAGAAGCTTGGTGAGACGTCTTTACCTTCCTCAAAGAAGCCTTTACGGTCTGCGCGAGCCAGATGCTGGCGCATTCCTCCAAAAGTTGTTGCACGGCTTTGTGCGCATGCGCAAGCAGAAACACAAACATATGCACAGAACCAGTAACGCGCGGAAAGCCATAGCGAACCGAGCAGCTCTGGCTTCCCCGCAGCGGCAACGCGATGTCCATTTTATTTGCGCGTCTACGCGTTCGTGCGTATCCCGTGGTGAAGCCACCCTTCCCTGCCGGTTTCTTCCTTTGCTCTTGGTCTCCCGCTGTCTTGGCGTTGCGACAAATAACTTGAGTGTTTGGTCAGCCCAGTATATTTCGCTGCGGCATCCTTGGAATGCCGTTTCCTCTGTTTTTCTGTTCTTGTGTTAACTTTTCTTTTTCTTCCGTGCAAGTTGAGTTAGTGGTTGTGGAAAAAGTGCAGTGAGCTAGACACGGCTTGCGCCTGTGTTCATTGAGCTCGAGTTGGAAGTAAGAAGCAGCCTCTTTGAACCAGTTGGGTTAAAATCTTGGTCGAGATGACTTTTTTAGTGAGGTAACTGTTTTTGAAATATAAACTTTATACGTTTTCTCCCGTTAATATAATGTTGAGTTTCAAGAACGTCGATCTCATAGTTTATTTGCCGCGAAGGTGGGTGGTGGAAGGCGGGCAGTATTTGAGGTGATTACCCGTGGGTTGAGATCAAAGTGAAGGAGTTGAGTGCTGGCGGGTAGGGGCTTACTTCCGACGAAATTTGTCCTCAAGTAAGACTGGCGTGTTTGTACAGCGAGGACATATATGTGACAAATTTCCACTTGTTAATGAGAATATGAGGTGATTTAAATTAAATTTTTATCCTCTACTATTAAGAAATAACAAGTACAACGTTCAATTTTAATTAAGAATTTAAGCGCACCTAAATACCTACATAGTGCGTTGGGGAGCCTCACAAACCCATGCATGGCTCGCCAGCACAAGCTTTCCACACGAGCTTGTGCAGACGGGACGGCAAAAGTTGTATTATTGGCGACAACGTGAGGCAAATTTACGACGCTTCTATGCTAAATATACTGCACCGGGTACTGGACTGAATAGATGCCAGCGCAATGTTCTAAAAAAAGTCGCAGTTTCGTACGAAATGCGAAGCACCGACTGGGACAGCAAATTAGCAGACAGCCATACAAAATAAGGGTAGTACTTTTGTCGGTCATATCAAGTATAAACATTCGCTTGCTAACTAAATTATGAAGCCTGGTGTCAGTGCACACAGAATACATGAACACATCCCATTCGATGACCGCGGACACTTTATGTCAAAACGCTGGTGGGAGGAAACGCGGCAGCAGCGTACGAAGTGACCTTCGTGCTGTCTATAGGTTCAGCGCAAACTGAAAGCCGAGAACGCACAGCTCGTACAAAGCTACGAGCCGCCGAGGCCCTAGACCCATCACACACCACTCTCAAGATACCGCCGCATGACCGCGCGCAGGCGCCACAAGGCGTATTTGCAGCCAGAGAGGAACGCCACACACCCCCCCCCTCCCCCCACCCACCCTCACAGCGGGCACAAAAGTATGAGCCGTAAGCAGATCCCTCTCAAGAAACGGCGCGCGGGACCATGCGCGGCCGTGCAAAGTACGCACTTGTTGACGGAGTCGAAGCCGCCCCTCCTCCCACCCGAGCTGCCTCCCCGCTTTCCTCCAAATATGGCGGTGAATGTTGAGCCGCGATCGTTAGTTCCCTTTGCGCCCGGTCGTGAAATGCGCAGTTGCTGCCGGAGCACAACGCTGCTCCCTCTCCCTCCCTCTCATACCCCCACGACCTTTCGCGCGACTGAAGACGGCGCGGTTGCTCTCCGCTTTCTTCATTCGCGCGCGCCAGATTGAACCAATATCATCGGTTTCCCTCACGTGTATTCACTCGCACGTACAGCATACGGCGCACGGCAACAGTGTTATCGCCCTTGGACTTCATACGGAACATCATGGCGATGGCAGAAGTGCGTCTGGAGTGTCCATATAATTGCTATCGCAATAATAATTTATACGCAAATTTCAACTACAACGCTCCTGTTAAGGAGTAGTACTTGGTGAACTTCCTCAGGTCAGCGTTGGAGCGGCTTTGACGCGCCAAGCGTCGTTTTGATTTTCGGCTTCGGATTTGACTTCGAATGGCCGCAGCTGTTGTGGTCAACTGAAACGTTGTAAAAGACAGCAACAAACTCAAGCTAACTGCACTATAGTATGCTTGTTTTTATGATTCACTATTCTTGAAGGCCCAAAGCAAACTTTCCAATTCATATTTGCTTTTTATTCAGAGCATTAAAATTCCTCACCTCAGAAGATGCTGTCATCGACATCACCACATCAGATATCATTAAGTTTGAACGAATGGCATCTCCTCAGAAAAAAAAAAGAAGAGGGAATAGGGGACTTAAGGCTTTAGCGAACGAATTTCATTTTTTTTTGTGCCCGTGTGGTACAGGTATAAGCTGTCCGATCGTTGGCTCCCCTCGCACGCTTTCACTTGCACATACAGCGTAGGGCGCGGAACTTTATGCGGAACATCACGGTGACGTGGACGCCGGCGGCGACGGCAGAAACTCGCCTGGAGTGTCCATATAATTGCTATCGCAATAAAGTCGGTAAGTTAGCGTATGTGTATGCAAAGTTAACGCTGCAAACATAAATTCAAGCTTTGACAGCTAGCTTTGCCACATACTTTGTCAATATGAGGCGGTGCACGCTTTACAGGCTGGCTAGGTTTGCAACATACTTTGTCAGCGCGAGGTGGTGCACGCATTACAGACCAGCTAGCTTTGCCACGCACTTTGACAGTATGAGGCAGGGCACGCTTTACAGGCAAGCTAGCTTTGCCATACACTGCGTTGACGTCAACGGCGCACACTTTACAGTAAGCTAGCTTTGCCATTTACTTTGTCAGCGTGAGACAACGCACGCTTTAGAGGACAAGTAGCAATTCGAAGGGACGCTAAAGAGCAACAGTAGGTCAGTTTAGACTCCCATACAATGTGTAAATCAATTGCCGGAGAAAGGCTCATTTTTACGGGATCAGAGAAAGGCCAAGCTTCTCTTTTCCGAACTTCGCACCGAAATTTCCGCGCTGGTACGTAAATGTGACGTAACACGGTGTTACGGTGTTATCAAGGTGTTTTCTCGCATATACACTCTTTCGGTGCAGGAAAGGTTATCGAAACATACCAGGTTGAGTATATGGCTCGATCAGAATGTGCTTCAGTCCTCTTTTTCTAATACAGAGTTACCCGGGCTAGAGCAGAATCTGTCAAAATAATAACGTAAGGGCGACCAGGTGCGGGACTTTGAGGGTGGAATAATTACCCGTATTTCGTTTTTGCGTTGTTTCTGGCTTACCAAGCCTGTTCTTATGGTGAGAACGACTGTTTTGGTGAGATGGGATATTCAGTCATACAATATTCATTTTTTCTGTCACTTGAAGGAAAAGCTAATGAGCAGCATAACATAAAATCAGGAAAGACTCCATGGTATAGCATGAAGACTCCTAAAAAGACATGAAAACAGTTAACCTTCGGCACTTTAGTAAGGCCACGTAGTAGCCATGCTTGTCTTATTTTCTAGTATGCTCTTGTATCTGCCCTTGTTATTTTCTTGATATGTGAATGTTTGTCGCCACCAGCTCATAGCTGTTTTTCTGAACTAGTTCGAACGCCGTGAATTTCAAAGTATATTCACACGTTAGGTCGTTTGAGACGTGAAGTATTTCACACAACTTGTTAGATATGAAATTTGGTTCCTTGAAAAACGAGTGTAATCGTATAGCTATAAACAGTTGCGCAGATTATAGCAGACGCTGTCAAAATATCTCAAGTCACGAGTAGTTACTGAGGTAACTTAGAGGAGATAGTGACACCCGTCTCCGCTTCCCGAGTTTTCTCTGGCTCATAGGGATTGCTTCAGTATTAGTTCATTTGTCTGCGGATTTCGAAATGCCAATGTTACGAATTTAAACTCATAATTCTATTTAGAGTCTCGTTAAAGTACGGTGTACATGTTCGCCGACTGCTAGACAAAGTTTTTCATGTAAGTCACTCGGTGTTTGCATTAGCAGAGAGGTTAGCCGGTACTATCCTAATCAATCACCGCTGGCCACCCTTACTTGTCAACTATTCTTATGGAAGCGTTATGATTTTGCAATTTCAAAGTTTACCGAGCTCAATCGGTCACACACTCGGAAATGTAATGAGGGATTTATTGTTATAACCTCATTAAAGTTACAATTTTCAACATAACTGTTGCTAATTACTAGCTAGTTATGAGTGAATGAACAGAACTTGGAAGATTCGAATCCATATTAGCGAATTCTCTTCCCGCTTCTATGATAATGTGCTCGCGTGCATTATTACGTGTTCATTAAATTATTTCATTCAGATATTTGCACTGAAAACCAACAGTCTTATTCACGTCTTCTTTAAAGACAAATTAGAACATCAGTTCCGAGATTAAATAAGAAAAAAAAAGCAAAGTTACGAACACAAATTATATATTGAAGTACGTACGCCTACATAAGCTATAGATAGCGCAGCTACGTTTTGGAAGCCGAATGTATCATAACTAGCTTTGAACGTATACGCATGTGTACAAAACATCCTTAGCCGTTTTCTGACTTGGGTGCGAATTCTAAAAGGCGTATGCGCATTCCATACTTTCGTAAACATATTCAGCGGCTTCCCAAAATAGACTTTTCGCCTATTTACCATCAGTAAGCGAGAGCTTGGCGTCACAAAGGTCACGGACGCAGACCACCGTTAGCGCGGTGAACGTTTTCGCTTAGAGCAAAAGGGAAGAAGAAATTGGTTGCGCAACATCTTCAGTAAAGATACTCCCAACAGGTTGGGAAGCTTAGAAAGTTCCTGAAACTTCTCGTACGTTTTACATTTATTTAAGGCGTGTTGGGAGCGACGTCGCACCCTTTTCACTAAAGCATGAACGTTTCACTGAGACAAGGAAATGGTGAAAAATGTTAAGGCTGCAAATAAAGGATCGACAGATCAAAAATGGACGCGTTCTATATTGTGAAAGCAGTAACCTACATACATCGCAAAGCTCTCAGACTGAGTGCCTCTATCTCTCTCGTCGTCGTGGGCAAGGGAGAAAAAAAATCGCTACCCTCTGGAGATCAGTGGCTCGACGAGTTAGTGTCGTAACCACTTGTGTGGCTTTTAGGGCTACTTTCTCGAAGTCCTGCTTTCAAACTCAAAATTCAACATTCCTATATAGCGCCTTTTGTCTTGACAGCGTGATAGCTTTTCTTTTTTGGTAATTTGCTGCTTTGCGTATCACCTCTTATGCGCCTCCCTTTTTAGGTTTCATGAAGGGTGACGGGTGACCTTGTAGACTTTGACCGCAGACGGAAAGGAAAACAGACGATAAAAATCCCGTGCCAAACTTCGGGGAAAAAAAGCCCATTTCGTTTCGCAGTTGCTAGGGCAGCTCGGTTCGATAGCTCTCTAGAGTGCGGTCGAGATTGCAGCAGCCATCCTCTCGTCTGCTGACCGCACTTCAGTCGGCCGCGAAAACAAGTCGACGCCGCAGTTCACGCGAGCACATGCAAAGCCGCGAACGGTCTCAAGTGTGCCTGTGCAGAAAGAGGGCGAGAAAGAAGCAGAGGGAAGTTGAGGGAAGGAAAAGGGCGAGGAATATAATCTCGTGATGTCAATTTAATGCAAAGCATCAATGTTACCGAACGAAAGAATTACGAACGTGCCCTGACTACCGACTCTATTTGATTCGGTTGCTTGATGAACCCAACGCAATTTCTCTCAGTCGGATTATGTATGAAAACAAGACACAAGGAAGGAGGTAATAAATTACAAATTAAGGGGTACACAAGCTCAGAATAGCGAGTATTGTTTTCACGTAAAGTTCTCTCAATCATAACTGTCTACCATATGTGGGCGGCTAATGCTTAACGACGTTTGCTGAACGACGCTTCACTAGAGGTCAATTATTTTTAGTATTGTCACGTGGTAGTGACGGTGAAGAAAGAAGCAATACGGTGGAATACAAAACTAGCTTTTATTGGGCGAACCAGTGCCCACAATAACAGGCTACACTTATAGCACAACGATAGCGGCGAACACGGTCGGCGATCGTCGGAAAACTGATTAGCGGGTCAAGCGCGTCGGTTTTTATAGATCAGTCGTCAAATGTTCCAGATTAACTGATGGGACCCGCATGTCTTCCACAAAGTTCTACACCATTCGTGTCACGCGATGAAATCTGATAACACAAGGTTCGGCGACAACAGACACGCGGATAGAAGCGTCGATAACTTTCCAGAAACGTCGGATACATGCAGGCGCGTCCCTCGCTGTGCGATTACAGTTGTTAAGCGGCAAAACGTGGTTGCCCGATAAAGATAAGTACACGTGTCATTACCCCCCTCTTAAAAAGCATCGACCCGATGCTGCTAACAAACGAAAGTAACAAAGAAAAGCACTCGTAGCAAAGAAAACAACAAACTAAGGAAGTTCATCAGCGTCCGTAAAATGGTTTAAGGCGCACCACGTGGACCACTTCAGATCGTGCGCGGCGCCGCTGTGAGTGCGAAATGCCGTCTGGCACGACCTCATAGTCTAGTGCGCCAATACGTCGGATGACCTTGTAGGGTCCGAAATAGCGTCGCAGCAGCTTCTCACTGAGTCCTCGCCGGCGTATCGGGGTCCATACCCAAACACGGTCGCCGGGCTGGTACTCGACGAAGCGTCGTCGGAGGTTGTAGTGTCGGCTGTCGGTACGCTGCTGGGTCTTGATCCGTAGGCGGGCGAGCTGTCGGGCTTCTTCGGCGCGCTGGAGATAGGTAGCGACGTCAAGATTCTCCTCGTCAGTGACGTGCGGCAGCATGGCGTCGAGCGTCGTCGTCGGGTTCCTGCCGTAAACCAGCTTGAATGGCGTGAACTGTGTTGTTTCTTGCACCGCCGTGTTGTAGGCGAAGGTGACATACGGCAGGACCGCGTCCCACGTCTTGTGCTCGACGTCGACGTACATTGCTAGCATGTCGGCGAGGGTCTTGTTCAGGCGCTCCGTGAGACCATTCGTCTGCGGATGGTAGGCAGTTGTCCTCCTGTGGCTCGTCTGGCTGTACTGCAGAATGGCTTCGGTGAGCTCTGCTGTAAAGGCCGTTCCTCTGTCGGTGATGAGCACTTCTGGGGCACCATGTCGCAGTAGGATGTTCTCGACGAAAAATTTCGCCACTTCGGCTGCGCTGCCTTTTGGTAGAGCTTTGGTTTCAGCAAAGCGGGTGAGATAGTCCGTCGCCACGATGATCCACTTATTCCTGGATGTTGACATCGGACACGGCCCCAACAAATCCATCCCAATCTGCTGGAATGGTCGACGAGGAGGTTCGATCGGCTGTAGTAATCCTGCTGGCCTTGTCGGTGGTGTCTTGCGTCGTTGACAGTCTCTGCATGTCTTGACGTAACGGGCGACGTCGGAGGTCAGACGCGGCCAGTAATACTTTTCGTGTATCCTCGACAGCGTCCGGGAGAATCCGAGGTGCCCAGCGGTTGGATCGTCGTGTAGGGCGTGCAGTATTTCTGGACGGAGCGCTGACGGCACCACAAGAAGGTAGCTGGCGTGGACTGGTGAGAAGTTCTTCTTCACGAGCAGGTTGTTTCGTAGCGTGAACGAAGACAACACGCGCTTAAATGCCCTAGGGACAACGTCGGTGTTCCCTTTCAAATACTCGACGAGGCCTTTTAGCTCCGGGTCTGCTCGTTGCTGTTTAGTGAAGTCTTCCGCGCTTATTATCCCAAGGAAGGCGTCGTCGTCCACGTCGTCTTGCGGCGGGGGATCGATTGGGGCGCGTGATAAGCAGTCGGCGTCAGAGTGTTTTCTTCCGGACTTGTATATTACCGTTACGTCATATTCTTGTAGTCTGAGGCTCCACCGCGCCAGCCGTCCTGAAGGGTCCTTTAAGTTAGCTAGCCAACACAACGCGTGGTGGTCGCTGACGACTTTGAATGGCCTGCCATAGAGGTAAGGGCGGAATTTAGCTGTAGCCCAAATGATGGCGATGCATTCCTTTTCAGTCGTAGAATAATTGCTTTCCGCTTTTGACAGCGACCGGCTAGCATACGATATCACCCGTTCAAGTCCTTCTTTCCTCTGGACTAGGACGGCACCGAGGCCTAGGCTACTGGTGTCAGTGTGGATTTCGGTATCGGCGTCTTCGTCGAAGTGTGCAAGTACCGGCGGTGACTGCATGCGTCGTTTTAGTTCTTGAAATGCGTCGGCCTGCGGCGTTTCCCAGTTGAACTCGACATCAGATTTCGTTAGATGTGTTAGCGGCTCCGCGATGCGCGAAAAGTCCTTGACAAAGCGCCTATAGTAGGCACACATGCCAAGGAATCTGCGCACTGTCTTCTTGTCGATTGGCTGCGGGAACTTTGCGATAGCAGCTGTCTTCTGCGGGTCCGGGCGCACTCCAGATTTGCTGATGACATGGCCTAGAAATAGAAGCTCATCATAAGCGAAGCGACACTTTTCCGGCTTCAGGGTGAGCCCTGATGACTTGATGGCCTCTAATACTGTCGCAAGCCGCTTAAGGTGATCGTCGAAATTTCCAGCGAAGACGACGACGTCATCCAAGTAAACAAGACAGGTCTGCCACTTCAATCCTGCTAAAACCGTGTCCATCACGCGCTGGAACGTTGCAGGCGCCGAGCACAGTCCAAATGGCATAACCTTGAATTCATAGAGGCCGTCTGGCGTGATGAAGGCGGTCTTTTCGCGATCCCTTTCGTCGACTTCTATTTGCCAGTAGCCAGACTTGAGGTCCATCGATGAGAAGTATTTAGCATTGCAGAGCCGATCTAATGCGTCGTCTATCCGTGGGAGGGGGTACACATCCTTCTTCGTGATCTTGTTCAGTCGACGATAATCGACGCAGAAACGTAGGGTTCCGTCCTTTTTCTTCACTAAAACAACTGGAGACGCCCACGGGCTTTTCGACGGCTGGATGATGTCGTCGCGCAGCATTTCGTCGACTTGTTGTCTTATAGCTTCGCGTTCTCGCGTCGAAACCCGGTAAGGGCTCTGGCGTAGTGGTCGAGCGCTCTCTTCGGTGATTATGCGATGCTTTGCGACTGGTGTTTGTCGAATCCTTGATGACGTCGAAAAGCAGTCTTTCTATCGTCGAAGCAGACTTCTGAGCTGTTGCTGCTTAATCACGGGGAGACTTGGATTTATGTTGAAGTCTGACTCGGGAACTGCGGTCGTCCGGGTAGATGCAACAGAATCCGAGAGGACAAAGGCATCGCTGGTTTCCTGTATTTGCTCGATGAATGCGATCGTCGTGCCCTTGTTGATGTGCTTGAACTCCTGGCTGAAGTTTGTCAGCAACACTCTCGTGTTTCCTCCATGCAGTCGAGCGATCCCTCTTGCGACGCAAATTTCACGGTCGAGTAGTAGACGTTGGTCGCCTTCGATGACGCCTTCTACGTCAGCGGGTGCTTCGGTGCCGACCGAAATAACGATGCTGGATCGAGGCGGGATGCTCACTTGATCTTCGAGCACACTCAAGGCGTGGTGACTACAAGGGCTCTCCGATGGTATCGCTTGATCTTCTGACAGCGTTATTGACTGCGACTTTAGGTCGATGATTGCGCCGTGTTGGTTCAGGAAGTCCATGCCGAGAATGACGTCTCGTGAACACCGTTGCAGGATAACGAAGGTGGCAGGGTAAGTCCGGTCATGAATGGTAATTCTTGCCGTGCAGATTCCAGTCGGCGTAATGAGGTGCCCTCCAGCGGTCCGAATTTGGGGGCCCTCCCATACAGTCTTAACCTTCTTCAACTGGGCGGCGATGTGTCCACTCATTACGGAGTAATCGGCCCCTGTGTCGACTAAGGCAGTGACTGCGTGGCCGTCGAGAAGCACGTCAAGGTCGGTGGTTCTTTGTCTGGCGTTGCAGTTAGGTCGTGGCGTCGGATCACGGCTGCGTCGTGTTGAACTGAAGCTGGAACGTCGCTTCGTCAAGTCGTCTTTCGTCGGTGTAGTCTTGGCTCCCTGACTTTGTCGGGACGGCGGCGTGTCGTCATTAGGTCGTCGAGATGGTTTCTTCGTCGTCTTCGTCGGCGGCGGAGGATCTTCGTCAGTTCGACGAACAGCAACCGCACCTCCATCGGTTGCTGCTTTTAGTTTTCCGGATATGGGCTCGCAGAGCGGCCCCGGGCTGGGCCGGTGTATGGTCGGTGCTGCGGCGACAGGTAGCGGCCTGGTGACGGCGAACGGGACGGTCGTCGAGGGCTCCACTGAGTAGCGGCGAGGTAGTCGGCGATGTCATGAGGGCATTCACCTTCCCTCGGGCGCTGTGCGTTCACGGCGAAGCCTCGCAATCCCAGGTCGCGGTATGGGCATCGGCGGTACACGTGGCCGGCTTCGCCGCAGTGGTAGCAGAGCGGGCGGTGGTCGGGGGCGCGCCAAATGTCCGTCTTCCTCGCGTAGGTGCGCTGGGCGACGGGTGGGCGTGCTGGCGGCGGCGGCGGTGGACGACGGAATTGTGGCGTTACAGGGCCCTGGCGTTGTCGCGGAGGGGGAGCTTGACGGCGTGCGACGGCGGCGTAAGTCATCGCTTCTGGCTGGGGCTGCGGTAATTGTGGTTGCACCTCAGGAACTCCTAGCGATCGGTGCACCTCTTCTTTCACGATGTCGGCGATCGAGGCCACTTGAGGCTGCGACGATGGCAAGACCTTGCGCAGTTCTTCGCGCACGATGGCCCTGATGGTCTCGCATAAATCGTCCGTGGCCAGTGACTGAATTCCGGAGTAGCTTGTTGGCTTGGTGCGTCGGTCAAATTGCCGGTTCCGCAATTCCAGTGTCTTCTCGATGCTCGTCGCCTCACGAAGAAAATCGTCGACGGTCTTCGGTGGGCTTCTTACCATACCGGCGAAAAGTTCCTCCTTTACACCACGCATCAGTAGACGTACTTTCTTCTTCTCGGACATTTCTGGGTCGGCGTGGCGGAACAGACGGCTCATTTCCTCAGTGAAAATCGCGATCGTCTCATTCGGCAGCTGCGCTCTTGTCTCCAGTAGAGCTTGGGCTCGCTCTTTTCGCACGACGCTTTGAAATGTTTGCAGGAAGCCGCTTCGGAAGAGGTCCCACGTCGTCAAGGTGGCTTCTCGATTCTCGAACCACGTCTTGGCGGCGTCCTCCAATGCGAAATAAACATGTCGTAGCTTGTCGTCGCTTGCCCAGTTGTTAAACGTAGCGACCCTCTCATACGTTTCCAGCCAGGTTTCCGGGTCCTCAAATGTGGAACCGCGGAACGTTGGTGGTTCCCTGGGCTGCTGCAGCACGATGGGGGACGCTGGGGCTGCCATTGCGGTTGCCTTGGCCACAATCTTCTTGGTCTTCTCAGGTAGAAGTCCGTGCTCCGGGGGCAGCTGTTGAAGACGGCGGCTTGCTCGGTGGTCCGGGACTACTTTGGTGTTCTGTTTGTGGTCTGGGCTGGGATCACGGCTTGTCGGGGGCGTCCTGTACATGGACGAAAAGCACCTCCACCAGATGTCACGTGGTAGTGACGGTGAAGAAAGAAGCAATACGGTGGAATACAAAACTAGCTTTTATTGGGCGAACCTGTGCCCACAAAAACAGGCTACACTTATAGCACAACGATAGCGGCGAACACGGTCGGCGATCGTCGGAAAACTGATTAGCGGGTCAAGCGCGTCGGTTTTTATAGATCAGTCGTCGAATGTTCCAGATTAACTGATGGGACCCGCGTGTCTTCCACAAAGTTCTACACCATTCGTGTCACGCGATGAAATCTGATAACACAAGGTTCGGCGACAACAGACACGCGGATAGAAGCGTCGATAACTTTCCAGAAACGTCGGATACATGCAGGCGCGTCCCTCGCTGTGCGATTACAGTTGTTAAGCGGCAAAACGTGGTTGCCCGATAAAGATAAGTACACGTGTCAGTATTCTTAACGATATTTTTTTCCCTTGCCTGGACATTTATGCAAGTGTGAAGTTGATAAAGACTAAAGGGGTCATAACGAGTCGACGAATGATGATGGTTAACGGACTTTGTTGGCGCAAGGTACAGATGGCGCCATGCAAATAGTAATGAGCTGTCTATGTAAAATCAACTGAGTGACAGATGTAAAATGGCTGTAGAAACGCATAAATACCTATCGCTGTGAAGTGCGCAAAATGTATATGCATTAAAAGTGTGACAATAAAAATGTTGTGTTATACGCCGTGAATATTTTATAACATGGTGATTTATTCTCAGTGGTGCTAGTCAGCGAGTAGCACTACCGCCTCAAGAAGTCTCTTGAACGCAGGAATCCGGAGGCACGTGAAATACTAGATGAAGCTATGACAGTAGTAGTTTCTTATAGAAGGCTGTGCTACGTAGCTCTGGTACTAATAATGTTCACCGAACAAACATCATTTAAAAATTGGAGGAACTTGCGAGAACCACGTTAGGTTCAAGAGGGTCAGTACTCCGAATCCAAAAATAGGTCAATTGTTGGGCAAATCCATGTGGTGACTTTCATTGCCACTCCGGCACCGAACACGGACACTGGCGCCAAATTTCCCTCTATCGGTCACAGTATGAAGCTCTGCGGGTTGAGTGGGTGCAGGCAATCGCCCGCTCCACCAACGCACACCTACGCACGTAAGAGGAAAGTGGTGTGAAAGCTAATTCGAAGAAACGGCAGCGACGGAGGGCGTAGACGGTGCGTGAACGCCGCAGAGAGAACAGTAAATCAGACGGCGAAATAGCCGGGGGCGCACTAGAAACGGCCTTGCTCGAGCTCCAGTCTTATGCGCCGCGCTCCCATCACACTTGTTCCACAGGGGTGAGTGCGAGACCACTATTTCTGCCAGGCGCACCTGACGTCGGAGGCAGACGGCAGTTATTTCTCGCTCGCTTGGGGCCTGTCAGAAGCAGTCCCACAGAGAACGACTGCCGAGGGTTCTGGAGGCTTCCACGGCTTCTCTCGAACGTGGCCATTCAGGGGGAAGTCAGCGACACCGGGCGAGCTGGAGAAGCGTACACCTCAGTGCATAGAGCTCTGTATGGGGCGAGGCGATCTTTCACCAACTGTGCGAATCATGAGTGGCAGGTGGAAATTTTCAATATTTTGCTCATTTTTGACTACATTAATGTGTTTATTGAAGTCGCCTTACGAGCCTCCACTTCAGACATTGAGGGAAAGAGGGGGCGGTGAATTCCAATAATTTAGTGTTGCGCAAAAGGGAAAGCTAATTTAAAGATATTATTAAAACTTATCAATACAACAGACATCAAGCTAAGATGTAGGTGACCTTCCAGGCACAACTTTGCACTGGTCAAGTAAAAGCGCATTAGAAGATACAAGAGCTACAGGTAGAAATACACTTTAAGGAAAGGATAACGCGCACACTTTCCAATAGATGGGATAAGTGAGAGAGCTAAGTGAATAAAAACATTAAGAACTGAAGGTAGAACCCTGATGGCCATTTCATGCGCATCAAAGCAAATGAACAAGGAAAACACACATACAAATGAAAAGCAGCAAAAAGTTTTGATTTATGTCATCTCGTTTTTTAGGCTACGTCATTTCTGTTTGAAACTAGAATGTGTTGGCGCAGGCACCGGAACGTTTACACTCGGATGCACAGCGAAGTGTATCACGTTTAGAAGTAAACCTTATCGCTTATATTTTAATGCATGAAGGACTCGTGACACTTCAGGGTACGAGTGTCGCTAAATCTAGATGACTGCATGCAAACAATTACTTAAAAGAAACTAAAGTTTTGGGTTGCACTTGCCAAAACAGCGATATAATAATCAGGCAGGCCATAGTGAGGGAATCTGGATTAACTTCGGCGATCCGTGGTTCCTTTACCGCGCACCTAAGGTGAAGTGCACGAGCGTTCTTTTTTTTTGCATTTATTCCCCAAAGACAAAGGTGGCCGCCACGGCCGGGATCGAACCCGCGACCACGAGTTTAGCAGCTCAACGCCACATTGACTAAGCCACCGCGGCGGGTCTGCATTTTTGTCGAACACTCGGCTCTTGTATGGGTTGAGGTGGCGGTATCGTGAAAGAAGCGAGAAACGACGTCGTTGCCCTATCCTTACCACAGTTGCCAAGTCGTTAGCAAAACGAACGTTGTACTTTTTTATGCAAAACGGAAAGTTTCCATTTAACAAAGTTCAGGGCTTACGCACACAGCTCTTATTTTTTTCGCTATTCAAAGAAATAAAGTTCACTACATCGTAAACGCGAGCGTGTAGTTTCACCTGAGTAACGCGAAAGGAATTTTATGCGTTTAGGTTGGGTAACTCTGGTGATCGAAAAGTTTTCTCGTTTTTTTTTTCTTTTTAACTAGCGACAGCAGCTGAAGAGGTCGTTTATATTCGCCAGAGAGCCTATGGGAACAAGAGCAGGCTAGCGAAGTCAACTTCGGCAATTAATCATGGCTGCTGTTAGTCGCGAATGTTTTTTTTTCTTTTTTATTGTTCTGCGTTTTCGGGCGCACATGCTTTTTGTCTGTACATGTGGAGTATTATAAATTGCGGTTTCATTATTTTTTTTCTTCAAATCTTTCGTGACAGAAAAGGAATTGGGAGAACTCGTCAGGGCAAAGCTTTGTTTCTCTGTAAATACGGTGCGTGCGGACCATAGGGAATTTGTCAATAGTCCTGGCTATAAAGCAAATGAATGTTTTCGGGAAAATCAAACTAGAAGTAAATTGAAATGATGTACAAGAAATTTAGTAAGGAAATCGCCTTGAAGCAAATGGAAATTTCTCATCTCGTGAGCAATCGCTATGACAGTGTCCAAGAGCGGGTGCTTCCACAGGCAGAATATTAGGAGTGGAAATATTCAGTCTATCACGGCTACCGCTGTTTATAATACATTTTTTTTTTTTTTTGACAACATCAGGAATGGCGACAGAATAAAATTGTACTGCCAACAGGGTTAGCGTTTCTCCAAGATGGGAGCATAGAGTATTGCGTCTGACCAGCGCTATGAAGATAGAAGTTCAAGGCAGATGGCGGCCGATGCAATTTGGTAAAAAGGACTTCAATTCTTTTAGTATATCAGCAAATTTTGCCTCAGAAGAATATGAAGTGTCGAAACGCATAAGGTTACAGAAAACTGTTATCTTTCAGTTACCCATGAAATCAGAGAGGGTGAAACGTAAAAAGCGCTTCTAAAAATTTGTTTTCGTGATTTAGTTTAGCGGTTATCGCGCTGCGTACCTGCGTTAAAGTAGAAATTTGAAACTCGTTTCATTTTGTGTGTCTTTGACAGCTAGAGCAAGTAAGGTTACCTTAACAGGGTAGTATCACGCGAAACGTAAGTTCAGTTCCTACACCGCACGATGACCGGCAGTTACGGTTCTTGCGGCGATGTCATGACGCAGTCATGAACAAAACGTCACCGGTCATGGCAAACAGTGGCGCAGGCGTATCATCATCATCAGCCTGGTTACGCCCACTGCAGGGCAAAGACCTCTCCCATACTTCTCCAACAACCCCGGTCATGTACTAATTGCGGCCATGCCGTCCCTGCAAACTTCTTAATCTCATCCGCCCACCTAACTTTCTGCCGCCCGCTGCTACGCTTCCCTTCCCTTGGGATCCAGTCCGTAACCCTTAATGACCATCGGTTATCTTCCCTCCTCATTACATGTCCTGCCCATGCCCATGCAGGCGTATACATACTTCCTTCAATCCGTTACTGCACGATACGCCAATGCGACGTTGCTTCGTGACGCCTTTAGATATGAGGATCAATAGAGCGAAGTTACAGCTGTCCTTAGAAGTCACGAACACGAAGCGAGGAAAACGCGATCTTGTGCTGCCGTGATGACAAAGAAACAAATAAATGTGTTCAATTCCGCTATCGTGGCTAGCAGAAAACGACGTCACCCGGAAGCTTCACCAGGCGGCAGAGTTTTTTCTGTCAAGAAAGATAAGTTGCACCCGGAAGACACTTTCCCGTGACATGATGCGAGCTCGCTCCGGAACGCAGAGGCATTTCACGGTTTACTCCTTTCCATCACGTGAATGTGAAAGAAACGCACGGACAAAGTCCAGCGAAACAAAACAACGGAGAAGAACAAGAAACAAGAGGACACACGATAGGGTGAAGAAGAGATCAAACACCGTAGTCGCAGCGCCGTATCCCCAGGGGAGATCTGTCGGCTGCGTTGTAAAGCGACGGCAGAACGAGTTGGCGAGCATGAATGCTGCTTCAACTTCAGCTTTGATCCCACAGAACGCCCTCGGGTAGCCGAGAATAGAAACTGGAAACGAAGAGGGGGGGAACGAAAGAGTGAAAACATAAAAAAAAAAAGTGACAGCGATTTCTGGTCAAAGTACTAGCAGACGACGCTTGTACACGACAGGCACTTCGTCTGCGCAGAATCCCATTTTCCCGCATAGTGCCAACGTTGTCCGCAAGGGGCGCCCCTGTATCGTGCAGCATTCTGCGCGCGTCGCGTTCTTTTCCACTGAAAGGATTCTAATGTCGGAACGCGTACAAAGCTCCTCTACCGAGCGGATCCCAGGACTGCCTCTGGATTGTGTGGCCTTGGAAAAAAAAAAAAAAGATAGGGAGGGCCAGGGAAGCCGGTTATGGGAGAAAACGCGGAAGCTCGCCGTTATGCACCACGTCTTGTTGTAAATCTCAGGGTCGCGCTGCAGCATTTCCCGAGTGACTCCGCAGCTGAAAAGAGTGCCGTGCCTTGGCAATGCTTATCGAGGAATATAAGCCGCGTCATGTGAATCTCGAGGTCACCGAGCCACGCACTTTTGCTACTACAAATTATTAAAATTGGGTGAGCTGAAATAAAATATCACGTAAGACGACCGATCATAACGAGATACATAGGCATGTTCTCGCACTCATTAGTCCTTTCTCATGGTGAAATGTTTTTTGTACTCTACCACGCTGGATTAATGTTATCCACCAAGGCCCAAATTGCCATTCCCAGTCAAGAAAAACGAAAACTGCTTGAGCATGTTTATTTATCGCCATAGGGAGTACATTGCGACAAAAACCAATAAAATCCTATTTCAAGTAAAAGACATAATTGGTACTGTAAATAATCAAACGGGGAATGGTCTGCTGAGCTGTCAACTTATATCTCGCTCCAACCTGCCAGAAACGCCACTATTAATGTTTCGCTAAGTTTGTCGTGTTTGAATTAGATATTTGCGGTATAAAACTCAGCATATAAAAATGAAACGTTGCGCTATGTGCACTTAAATTGGAATCTCGTCGGAAACGACATCTGCAGCACGAAAGCTGTTGTCACCTTTGGTTATCAACAAAGTAGAGTTGTAATGAATGACTGCGAGCGGTTGTATAATTTCTTTAAATATTTTTTTTAACAAATACAACCCTCCCCTACACATTTTGTAAAAGTAACTTTCACGGTGATGTACTAATGCAATATAACCGAATGCGTTTTTTTTTTTCAGGAAATTGTCTTGCATGACATATTCCGTTTGTTTTTCAGTACTTCTGAACAAGCTGTTCTGCTCGTGCAGGTCGGTTTTGCGACGCCTATCCGCTTGTTGCCCCGAAATCATCTGCTCAGTCTAAAGTGCGTTGGCACGCGCTGGCTGCGCCGGCATGGCTATCGCCTTTCTGCCTACACTATAAACAAGTATGGAGATCCGTAAGCTTCTTCCTCCACGTGTAACTGCAGCCATCAGGGCTTCTGCGCAACAGAAGACTCACTACAGAGTCTCGTCGAAGCTCCTGCAACGATACACGCATGCTGCGCTCATTCGCCTAAGTTTTTTCTTCTTCTGTTTTGCATAAGGAATTCTTTATCTTTTGTTCCTTAAGGCAGCGCTTTAAGGTAGCCACGCAGTAGTAAATGTGCTTATCGAAACATAAAAAAAAAGAAGGAAAGACAGGAACCTACACTACTAACACGAATACTTCCAGCTCTTTTAAGGAAAGGACGAAGGGACCACACCGTTTGTGGTTGTATCGCACGTACGCTACTTATATGGTTAACTGTATGTTTGTGTTAAAGAAAATATTCTAGCCCATCCATATTCTCATCGCATGGCCCAACTGTGCGACATGTACGGTGGCTCAAGAATTGCTACTAAACTTCCTTGCGTGCGGAGAGAGGCCTTAAGAACTTTCTAGCACGCGGCTAATCAGTGACAGTCCCTATTTTCCACAACTTAGCACAGAATTAATACGACGTAGCCTGAACCATCCTAGACGTCGGTGTCCGGACAAAGCGGGTGTGGCGGCGCTGTTAATAGGACGAGTGTAGGCCTTGGTTCCACCCAATCAGGATGAAGTGCCTAACTCCGGTTCCCAGAAGCTGCGGCTTTATCCCCGTGTGCATAATTTATCTGCATTGCGCGGCGGCGGGATAAAGGGGAGCTAAGGCTGGGTGAGAGTGCAGTGCTGAAGATCCGAGGCACGCGCTAAAGGTCAGCTGTCACGGCGACAAGACTCCGGCTAGAACAACATAAACGCCCAGAAGAAATCCTTCACGATGTATACTGGCGGGTTCGCCGTTAACTTACGAGACTCTCTGGAAAAGTCACGCAATTAGAAGTAAACACAGTGCGAGAAAACAAATCAAGGTAAATAAAGAGAAGGAGGGAAAAGCAACAAAGACGAATAGTCTTGCTAAGGCTGATGGACGGTATGTGTGAATGTACACGCAATGCGAGCAGCAGAGCTTTCCGCTACACACTGATTATATGATCGCGTACCACGGATATTCTTATCTGGTTGACGTGGAGTTTGTTAGGAGAACGAAATAACTACGTCATTTGGTTCGAGCAGCTGAGTGTGCGAAGCGGTTCGATTTTGATTAAGCTTATGTTTTGCTAAGGACACCACAAAAACGATGGCCGGACATGTTGGCAGACTGGTCGCCGACAGTTCTCGAGGTAACTTCACATTGAAAACTGATGAAACGGCAACTTTCGATTAAAATACGGGTGATGAAAAAAAAATACTATGAAGAATTCTCACCTAAATTTTAGTGCGCAGTACACTGCGGGTCACACCAGAGTCTTCCTAGAATGGTGTGATGAAGCCTTGTTGTACATTTCCAATTGACATCAAATAATAATAATAATAATAATAATAATAATAATAATAATAATAATAATAATAATAATAATAATAATAATAATAATAATAATAATAATAAATCTTTTACTGCACATAACGTATACAGGGCAATGAAACGGGCCTGTCAAAGCCTCTAGTGGCTTGAGGGACTTGGCCCGGCAAAGTCGGCAGACGGACGTGCAGTAAAACATAAAATATGAACATAATATAAACACAATATATCAACACAATACTAACATGAAATCAATAGTAACCAAGGTGCAAAAAGTTAGGAAAAGTAACATCAACAAGAAATGAAAAATAAAGAGCAAGGAACAGTATTTTAACAATTCGTGCCTGATCATGAACATTTTTCAGGCATATAGGAACCGTGTTATAATGAGTGAACCATGGTCTTTAGCACTTTTTTTTTGATGTTGCGGAAAACATTTTCTCTGGTAAGTCATTAAAAATTTGGGGAACATAAACACAGCGCCTGGCTTCCCCATGCCTTGTTGAGGAGCGCGGCACCTTAAAACGAATGGAACTACGCAGGCTTCGGGAGGCTGTATGACGTGTTTTGAAATTGCTGTCCCAGAAATGTTATACCACTACAGTCTGTAGAAAGAGTGTTCGAAAGCATGGAAGACCAAGGGCTGTGAAAATATTATCAGACACAGAGAAGGGGGCGTTATATGCTATGTTTCTTAGTATGTTTCTTAATAAAGTGTCAACTCTGATTTGCCATCTGGCTGAGCAAAAAGCAAAAACAGTAATCCCATATCTGAGAATGCTGTACACCAGAGCATGCGCAATATCTTTTTTTATGTGGAAAGGAACAATGGATTTTATATGGAAAAACAACCAGGCCGCGCTCCGAAGCTTACCACAAACATGTGATAGCTGGCTGTGCCAAGACATATCACTGTCGAAGAAGACTCCCAAGTATTTTACCGAATTCACATAGGCGACAGGCACGCACCGACAGGGATAACAGCCGTGAACATGTAGAAAAACGGGCGCATCTATAGCTGTAAGTTATAATAATAATAATAATAATAATAATAATAATAATAATAATAATAATAATAATAATAATAATAATAATAATAATAATAATAATAATAATAATAATAAAACGTATAGCGCCTTTTTTTAATCAGTTCAAGCTGGCTCTATTTATTAACCGAAAATGTTAAATTTCAATTGCAAGTTAAAAATTTTTCTCTGCTATAGAACTAAAACATGCGCAAATTAAAAGGCTTAAGGGTGTCCATGCGCAATTTCAGAAGGACGCCTTGAATGCTACCGCTGTGGTGGCAATCGGCATTTGAATTAGGGAAAAGGGAAATGGTGATCAATTTTTGCATTAATCCTACTAACGTCGCTTCTCGTTCATCAACCATCATTCTTCATACATTTCCGCCTTATGCACATATTGTTCTTGTCAGCATTCGCAACGACAACAAATCTAAGACATGTAGAAGCCAGCAGGTGCGTCTATGTTTGCAAATAATTTCGGGGCTCTGAAACCCAATGCCACGTTGGTAATACATGTTTTCAGGGCAGAAGATGTGACCTCCAGTTAGAAAGAACTGATGCCGGGAGGATAAGCAGAAATGAAATAATAAAGCTGGCTGAACTAACAGCCGACACATGCGGCGTGCGTGGCGAGGACAGTTTTCAACATAGAGCCCAGTTTGTTGACACGACCATGGAAAATGCCACCCAATTCACTTGTACACGCTTCGCTTCTCCAATAATTTGATGCACTATTGTCAATGCTGCACAGATACCGCTAGCTGGCGTTTAAAGTCAAATGAAGTAGCGAACAACGTCTGTATTGATTGCATACTAACAAAAATCAAACTGAACTGAATCCGGGGAAAAACTGGAAGTGCGTACTGGCAAGTGAGACTAGTTCCACATCGGCATGCCATGGTCGAGAAGCGGTATTACTGGAGTAGTTTTACTTCATGCGGGATGTCGTGTCGGATAACATGCCTTGGCACAACAAGCTATCCAATCGCTGAACATCGAACAGTATGAGTCTTTCTACCAGCGGATCAACATGATAAACACAGGTGATTCAACAGGCTGAACATTTAAAGAGTTATTTCTCGACAGGTAACAAATATTGAAGGCAATTATCGCGTGTTTTAGATTTAGAACTTTCCGTATTTTCCTTTCTGTTTTCGCTTGAGTAATGAAAATCGAATGCTGTGACTTCGGACTCTGCCCCAGAAAAATAGATGTTGTGTTGCTTGGATCTCATGCTAGAAGCTAAAGGCCAGGTGTGCTCTCGCATATATATAAATCACGGAGCGGTGACTAAAGTTTAGATTACGGGCGCCGAACACAGTTGCGATTGGAGCCCAGTGTAAACGCCTTCAGAGATCAATTCCTAAACTATAGAGGTTCTTACCAATCGTGATGCAAGCGTGTTATCAAAAAAGAAAGAAAAGGAGAAAAGAAAAGAAGGATGGGCGACCGTGGACAGGCGATCTTCACAAACGTAAAGAAGGCTTGAGAAATCAGTTCCTCATTAGCTGACAGCTGCGCTGTGGCTTCTACAGCATTGCAGTGATTCGAGAGGAAAATTCACCCGGCTTCATGTACGCAATCGGATGAAGCGATTTTCGTTCCTTTTCTTGTTTGTTGTCAAATGCAGCCGTTCGGAGAAAGGGTCTCTCCTAGATTCCTCCTATAGACGACAAGCAACCGAGTAGAAATTCGACCCACCATGAGGCAGCGTACTTGCGAATGGGTTGGTGAAAGGGCGTAGGGACGTTACCAGCCTGCGTCGAAAACAGGCCCTCTTGCACCGTATACTAGTACTACTTTTTCATCACGTACGCACGATGTCAAAAGCCGCGTACGTAAAAGGATTTCTCTTCTTTTCACGGGAAAGTTGCACAGCGTCGCAGTGTTTTTCAACGCGTCGACGCTGCAAAGGCATCGGTCCTGAGTGGCGTAATGAGATCACGCGGGATAAAACGAAGTCGGTTACAAACAAAAAAAAAGCACATGTTTTCTCAATTTCCTTTGAATTACGCTCTACGTGAATTGCGTCAACGTCGAGAGGAATATTGAAAGCTTAATGAAATATTGATCGCCTAGCTTGTGCGTGTGCGCTAGTGGGCTCATGTGCGGGCAAGAATCGTGACGTAGCGACCGAGCAAATACGGCGGGTAATACTGCGGAAAATAAGCAAAATTCTTGGAATCCCGGAAGTAATTAGGAAATGTGAAGTATAGTTGGGTGCATGATTTCGTGCGGTTGTATAACTGTGGAGAATGTCTCGCGCGATCTAGGGCACGTGCATCTACGAAATGACTTTCGCCCCGGTGTTCGCGTGGAGCCGAGCTTTTTCGTAAACGGCCGATGATGAATCCGCGGCTATGCCCACGCTTGCTTGGGACGGATGTGATAGGTAGGCGAGGCGGGATTTTATTCGCTATTTTCTTTTGGAAAAAATACTATTTCGGTATGCTGGTGGACCGGGATGAGAAATCTGGCCAGCCGGTATTTACACTGGCTAACCTCCCTGTCTTTCCTTCCCTTTTGTCTCTCTCTCTCTGGGCAGGCTTACGCGTCGCTATAGATACATAAACAACTGCAGTCCAGCCGCGGGTATGGAGCGGCCACGTAATCTTGCCGATCTTTTCTTTATCCCGTGGTTGCAATGTCTACCTCCATGTTGCTGGTAAAGGTCAGCCATTTCGGAGAGGTAACGGGTCAGCCTACGGTGAGATTTCTATAGGGAGCTGACCGTAGGCTCACCTTTGATACTTTTGCATCACACCGATGAAAATTTAGCTATAAAGAGCGTCGATTTAGAAGTCGTGAGGTGAGTAACAAGGGAATATTGCTCAGAAAAAGCAGCAATCACGTACACTGCTCTCTGCGTCCTATCGTGTCACTTCTAAATGTGATGACGGCTGCCATTGCCATGGGGGGCCGTATTTCTTCCATAATATCTCTCTCTCTCTCTCTCTCTCTCATATTTAAAATATTTTTTGCCAGGCTCTGAAGTAGCTTCGACGCTGCCGTTATTGCTGGAATGGGCGATTCATAGCAACAAAAAAGTAACGAACAAAATAAAAATGAAAGGGAGAATAAAATCTTCAGCAGAAAAAAAAGTCAACGTCATCAGCATGTCATAGGTTACATACAATTATAGTTCTGACAAACATAGCAATTGTTATTCAGCGGCGATAGCTGCTGAGGGCGCACTAGCTTAATTTTATGGTAACTTTCGCAGGTGCCATTATGGTTATTGGCTCGATGCTTCCTTGAAAAAAAAAAGAATGTCGCAGCAAAAGAAATGTACATTTCGCCTCACCCCTGACACGACGAGGCGTCCAAGACCAGCGAGTTCTCGTGTCGTCTTCGAGGACGCCCTCCTGGTGGCGTCATCGAGCAGTCAAGCACGTGGCTGCGAAATCCGGTAGGACCACGTTCGGATCCCTCGAATGCCAAGTTGCCACGATACGTTTAGATTTCTTCAAGTCGTGTGCCATGGCCACGTCTCTTCCACACAGTTCTCGTAAAACAGAAGGAGTACAAAAGGTCACGTAAGGTAGAAGTGTCAAACTTCTGTCGCAGTGACACAGCGCGACGGTCGCTGGCGAATGAAAAACGGATTCAGACGTGGAAATATCTGTGCCAAATTAACGCAGCATTATGTTGTTGCTGCTGTTGTCTGTCATACATGTGGCTTCTACCCACTATGGGCGATTGGCCAGGAAATGGGGTGGATCATTTCAAGATATAGCGAAAAATAAAATTTCAGAATGGCAATAGACTATGTGCTGTACAAGGTGTATTATCTGTTAAAAATAAATCAATAAGAGCAAGAAGAACTACTAATGATTAATTTAAAAGTATAAAACACAAAAGGAAACAGAAAAGATATTAACAGGGAATTTGGTTTAAATTTATGAGATTTATGAGAAGTTTCTGGACAGCGGAGCAAACATCCCAGTGACCCAGAGTGGAGGCCTCAGACGAATAAATAACATGTCTTATAAAGTCCAGGCCAAACCTCCGAAGTTGTAGTTTCACTATCCGTTTAATTGCCACAGCAAAGCGGCTACAAGATTGAAGAGAGCCATTAATGCATCCATTATCACACGCCGATTCATTCTTTCTCGCTTGCTTTCTTGCTTCTTATATCATGACGCGTACTCACTACAGGAATTGGTCAAGAAGCCGGTCGTTAAACTGAGTAGGGGAGATAAAACTTGAGAGAATGTACATATTAGGATAAAGTGGAAAATGTGAAAAAAATGTTGAAGTGAGCTTACTAATTTCTGATGCATTTCTTTCTCGGAGGAACACGTCTGCTTTACGAAAGGATTCCTACAACGTGTGGCGATTGGTTGGCTTGTCTCTACATATAGGTCATACCCACTGCGTATCACCAGCCAATAATTGGATGAATTAAGAAGGTAGTTAGTCGTTTAGAAACAGCAACGAAAAAATTTGATAATATGACAGAAAATCGTAATACAAAAAAATATTTGAACAATTAAGCAATAAAATCATCCTACATCCTGCGCGCCTGCACAGCGATCTCTCCCAAAGACGAAATATTAGGGATGGAAGGATGGAGTCCGATACGGTGAAACAGCCCCTCTAACATAATTTTCCTTATTCATGAGAAGTTTTCGTTGGTAGGCTTTCCTCTAAATATGATGCATACTTGCTATGGTGGATTGGCCGAGAATAGCACGGAATCAGAAATGACATTTAGTACTGTGTGAAAGTAATACAATAAACTTGGTGAAATTTTCAAGTGATAGCAATATAGCATGGCTTTAAAAGAATCTAGTGTAAAAACCGCATTGAATTAACTGGAAATTTTTCAGTGGTTTGATATAGAATGACTATAAGATAAAAAGAAAACGTAATCAAACGTGGGAAAGAAAAATACAAAATGCATAATATGAGCGCGTAAAGAACGAAACAGCAGCGAAAATTCTTTTTGAGGCTTCGAATAATTTATGAAGACGAGGACGATATCAAGCCTTCCGATCACATCATGAGGCAACAACAGCATCACATTTTTTTTCTTTGTGGCTGTCTTGTATCGCAGATCTCTGCAGAAAACGGGCTGAGAATAAATGAAAAGAAGAAAAATTACGAATTAAGCAATTTAAAGTGCATTTAATATGACTACATAGCTATAAAACCGTTTTTTCTAATTTCTAACTCGTCCTTCTTCTGCCAAGGCAAGCGGTTAAGCCTGTTTATTCCGGGTAGACAGGAAACGGTTGGCCATGGAAATAAAAAAACAATAAAGCTTAGGAAACGACTTTGCGCGCTCATCTCACTGCTTAGCCTTGGAAAGTTTTCTCTTTATGCTTTGCGCTTTCTGCCCTCGAGCCTGGGACCCAGCGAAGTCGAACTAATTCTTTCAAGCTTCCGGTGAACAAAGCGAGCCAGTCTGGTTTGCCCAGTTGCGTTGACCGGTGCTGGATCAATGCGTGCACTGCAGTGAAGCCCACCAACTCGCCCTGCCAAGAATCCGTGCCTAGGCTCAGCGCTGTGTTGGACAGCTTCGCGTGCCATGCATATTACGGCGCGTTCAACGGCGTCTGCGACGTACAGTTTATCGCCGGCTTACACTCGGTGGCCTCAGGCTCATGAAGTTTCGTCGTGTGAGCACATTAGATAGAACTCTGGCGATGCAAGCTTTAAACGCCGGAGGGGGGGGGGGGGGCGTAGGAGGCGTGTCTAGTATAAGTTGAAGTGTATCGATCCTACTAGGCCGGGATTCCGGTTCAGATCCTTTCGTTTAACGTCGTTGCCATTCTTTGGTGTTTTCAACCGGTTGACAGCATGTTTACCTGTATCTAACTTCTTTCAACTTGCGTCACTGGGTATGCGCCACCGGCCATGTGCCTCTTCTCATAAGAAAAAGTATATAGACGTCTTAAATTTATGATGGTGCTGACTGAATCGAACCTGCGTCGTATATGCTGAGTCAATATTGTTTCAATATATATTCAATGATGCGCCACGCACGCACTTTGCAGCAGCGCTGCCAGATGGCGCCGCGAGCCCAGAGGGAAGCGCGAGAGAGGAACCCAGCTGCAGTCGTACGTGACGCGTTTCGCCCGAGGCTATATATGGTGGGCCGCTACATTGATTTAATGCTGGTGACATTAAGATCAACAGTCCCTATGACATCATTCCTGCCAAAAATGTTTAGCCCGGTTTCCGATAAAAGTTACTAGAGGGAACTCCGGAGCTGCAATTGCTACTATGGCGACGATGGGTAGTATGGGATTTGTCGAACTTTCGTGCTTGTGACTTCAGACATTCTTATTACTTTCTTTATTAGATTTGGTATTTCTTATGTTTGATTTTTGTAAACGTATCTATTAAGGTTCATTCACATGCATAACCATAGCGAATTGTTCATTTCTAACGGCTTATTGCGTCGAAAATGGTCAATTTACAAAGTCGCAAAGCCGTTGGAAGCCAGAAGGACAAATGTTAGGCTGATCCATGCATACTGTACCCACCATTTCCACGCTGGTGCTGAACCGCTGCGTTTGATGTTCCCGTGAGCCACTATTGCGCCAGTGTTCAATCTAGCAAGTTTTGTTAGAGGCTCTATTCTTTTGAGTGTTCCTTCCAGGCTCTGTTTTTCTTTCTGCAGGCATCATGAAGTTTCCTTACAGATAATGAAAATTTATCCGAGCATATATCGGAATATACTGTAAGAGGTGAAATAAATTGCGATTGCCTCGATGTCGCGCCTTCGAATCCAGGCAGTACCCGCCGTATTCTCGAGAAAAGGTGCACTGACTTAAACACCTTCGGCAGCTTTGAAATTTCAAGCGAGGAGGATATGAGGAACCGAGGGAACAGCGGATGTGCTAGCTTGTTTTTCCTTATATTTCTACAGTTCAGTCACCAAAAACAGTCGATTTATCTCACGATTTCCCTGGCTTCAACGGATCCATCGGCTTCATCCCTGGCATGGCCTACAATGCTGTTACCGAGCGCCTTCATGCGCAGGTGTTTAGTAGCATAGGCTTCGCGCTTTATGCACCTCGTGTACAAGTTCTTGTGCTCTACCGAAAGCGTGCTCTACCCATCTGGTTGTTAGAGCGTTTTCGTTCAACGTTGTTTGGTTTGACTTTGTTCCGTAGCTATGTTATATTTCACACCTTTTCAGTACATCCCCGAATGGAGTGAGGTCGTATCGATGAAGTTAAAAGAACTCCTCCCTAGCCACCTTATTCCAGCATAGCAATGTCTTAAACACGCCCAAGCTCCCGCCCCTATAGTTTATAGTTTCGGCTACATTACGTTACGCCTACATGCTTTGTCGCGCATCACTCGCTCTCAGCCTATCGTTCCGCACTCTACCATATGCAATACAAGCTCGAAGTATTACCGTTGGGTTAATTAACACCGACGTGGATATTTACAAAAGCTCAAGAACCGCTAGTAGCACTGTTGTGGCCTCAGTAGCTGCGTACAGCCGATTACTCAATCTTTAAGTGCAAATTAACATATATTTTTCTTAAAAGCTACAAGCACAGCTACGAACAACGCGACCTCCATTTGCAAAGGTACTTCAAATTGCTGGAGTTCATTCTGTTGCAGTTTTTCTTTAAGAGACAGCCTCCGAACCAAGTTATACAAACTCGGTTCAAGCGTATATCGCTGTAAGTATATCTTAGATGATAAGACTGGGTGGTCGAAACGCTGGTTCATCTCACCGGTATTGAAAATATTCACTCTACATGTTTCTGAGACATGAAGACAACTCAAACAAAATCACTTTGCAAGTGGGTACTTAAAAACACGTTGGAAAAGTATTTTTGCTTCAATGCCACTGTTGAAATAAATTAGCAGTACCTCTAAGTTACATAGACAAAGTAACCACCCCTCATGTTTCAAAAGGTGGTAACCGCTTTTCCCTGCATAAACACGGAGGTTAAAATCCAATGTCATGGGGTGGGTTTCGATGTTGACGTTGCATCCTGAGTTTTCATGTCATTTCTCGGTACTAGAAATTCACTGCATGGTTGCCTTTCATCGGCTACTACGATGCAGCAGCCTATGTCAAATTAGTGTCGATTTCCTCGAAAGCTGGCGGCAAGAATATGCGTACACCGAACTTGTAGCATTTCGCGTACATCATACATATTCGGAGTGAATATGTTGCGTAATCACTTCTTGCATATTTCAGGGAGTAAGCGTTAAAACTAGCCGATCATTATTACTGTCGTCATCGTTTCCGAATAACTAGGACCGGCCAACTTCGCCTAGAATAAATATTTCATTACACTTCTCGTTTATATCCGATTTTCTTTCTGAACAAAAAGATAATGAAGAGCTCAGTTGAATGACGAGTTAACTGGCGAGCGTAAGCAGTCACATGAGAAAATTCACGAATTAGGACGCTTGCTGATAGCTCTTGGAGCGAACGAGTCAATTATTGACATAGTGGAACAGAGTGTTTAATGACAGGTGAGCAAATTGCTAATGAAGGTTCATTCGGGGTAGTTAATGAGTTCGTACATAGAAAAAGCTCTTCCGGGCGGCCGTCTAAGCAAGGAGGTCCCCGACTCCGGCGCGTGGTCTCAGGATGACGCTCATTACAGACAATTGCTGCGCTTCCTGCAAGATGCGGTATTGGATCCATTAATATCATTTTTTTCTTCTATTTTTCGGTGTGGTTTTAGGACGAGAGCTGACCTGATTTGCAGATATTTTCGGCAAACTTCAGTCCACCTGAATCATCATCATCATCATCACCACCACCACCACCGCCACCACCATTATTATTATTATTATTATTATTATTATTATTATTATTATTATTATTATTATTATTATTATGGTAAAGAAGTCCGACACGGTTGTGGACGACACGAAGGACGCGGACGAGAAGACGCAACAGCGTAGGCTTAGCCAGTCAAAACCAGGAACAGCGTCTAGCCCGAGCCCCACTTCAGTAGCGCTGGCGATCCGGCTGCGGAGCTCGGCACGGCGCACTTCTTCTTCCTTACAACTTCCCCCCTCGCTGAAGACGGAGCCGCACAGGAGGCCTAAGGCGTCGTGAGGACGAAGGGCTCGTGATACGGCTTGAGCCGATCTACGTGCACAATTTCCCGGCCTCGGCGGCGCAGGTCCGTAGGGGGCGTCAGAGGTTCGATAACGTAGTTCACCGGAGAAGTTTGGCGTAGAACCCGGTAAGGTCCATGATATCGGGATACAAACTTGGAGGAGACACCTTGTGTCGAAGTAGGAGGCACCCACAACCAAACAAGAGCGTCAGGCGAAAACTGGTGGTGGGGGCGCCCGTCGTCATGACGAAATTTCTGTAGCGCTTGTTCTTGCGTTGTAAGGGCGCGAGCTAGTTTCCGACATTCTTCTGCATACCGGGCGGCTTCGGAAGCCGGTGTACCCTCTGATAAGTCGGGACAGTAAGGGAGAATAGTGTCAATGGGAAATGATGGTTCGCGGCCATATAGAAGAAAGAAGGGAGAAAAGCCCGTCGTTGACTGGGGTGCCGTGTTGTAGGCGTACGTGACATAGGGAAGGATGAGGTCCCAGTTGGTGTTGTTGGAGGCGACATACATCGAAAGCATGTCGCCAAGAGTTCGG
Organism: Dermacentor andersoni; assembly: GCF_023375885.2. Taxonomy (NCBI): domain Eukaryota; kingdom Metazoa; phylum Arthropoda; class Arachnida; order Ixodida; family Ixodidae; genus Dermacentor; species Dermacentor andersoni. Next base: position 387,792 of record NW_027314758.1, read on the forward strand.
TTAAAGCGCTCTGTCAATCCGTTTGTTTGCGGGTGATATGCGGTGGTACGGTGATGAATGACGCGGCATTCAGCGAGAAGTTCTTGAATCACGTCGGCGAGAAAGACGCGACCTCGGTCGCTCAGGAGTTCGCGGGGCGCGCCGTGACGTAGAACGAAGCGGTGAAGCAGGAAGGAAGCAACGTCACGAGCCGTCGCGGCTGGTAGAGCGGCCGTTTCTGCATACCTCGTGAGGTGGTCTACAGCTACAATGACCCAGCGATTACCAGCAGCTGTGTATGGCAGAGGTCCGTATAAGTCTATCCCAACCCGGTCAAAGGGCCGCGAAGGGCATGGCAGAGGTTGCATTGGTCCAGAAGGGCGGCAAGGATCAGACTTGCGGCGTTGACATTCTGTGCAAGAGCGAATATACTTTTGCACAAATGTGTACATACCACGCCAATAAAACCTGTGGCGTAGTCTGGTGTAGGTCTTGAAGAGACCAGCGTGTGCGCACTGAGGGTCGGCGTGGAAAGCGGCGCATACATCAGTGCGGAGCTGCCGAGGTATTACAAGCAGCCATTTGCGGCCGTCGGAACCGTAGTTACGGCGATAGACAATTCCGTCGCGGATGGCGAAGTGCGAAGCTTGTCGGCGCAACGCTCGAGATGGTGGGCGTGCAGGTGAATTAGAGATGGAATCTATCAAAGATGAAATCCAGGAGTCCTTGCGCTGCTCCAAAGCCATGTCGACAGAAGCGAATGGGAGAAGTGGGTCGTCTAGCACAGACACACTGACAATGTCGGCGTGGACAGGCGAGCGCGAAAGAGCATCGGCATCGGCGTGCTTCTTGCCTGAGCGGTAGACAACCCGGATATCGTACTCTTGGAGCCTCAGTGCCCACCGGGCTAGGCGGCCGCAGGGATCCTTGAGAGACGACAACCAGCACAGTGCGTGGTGATCGGTAACGACATCGAAGGACCGGCCGTACAGGTATGGGCGAAATTTTGTGATGGCCCAGATGATCGCGAGACATTCTTTTTCTGTGACGGAATAGTTCGCTTCAGCTTTCGTCAGAGCACGGCTTGCGTAAACAACAACATATTCTTGGCAGCCGGGCTTGCGCTGCGCGAGCACAGCGCCAAGACCAACACCGCTAGCATCCGTATGGATTTCCGTGGGAGCAGTTGGATCGAAATGGCGCAGTATCGGTGGTGTTGTGAGCAGGCGACGTAGCGTCGCGAAGGCATCATCGCAAGTCGGGGACCACGCGGAAAGATTGGGGTCTCCCCGAAGAAGCTCTGTCAGAGGTGCCATAATCGAAGCGAAATTGCGAATAAAGCGGCGGAAGTACGAGCAGAGGCCAATGAAACTGCGCAAGTCCTTTAGAGACGTTGGCTTCGGGAATTCTTTAACAGCATGGAGCTTAGCGGCATCAGGGAGAACGCCGTCCTTCGACACGACATGTCCGAGAATTGTCAGCTTGCGTGCCCCAAAGTGACATTTTTTCAGATTTAGTTGGAGGCCAGCGTCACTGAGGCAGCGTAAAACCTGCTCCAAGCGATGAAGGTGAGTAGGAAAATCTGGTGCGAACACTACTACATCATCCAAATAACACAAGCACGTGTTCCATTTGAGACCTCGAAGAATAGTGTCCATCATCCGCTCAAAAGTCGCGGGCGCGTTGCAAAGTCCGAATGGCATCACACGAAATTCGTATAAGCCATCTGGTGTGATGAAAGCAGTTTTAGGCTTATCTTCTGCAGCCATAGGCACCTGCCAATAACCAGAGCGTAGATCGAGGGAGGAAAAGAACTCTGCACCTTGTAAACTGTCGAGGGCGTCGTCGATCCGTGGCAATGGATAAACATCCTTTCTGGTTATTTTGTTTAGGCGACGGTAATCCACGCAAAAGCGGATCGAGCCATCCTTCTTTTTAACTAAAACAACTGGCGATGCCCAGGGGCTGTCGGACGGTTCAATGACACCACGCTTTAGCATGTCACCTACTTGCTCATCAATGACGCGTCGTTCTGTCGACGAGACGCGGTAGGGTCGCTGCCGTAGCGGTGGGTGAGAACCGGTGTCAATACGGTGACATACAGTCGTCGTTCGGCCCAGAGAAGTGCTATGGCTGTCAAAAGCAGGGCGAAATTTCTCGAGGAGACGGAGAAGGTGATGGCGTTGCGTGGGGCTTAAGGCGTTGTCGATGACGTGGTTGAAAACGTCTTCAGGCGATGTGGCAGTCACGGGACTACAGTAGAGGGTGTTGACCTCTGACGATCCAACAGAAAGTTCCGACGTGGTAATGGTGTCGTAAGGCTCCACAGAGCCGAGAGATTCGCCGCGAAGCAACGCAATCGGGAATGGGAAGTGGTTGTGTATAGGAAGGTGAGTAGCACCAGCTTGAAGGCTAAGCAACGCAGTTGGGAGTGGTGAGAGGTGGCGGTGAACAAAAGCAGTGGAAGGCGTGAAGAGAACGGTAGAGTTGGAGGCAACGGAACAGGATACAGGTGCCAGAACGGATGCATGCGGAGGTATATGGATGTCGTCAGTGAGGGACAAGTTGGTGCCGGAAAGCGAAACGTCATCAGATATGGCATTGCCAAGCGAAGAGAAGGCGACTTCTGCACGGGAGCAATCAATAATAGCTTGGTGACGGGAGAGAAAGTCCCAACCTAAAATAATATCGTGGGAACAGTGGGGAAGAACGACGAACTCGACTGTGTAGAGCACTCCTAGAATTTCAAGTCTGGCGGTGCACGCAGCCACCGGCTGGACGTGCTGTGCTGTGGCCGTGCGGAGTAAAGGACCGAAGAAAGGCGTCATGACTTTTCGTAATGAGCGGCATAGTTTTTCGGCAATTACAGATATGGCGGCACCTGTGTCAATGAGGGCAAGCACAGAGACTCCTTCAAAAGCGACATCAATAACGTTCGGCGGCGAAAGAAGAGGGCTTGAGCGTTGTGACGATGACGCAGTTCTTGCCTCTGGAACTGCGCCACTTAGTTTTCCGTGTCAGCGGTAGAGGGACGTCGACGCATCGGGGAGAGCGAGCGACGACGAGGAGAAGGAGAACGGCGGTCGGAAACTGGGCGAAGGCTTGGGCGGGGAAGGGGTACATCGCGGTCTGGAGCGTAAGACGACGGATGGTCGTACGCGGCTGTGCGTGGGTCGTCACGTGGATGAAGTGGACGGCGGCGGCACAGGCGTGCGACGTGTCCGGGAATACCGCACGAATAGCAGATGGGCCGATTGTCTGGTGTGCGCCAGGGATTAATTACTCGGTGGGCTGGAGGTCGTGGTGGCGTGGGGGTAAAAACAGGGCTAGGCATCGGAGGCGAAGCCCGGAAGGTCGGTGGTCGTGGTCGTGCGACGGCGTCGGCGTAAGTCAATGGGGCGCTGAGTTGAGGCGCCCGTTCCAGAGGAAGGACCTCGGACACTTGTTCTTCTATAACGTGTCGTAGGGTCGGACTAAGAGACGAACTGGACTCCGGTGGGTTGGAGATCAGGGAGAGCTGGCGAGCAACTTCTTCCCGTACGAAAGCCTTGATTTGCGAGAGGAGGGTGGCATCTGGAAAAGGAGAGGTCAAGCCGGACAACGATTCCTGATGGGGAACAGGACGGCGAGTGAGGAGGCGTTGACGGCGGAGCTCGTCATAGCTTTGGCACAGTTCAATAACTTTGGCAACAGTAGAGGGGCTTTTGGAAATGAGCATCTGAAACGCGTCCTCGTCGATACCCTTCATGATATGCTTGATTTTATTGCCCTCAGTCATGGATGCATCGACGCGTTTACAGAGATCGATGACATCTTCGATGTAGCTGGTAAAGTTCTCACCAGGCTGCTGAGAGCGCGACTGCAGACGCTGCTCGGCACGAAGCTTTTGTACAGCAGGGCGGCCGAAGACCTCGCTGAACTTTGTTTTGAACACCGTCCAGCTTGGGACTTCGCTCTCGTGGTTCCGAAACCACAAGTGGGCAATTCCGGTGAGGTAGAAAGGGACGGTGGTCAATTTCGTGATGTCATCCCATTTGTTGTTCCGACTGACGCGTTCGTATGAGGAGAGCCAGTCATCAACATCGTGGTCGTCAGTGCCGTTAAAGATAGGAGGGTCCCGCTGGCGGAATGTGCCGGGGCAGACGGTAGACTGGGGAGCAGGAGGTGGGAAGCTCGTGGCGCTTTCGGTGGTCATGATGGCAGGGAGAGTCCGGCTGCGCAATTCCAGGATTGCAGGAGACCCAGCAAACCTCCACCAATTATGGTAAAGAAGTCCGACACGGTTGTGGACGACACGAAGGACGCGGACGAGAAGACGCAACAGCGTAGGCTTAGCCAGTCAAAACCAGGAACAGCGTCTAGCCCGAGCCCCACTTCAGTAGCGCTGGCGATCCGGCTGCGGAGCTCGGCACGGCGCACTTCTTCTTCCTTACATTATTATTATTATTATTAGTTTAAATACACAAAACCTGCTGAAGCAGCTGCGACGGAAGTTTGTGTAATGAACTTGGCAAAGAGGTCATTGTGGGCTCTTGTGGCATTTCATGCAACTGACGCGCAGTGGTTTTACAGGGAAATAATTATGTGCCTACACAAGAAGGGCAATGAATGAATAAATGAATGGTGATGTTGGGTTTTGGTGGTGGTGACGTTGGTGACGTAATAGCGACGCAATAGTGGCGCAACAAGTGGCCTACTGGCAACAGTAAGTTTGTCCAGTAAATGGAGGTTTGAGTTTATGACCTCGCGCTTGTCTCTTTTGGGCTGTACTTGAACCATTAGAAAAGCGCAAACAAGCTCTGCTCCAAGCATTTTCTTGCGCAGTCAAGTGTCTGGACCTTATTCATTTCAAGGTTCTGACTCTGTAATCAAAGTATGTCGCCTACGCTAACCGATGGGTGCTAATCTTGGAGGCTAGCAAGGAAACTTGTAAGGAAGATGTATGTAGCAAGTGACAGGAGCGATAGAACTGGAGATGATAGACTTGAAAAAGACAGAGTGATAGAAAGATTGCAGCACAGATTCGAGAGGAAACATCGGCATCGCAGATGTTTCAGTTGAGCTCACGGAGGCGAGCTGGGCACGTCATGCAATGCGCAGAAAAGATAACCGTTAGTCTCTAAACTGCAACCGAATAAAAAAATACCAAGAGATCGGAAATCTATAGCCGAGTGCGGCAAATGATTAGATGCAGCGAGTTGATGACACATTCGACCGGCATAGGTTAGCTCCGGATTACACAAAACATGGGCAATTGCAGATATCTGGGAGAAGAAGACTTGTCCCTGCGATCACGATGATGACGAAGATGAGAAACCACAGTCGACATGCTCACACAGTGCTCTCGTGAGGTGGGCCACTTTCATGGTGTGCGGAGTAAGACGCGCTACATGCCGTACAAAGTGCGCGATTTCGGTTCCGATGTCACTGCAGCGAACTCCGTTGGAAGAAAAGCACAGAGGCACTCGGCTGTTTCTGCTGAGCCTGCTTTTCCGTCGCCGGAGGGATTGCTCAAGCGCCTCGTCTAGATTGCGGATGAGTCTGTCTGGAATGTTCTTCGTCTCGATCGTCTGAATTAACCAGTGCGACAAAGCGCTTTCTCTCTCTCTCTTGTGACGTTTAATCACACTCGTTTCGTCACGTCCAGCAGAAGGGCTGCAAGCAACCAAGGCCAGCGTCCACAGAGCGAAATCAATAAATGCATTTCTGTAATGCCCGCCGGGAAATGAAGAGTCTAGTGATTATTGCGAAGGCTGCAGCTACGAGAACAAATGAATAAGGGAGTCTAAGCAACTTCACTGCGGCAATCTTCTCAGTCTCTGTCTGGGAATGTCGAAGACTAAACCAGCGAAACAAGTTACTTGAAAAACCGCGCCCTAGTCGGTAAGGCTTCAGCCACGGGTGGCTAGCACGTTCGAGCAAAACTCAATGTGGTGAAAAACATCGCTGGTTCTTCATCGTCACCCAGTTTTTTTCAAAGCTCACTGCCAGCCAAAAAGGTCTCTTCTGGCGATCCCTACACTCTCTACTCCGATCCACATTCGTTCCAGTAAGGAAGTGAAATATTTTGGCAAAACTGCTCTACTTGGTGGAACCTACGGGAACGAGATTAATGGTGCAGTTACCCTTCTCCTGTGTCAACGAGACCGATCAGGTGCCTTTAAGTTTACTGCAGTCTCAACGCTGCACGTAATTTTCCGCCACCCTCGAGTGTACGCGTTTACCTTGCGCCTTTTCCCCGACGTTGTCCGGTTTTGTACTTGTACGAATATCAGGCACTCCGTTGCGGGCGATTGGTATTATCCACAGATAACCCTACCTGTTTCCCCAGAATAAGAAAGAAGTCAAGAATGCGAGCACTTGGTGGCTAACAACTAAACTTCTCATATATATCAACGAGAAGTACAGCGACACTTGACCTTTCTTTGTACGCTAGTTTTGAACACCCGGGGTTATTTAACACGCACTCAATGCACGGTACACGAGCGTTTTTGCATTCTGCCAGCATAGGAAGACAGCCGCTGCGGCCGAGATTGAACCCAGGACCTTGAGCTCAGCGGCACAATGGCATGGCCACTGAGCTACAGCGGCTGGTATACCGTGGACGGCTTTTATTATTATTTTTGTAAGATTACGTCATAGTACCCCATTGGATACCCTGTAATTGCGGTACTTTAGGGAGAAGGAATCAGTGGCAAAGCTTGCGGCCATGCCGATTTGATAACGATATCCTTTTTGAGTCATGGCGTCGAGGCTATGCAATACTTGTCAGCCCTGGTCCCACGCATCACCAAAATGAGCATTTAACATACTAAGGTTTGTTACAGCGCAACTTAAGACAAGGACAACAGAAGTTACAAAACGACGACACGGCGCTGTGTCGTCGTTTCGTCGCTGTGTCCGCGCCCGTGTGTGTCTTAGGTTGCGCTGTAACAAACCTTAGCATGAATCCTGACGAACTGGCCCAACTTGCCGTTCTCGAACATTTAACAAATGAACAGTGGAAACGTCTGAGAGGCAAGATGAGAAGGCGACACACACGGGTGCTGACTCGGCGCCCTCGATTCAGGAGTAACCCAATGATACAGAACCAACTGGCGCGCAAACAAGGCTTAAATTTCCAAGAACTTATCTTCGAACGAGACCCATACTTGCGTGGTCGATAAGGGATTTCACCCAAAATAGAGCGAAGTTCCGCAAGTTTTCTGCGCAGAAGAAGAACGGCGGATTGGGCGAGTTTCTGCGCAGATTGAGACTCGATGTGGTGCCAATTCGCTCGAGTGTACGAGTCAGAACATAGGTAGAGAAGATGATACGCCAGGCCGTCGCACGCACAGAATTGCAGAAACAATATGCTGCAGCGCTAGTGACTGCCCCAAATGTGGTGGTCTTAGCGAACGTCTGACACACTATTCCGCACTGTCTAAACAGCACCTGTTTCGGAGCAGAAAATTCTGTGACCGCACGTAGGACTACGATCACAGTGTCAAAGTGCTGCAGTGCCAGCCAGAAGCCTCGCTGATGAATAATTTTACTGATCGTCGTCCTTAAGTGAGTAACCCAGAACGAGGCTTCCTACGGTTGCCATATTTTTTTTCCAAAACTGGACATGGGCACTGGGAACGGCCTCTGCTTGCACAGTGGCTTTAACAGGCTTTAGTGTTCCTGCTGCCGGGCGCGAGGTCGCGGATTCGATTCCCGGCCATGGCACTCGCATTTCCATGAGGGCGAAATGCAACAACGCTTGTGCACTTTGATTTGAGTGCACGAGCGTGAGCTTCAACTTATACGTGAACGTCGAAGAACCACAGGCGGTCAGAATTACTCCGGAGCCCTCTGGCACGGCGCATCATTGTGCCTGTGCTACTTTGGGACGTTACAGCAAATCAATCAATCAATCAATCAATCAATCAATCAATCAATCAATCAATCAATCAATCAATCAATCAATCAATCAATCAATCAATCAATCAATCAATCAATCAATCAATCAATCAATCAATCAATCAATCAGTCAATCAAAACTGACCTTGTTTGTGATTTGGATGTCCCACAAAAAAGAGATTTTTTTAGTCGTTCCCCGTAAAAGCCCCGGTAGCTCTTAGCAACAGTATGGTGTCGTTCGGCGCTGTCTAACCATGCATTAAATATAAGACTGCAAGCTGTGTTTAGAAAACTTACGCGTCTGCTCGAGTTTTGGTAGCTGCGCTTACAGGACAGGCACTTCGGCATGGTTGCAGAAGACTGCTGTCGTTCCTATGCGATCATGTTTTTATCCCTATACTGCCGTTGTGCCCAACCCGGTCTTTACGGACGTGCTTAAAAGCAGCGATGGTAGCACTTTACGTAGCAAGCAACTTTTGCAGAATGCTGAAAGCAGAGGTGCCGAAACGCCGCCTCCAAAAAGCTCGGATTTTATGACCGAAAAGAAAAGGAAGGAGCTTAGTATGCACTAGCAAAGGCGCAGGCATAATCCCGGTTCGTGTCCTTTAAGGACGAAACGACCGGGCGGGGATAAATATTGAACGCGGGTCGCCAATGTCGACCGGCTGTGAACACAACGCTATCTAGCGGCAGTGATGAGAGCTAGTAAACACCCGTACCCGCGTGGGGACACAAACACAGCTCCTTTCGCGTCGTCTGGAACGGGGTTACCCGCTCCACTAGCCATCGACAGACGGCAAACTTCTGCTGCTGTTGAGCTAGTTTGAACAATACCACGTGGTGTTAGTGTAGTACACAACGTGCCGATAAATATGTGCAATCTAGTAAGCACACTACATCACTTTAGGTAAAAGGGAAGTTGAATTGACAAAGCTACCTCAGGTAGGTCTGAGGAGGTGGGCACCGCCATCTAGTTCCGGAGTACAAACATTTTCCCGTCTTTGCGCTCGGTGACGTGGCCTTATGGGCTGAATATACTTGTAGAACAATTTTGATATTCGAAATTCAGCTGAGACACCATGCACGGGGAAGAACTTGAAAAATGTTAGAAAAGGGCGGCACTTGAAACGTAGTCGTCTTTATACACACTGTTCATGAATTGCACATTCGTGCATGTGCTGCTGTGTGTGTTAAAACTCTCTGTACCTTTCTATGCGAATTGTCTGCAGTGTTTCTTTTTTTAACTTCTGCTACTTGTTTACCCCTGCACGCGTAGATTAGAGAACCAGAAGTATTAGAAGCTGGCGCTCGTTGTTTCCTCCGTCTATCTATCTGCACCCGACTACAGCCGACGCTGGTTTACACAGCAAATTCTACAGTACTGCACGGTTCTCGAGAAAGGTCGGGGTTGCAGCAGGTCGAGGGCAGCCTAGCCTTCTGCACAAAAAAAGGGACCTTGCGGCAATCTTTGCCGAGGCCGTCGGTGGGCGGGATGTTAATGTTGAGCCCGGCGCTTCCCTGCTGCGCGAAGGCCTCATAAAAGAGCAATGGGAGGCCTCTTTCACGAGCGCCTCCTGACGCCGGGAAAGAGGCGCGGGAGAGGAGGCATCCATAAACGCGGTACGACCGTCTTGCCTGGCCCACGGAGGCTCGCGCCCAACACAATGGAAGTGGCGTGGGCGCCGTCGCTTCCAGATTGAGTTAAAGCGACCTCCCCGCTCGGTCACGTGGCACGTCACGTGACTGAGCCAGCGAAAAGGAAAAAAAAAGGATGCCTCGGAAATAGTTGGAAGTGACACTGCAGCGGATTGTTGCTACGGGAACGTCAGTAATGCCCTATAGTTACATGCGCCCGCTAACCAGTATGGTACTGAATGAACTGCAGTGTTTGCAACGGCGAGGAAATGTCGTCGCTGCCTTTCCCACAACATTTGAACGTAATACAGCAAGAAACCGAAATGACATCAGCTACATAAGATAAGTAAGACAGTAAAGGATTACTGATATTACAGCACTGACACACTGCGATCGATCACTTTTCTCGCAACCGACTAGAGTTGCGGTTGGCGATATACGTAAAGCTCAACTTAACCATGGTTAACATTCCGGCGTAAATAACGTAGGTATTAAGAAGGTGTTGATTATTTGCTTGCATTTGAAAAAGAAGTACTGTGAGAAATTTCGCATAGGTCTTCGTAATGAGAGACGGGTTTAAGAAGACTTGTTTGTAGGCTATAAGTTAACATTAGCCTGGTGCCATCTCGTGACATGTCGGGATAACGATTATGATTATGGGGAACGTTAATCCTTCTTCATGCTGTACAAGAGAGCAGAATCTTGTTCCAACAATGTATTAACAGAGTCTAATATAGTCTATCTTATGAAGTAACTAATCAAGTTATCTGTGAAAATAGGCAAAGAAAGTACTACCGCGATAGCGATCCGTACATGTCAGAGTTACGATGCATATTTGCAACCGGTCCACCTTTTAGCCCCCGCAATGGCTAACCAATTGGGGTGTCCAACAAAGTCGTGAGTTCGATGAACAGACGCAAGGGGGCTGTGTTTGGATAAGGGTGCTAACCAAAGAAAGAAAATTAATAAATCAAAGAACAAAAGAACAAATAACTTAAAATTTCTGGGTTTCACGGCCAGCTACGAAAGGACGCCGCATAGTGGTGGAGTTTATTTATTTATAGTGGTGGAGTAATTATTTGGACCTGGTGGGGCTCTTCAACGTGCGCCTAAATATAAGCACACGATGGATGGATGGATGGATGTTATGAGCGTCCCCTTTGGAACGGGGCGGTGGCTTGCGCCACCAAGCTCTTGCTACTATGCTGCTTAATATCCTACCTAGGTTAACCAATGAAGAAACAAAAAAACCCCACTATGAACTACCACGTCCAAATTTTCTGATACCCTATTGCGAACTGTGCTTTTGTACGTCTCCGTCTTTTGTCGTTTCCCTACTTTTCTTCCACCAATCCTCCAATCGCCTCTTACTGATGTCTATTGCGGACCTGTTTGCTTTACCACTGCTCCCGCTGAACCCAAGGGCTTCAAGGAGGCCAGTGGTGCCTAAATCGACCGCTGGACAGACGTCTTCACATTCTAATAAAATATGCTCCGTCGTTTCCCTAGCTTTACCGCAGCAAGCACATGCTTCTTCTTCCTTCTTATATCTCGCTTTATAGGTGCGTGTTCTAAGGCATCCCGATCTCGCTTCGAAAAGTAATGAGCTTCCCTTTGAGTTATCATAAATGGTTTCTTTCCTAATTTCGTTTTTTCCCCTTAAGTAGTTACTCATCGCAGGTTTCTTTTCCATTGCCGCCGCCCATGAGATTAATTCAGCCTCTCTGACTTTCCGCTTGACCTTTGTTGCTGTGTTGCCCACCCCACAGGCCACATACTTGCTGGTAAGCTTCCTAGTTCTTTTCCTCCACTGTGAATCAATGTTTTGCCTGTACAGATACCTGAACACTCTCCCAGCCCATTTACTTTCCTCCATATTCCTCAGCCGTTCTTCATACTCAATTTTACTGCGAGCTTCCCTCACTTCAAAACTAGTCCAGCCCATATCCCCTTGCGCAGCTTCATTTGTAGTCTTCCCGTGCGCGCCCAATGCGAGGCGACCCACTGATCTTTGGTTCCCGTCGAGTCCTGATTGTACCCCTGATTTAAAGCAAACAACCGCATTTCCAAAAGTAAGTCCTGGAACCATTACCCCTTTCCACATACCTCGGAGGACCTCGTACCTATTGTATCCCCATAGCGCTCTGTGCTTCATTATGGCTGCATTTCTCTTCCCCTTGACTGTTATGGTTTTTTCCTGTGTTTCCATATATCCGTTGCCTTCGTTTATCCATATACCAAGGTATTTATATTCTGTTACCCGAGGTATTTCTTGGCCCTGTATCTCCACTGTCTGTTCACTGTTTTCATTGAATACAATAACACCTGATTTTCTAACACTAAATTTCAAACCTAAATTGTTGCCTTCCTGTCCACAGATATTAGCCAGACGTTGCAAATCACTTTGCTTGTTTGCGAGCAACACAATGTCGTCCGCATAAAATAAACCTGGGAGTTGCTGCTCTATTACTGTACCCGCCTGTTTGTATGAGAGATTAAACCCGATATTACTTCCTTCTAGCGCCCTCTCCATCCTCACCATGTACATCATAAACAGCAGCGGGGATAAAGGGCACCCCTGCCTCAGTCCCTTGTTGATATGAACTTTCTCCGCGCTCCTCATCGCTTCCCATTCAACGCAAACAGTATTTTCTAGGTAAATCTCTCTCAAAAGCTGTATACAATGGTTACCTAAGCCTTCCCCTTCCAGAATATCCCACAAAATGCTGCGGTCTACGTTGTCGTATGCTCCTGTAATGTCCAAAAAGGCCACATACAACGGTCTGCTTTCTGCTTTTGATATTTCAATACACTGTGTAAGAACAAACAAGTTATCATCCAAACGCCTACCTATTCTAAAGCCATTCTGAAGCTCTCCCAAAATGCCATTATTTTCTGCCCATGCTTGAAGCTTTAATTTGATTGCCTGCATTGCTAGCCTGTATATTACCGATGTAATGGCCAACGGTCTATACGAGTGAATTCTGTTTTTCTCCCCCTTACCTTTATAAATTAAATTCATTCTACTTTGTCGCCAACTGTCTGGTATTCGTCTATCTTTTAAAGTTTTTTCAACTGCTTTCACGAGAGCTTCCTTACTTTTTGGTCCCAGTTCATTTATCAGCCTAACGGGAACCTCGTCTAGCCCTGTGGCTGTGCGCTTAGGAATTTTCTCTTCCGCTTCCTTCCAGTTTAAATTTGTAAGCACTAGCTCCTTTCTCCCTTGGGTCTCTTTCATGCTCTTTTTTTCTTCAAATACAACCTTGTCCTTGCCTTGGAAAGATTCAGCTGTTACTTTTTGGATGTAATTTATTGCTGCTTCTCCTTCCAGTCTGTTTTCATCTTCGTCTAGGATATGTTGTTGTATTGTTGTTGCCTTCCTGCCTAATAATTTTATGTGATTCCAAAATATTCTAGGTGCGGCCTTCTTTTTCTCACGTATTTCTGACAACCAACGTTCACTTTCACCTTTTAATTTTGCTTGCACCAGCATTTGAACCATAGACTTTTTCTCCCGGTATATTTCCCATTTACTGGTTACTTCATCCTGTGGCAACTGCGCCTTCTTTGCCTGCCTGTGCTCTCGAGATGCTTTCTGTCGTTCGGCGATGGCTTCTCGTATCTCCTTGTTCCACCAGCTTTTCGGTTTCTTTTTTCCTTTCCAATGAACATGTTTCTCTTTCCGTATTTCTGTCGTTACTACACTTAGAAGCTCACCATATTCCCACCCCTTACTTGGCGACTTGCAAATTTCTTCCTCCACTCTAGTGACTATATTTGCTATTTGTTCAGCGTTCAAATTTGGACTGGCCATTTTGCTTTCGTTGCTCTCTTTCCCAACTACATATCCCATTTTCAAAATGATGCGTTTATGGTCACTCCCTATGCTGCTAAACCCTTCCTCATCGATGACCATTTCTCTCAACTTATCATGTTTGTTTCTTGCCTTGTTTCTTGCGATTGTTTCTTGCCTAGCCGCCCCCTGTCGGAACGTGGCTATCGAACCCGCGACCTCGTGTTCCGCAGCAAAACGTCGTAGCGATTGAGCCACAACGAACGGTCGAGGAATGACAAAAAGAAAAATAATGAAAAGTGAATGAAGAATAAAGGAAATAAAAGATCTAAGGAAACAAAATTATCATATATTGTGATTTCGGTGCATCTGCATTGACACAGGACGTGTTTGCAATTAAGAACATCTTCGCTCTCCATATATGAAAAACTTCGAAACGAACGGGAGATTACTTCAGTTTTTTTTTTTTTATTGTGTTTTCCGTCACTGGGCTGTTTTCTTTTCTATTTAAAGAATCTCTCCTGCGTGTTCAATTTCTCGCTTTAATGAATATTGTCGCCACGCGTCTATGTTTGCTCTCGAGCAAAGTTATTTGACTCCAACTTGCTCCCGCGGGGTACATCTGAGATATGGAGGTACCTCGCTGCTGAATAGAATAAAGGTCAGGGTTCAGTTCGCGGCTTCGGCTCGACTATGAGTTTGACACAACGCAAGAGGCGCCCAAGTAATGAGATTCCGCCGGCTATATGAAAGAAACAAAAGGGGTATAAAAACAGCAATCAATATTTCTCCCGGTAATAATGATGATTGTGAAAAGTAATGAAGCGCCTCTTTTTGCGGCACATTCGTGTCGCTCGAGAGAAAGCACGTTTCATACGTGCTCTGTTGACGCCACTGAGTTTTATATAGCGTTAGCAGAGTTTTCTTTCTTTCTTTACCCTTTTCTAAGGAGACCTCTCTCGGTTTGTTCTTAGTGAGCTTGTTCCGGGCTAATTAATAATAATAATAATAATAATAATAATAATAACTCCGCTAATTTAAACGACACCGTTGATGCTTACACATTAATATTTCATTATGGCGTGGCAGTGAACCGGTAAAGAGGGATGTCATTGTTTGCAGTGAATACGCGTGTAATGTACTCATTTGAGGCTAGGATACTACATTCTTGTTGGCTTGTTTCAGCCAGTTTATCTGTACTGCCTACTTCTTTGCCTAAGCAAGAAGGAGTAACTGACATCACCCTTAATGTCACCATCTTCTACAAACACCTAATAATAGTAATAGAAAAAACGATAACGGATAAAACATGTTACAGAATGTAGTATTTCCGGGTAGTGAGCGTAACGCCATGAAATGCTAGAAAGAAAACACGCCAAGGTGCCCTCAATTTGTTTGAATTTGCTTTCTTACTGAGTTCCGTCGATTCACTATTCAGCGCTTCACCGATAGTTAAGGGCAGACAAACTCATAAATTAATATCAACAGCGCAGCCTTATATTTTTCCTAGGCTGTCATAAATTGGGAAGCAGCTAAACGTACATATGAAACCGCACATTTTACTTGTCAGAAATCTAATACATTTGGTTGCAAAGGATGCAGGCACGCACAGACAGTGATAAGAATAAATTGATTTGTACTTATCAGAAATTTTTGTTCAGAACTCCCCTCACATTTTATTTCGAGCAAGAAAAAAAAAGTAAAGCACCGGTTCGTCAGTGTGATGTCATGAATTTTATAACGAGTTTTTCTTTCTTATTTGCACTTTGGCTGCTTTGGTGATAAGAAAGTTAATGAAGCTTCCTATGTTACGTGCCTCATGTTATCACAAGGCTGTGCAACTTTTTTTTGTTTGAGCATGTACGATTAAGTACGTTTCATAGGGAGCTGCCAAACTCGATGACGTCACTAACAGGGAGCTGCTTCGCGAACTTCAAGGCAGCGTTGTCACCGATTTTTTCTCTTCGCGTCTTCACCAACTAGCCGCGCCTGCGCGCTAACGGCAAGCGTGACCTTTTAGAGATTCCACAAACACAATTTACAAGCTAGCATAACTCAATATTCTTTTTTAGTGTCTAAAGTATACGCGAAAGCTCGGCTTTACCCCAGCGCCTCCCAAATCCCGTGGCTCTCGTCGTATCTCGTAGGGCGAGCGCTGTTAAGCCTGGATATTCGCGATAAATAGGCCGTAAAATTTGCTCCGCATCGCTCGATTTTGGCTCTACCTTTAACGATAAGCTGGCAGCAGGCGGAACCAAGAACAAAGAATAAGTTAAGCCTTGCGTCTACCGCTTCGTTGGTTATGTGTGAAGCGCCGGCACGACTCGAACGATTTGCCCCAGGCTCCGATGAATTAGAGCGAAGGGCAACAGCCTTTCTTTCTTTCTTTCTTTCTTTCTTTCTTTCTTTCTTTCTTTCTTTCTTTTGTTTATTTTATTCTTCATTTGTTTTCATATCGGTATTTTTTTATTTTTACGTTTTTCTTTATTCCTTCGCCTTTGCCTTTTTATTCAATTGTTTCCTCGCTTCCCCTTTCCTTTCTTTTTCCTTCTTTCTCACTTTGTTTCTCTCAAGGTACTCTTGTTAAGGTATCTCGCTTGCGCTGTCAGTGTTCGAATAGAGTGCATTACCGCAGAACGTAGTCACACTAACAATGAACTTGGTTAAAACACGCTGGCGGGCTAGTTCGTTTGAATCCACGATAGACAGTGTAAGCGCGACAGAATGAGGACGTAGACAAAAAGAAAGATACACAGAGACAGCTTACACACTCTATCATGCACACTAACGAACTCTTCCTCGTTCGAAAAAGCACTAACCCTTTTGGAAACCGACCCGGTAATGATCTTTGAGAGGCCATTGCTGGACCATTTATTGTCTTTTCTGTGCGACTAATTTTAGTTTTTGTTCAGTTTTGTTATATAGATTTCGCTTTCTCGCTTAACTAGCTTTCTTTTTCTTTCTTTGTTCAGCATATTTTTGTGTTCGTATTATTTGTCAAGTGTATTATCCATTGTTTGACTATTTCGTATTCATAATCTGATTGTAGTTGTTACAAAGCCCTTGGGATAAATAAATAAATAAATAAATAAATAAATAAATAAATAAATAAATAAATAAATAAATAAATAAATACATGCTTCGCAGCAGTGCAGACGCTACACTTTAAATCAGCTTGTTAACTCCGGAAAACTGACAGTGCATTCTCTCATGTCCACACACGCACGCACATTTTTTTTTGTGAGTTTCGATTCTGAATACGTAATTCCTGACTAAGTATCTTCAACCAACTCAGAATGACAGGCAGCAAGAGTTCTTTATCCGATCAGAGCAGGAACAGAGGACGAGGAAAGAAGTTTGGCACACGACTCGCTTTCTTTTGAGAGCACGGTCAGGGAAGAAAGACCGACGCAAGATCCCCAGCAGCAGGGGCCATCGCTCGTCGCGCAACCTTCTCGTCAACCCCGTCGCTTTTGTTGTCGCGCTTGAAACAAAATTCAGCAGATAATGCAAAGCAAGTGCAGTGCACACTTCTGTTTCACACCTGGCGAGAACCGCCTGCGCAAGTTCTAAAGGAAGCCATCGGTGTCTTAGGGTGAAGCTCGCTTCCAGCGCTCTGACTGGTGTTCAGCACCTAGCGGTGCAAAGGTTTCCGCAAAAGTATTAAATTTATTTTCGTTGAATGCTCTCATTACCGCTGCATTTCGTCCATTTTCACGAAACAAACATTTCCTTCGGGTATTCTCGTGTCCCGCCCGTAAAGAATTAATATAGAGCAGTATGACACGGCACGCTTCCGCACAGTGAGCACCGGCATTCCGTATCGCGTGCTGGGTGGCGTCTCGCATCGTGCGCTGCAAGGAAGCCCGCCCGACCCTCGACCTTTCCTTTCTCGAGTCGCCGCTGCTAGAGCGAGGTGGAGCACGCGATGGTGGCATAAATAAAGCACACAGCAGAGGAACACATATAGGCGGAAGAGGCATCTCCATCGGAAGTGCGCGGGAGTTGCGTCACTTCCGGACTACGTTACCCTTTCAGCTAGAAAAGCGAGCTAATTGCATCCGGCTCACCACGGTCGTGGCAGACTATGGATTTCAGTTTTGTTGGTAGAAACATATAAACGAATGTCATCGCTATGGTCATCAGAGCGTCAAGGGTACTAATTTAGCAACCACGGCAAGTGAAATTAAATTTGCTCTTATTACAGATGCTAACTTCCCCACGAGAACTGGTACCTCCACTACCAGAGATACAACCCCCGATCTTACATTTCTTCGGGGAATTGAAGGCTCATGGGACAATCTGCAGGAGAATTTAGGAAGTGATCACTACATAATTGAAGTCATCTTACAGACGCAACCACCACCACTAAGGAAATATGAATACGTGGACTGGGATCTCTTCCGTAAGCTGCGTAAGGAAACCAGCATAGATGACGAATCTTATGAAGAGCTTTTAGATCAACTAATGGCAACGGTTAAGAAAGCTACTAAAGTAGTCTCAACAGAAATCGAAGTCCCAAAAATGGACTCCAAGCTAGCTCACATGCTGGAAGCGAAAAATGCCCTTCTAACCAGATGGAAGAGTCACAGACTCAATAGAAGACTTAGAGCCAAGGTCGCCCAAGTTAATCGTGATATCGAAACATACGCGGCTCAACTTTCACGTCAACAATGGGACGAAACTTGCTTAGAAACAGACGGCAGATTGCGCAGAGGAGGCAAATGGAACCTATTGAAGAGCCTACTTAATGACAACTTCTCCAGAGGTACTACAAACCTCGCCATAAACAGGCTCGTCAATAAACAGATAACTATAGGGCGGACAGCAACAGAGGTCTCAAACGACCTCGCACAAATGTACCTGCCACTTAAATATGAATATGAAAACGAAGAAGAAATAAGCGAACCTTACTCCGGAATATCGCAACCGGACTTGAACAGTGACTTCACTGCAGCTGAGATAAGGCATGTACTTTTTAATTTAAATGGGAGATCTGCCCCGGGTCCGGATGGCATCACAAATAAACTTTTGCGAAACCTGGACGATGATGCCATAGACATAATCACGGTCAAAATCAATAGTCACTGGAGATCCGGCACTGTCCCACCGGAATGGAGGGAGGCCAAGGTGACGTTTATACCGAAACCCGGCAAACCACTAACAATGGAGAACCTCAGGCCCATATCACTTACATCCTGTATTGGCAAAGTAGCCGAACATGCTATTCATAATAGGATAATAGAACACATAGAAAACCAGGAGCTTTTCAGACACAATCTCATAGGCTTTCGGAAGGCATTATCCACACAGGACGCCATGCTAATGATCAAACGGGCTATTATTGACGACCCTAGCAGGGACGTAAGGGGCCTCCTGGGTCTGGATCTTAACAAAGCATTTGATACGGTTGCACATAAACATATCCTACATGAAATCTCAACCTTGAACCTGGGAAGCAACTTTTACAATTATGTGAGGTCCTTTCTAGCTAATCGGACAGCTCGGGTCAAACTCGGGATAGTCGCCGGCGGTCCATACAATTTAGGCAACAACGGCACACCACAAGGTTCAGTATTGTCCCCACTCCTCTTTAACATTGCCATGCACGGGCTCTCGGAGGAATTGTCCAAAATCCCGAGCTTGGGGCACGTCATATACGCTGACGATATCACAGTGTGGGTCCCAAGGGGGTCACTCGCAGCACTAGAGCAGACACTACAGGCAGCGGTAGACACCACAGAATCCTTCCTTAAGGGCACCGGACTCAGGCTATCACCTAGTAAATCTGAGCTGCTGCTCTTCAGACAGGGGAGACAAGGTGTTAGAAACCTTGTGCCTTTAGAAACTCTGCCAATAAAAATCACGGACAACACAGGACGGGTCATACCCAGAGTAGAGCAAATAAAAATTCTGGGTCTTCTCATTGACGCAAGGAGCTGTAACGCTACGGCCCTAAACCGTCTCACAGGTCAGGCCAACAGTACTTTAAAGCTCCTGGGCAGGGTCTCAAACCGAAATGCAGGCCTCAAGGAGGACAATCTCATCAGAGCATATCATGCATTTTTCATCAGTCATGTGACGTACATTGCATCATACCTGAACTGGGGGAAGGGAGAGAAGGCTAAGCTAAACGCACTTATACGCTCCGGACTCAAAAGGGCTCTGGGACTCCCGCACGGAACGAGTACCGAACTCCTCAACAAGTTAGGACTTCATAACACTATAGATGAGCTCATTGAGGCACATTCGATGTCACAAATTGCAAGACTCTCCAACACTAAGCCAGGGTGTAAAATTCTAGATGAAGTCGGAATACTGCCTCGAGGAGGAGACGTCTCTAAGTTCAATATACCCAAGGAGGTGGAGACACAATTAGTTGTAGACCCCATACCTAGAAATATTCATTCTGTGTACAACAAGGGCAGAAGGGACGCCAGGGCCAAATGCATTCTGGGTAAACTGCACCAACAACACAGCTCAGCTCTTTTTGTCGATGCAACTAGTTATGGATCGGGCAACCGCTACGCTATTGCCGTGGTCGACGAGAGCGGTAAATTAATAAACGCGGCGTCACTAAGAACGACCTCCATTCATGCCGCCGAAGAAGCAAGCATAGCACTTGCAATTACAATGAGGAGAGGCTCCACGATTTTCTCTGATTCCCGTACAGCTATTAGGAATTACTCAGCCGGCTTCATCTCAGTGGAAGCACACAAGTTACTTATACACAGTATTATTACTCATAATTACGACCAACTGGATAGCTCACACCTAGTCTGGTTTCCGGCTCATCAGGGCCACACGGTCAGTCCCAGTGGCTGCAATCCTAACGAGCAAGCTCACTCTGCTGTGCGAGATCTCACATGCCGCGCATCAGATCAGGAACTGCTCCAGGATGACTGCGGCTCCTACAAAGACCCACTTACTACTTTTCACGAGATCACCTCACACTGTAGGGAAGGCAGGATGTTTTTTCCTCCCCCCCATCAGAAGCTCAACCGAGCTCAGGCAGTCACATTAAGAATGATTCAAACTAAATCTTATCCCACACCTCTCGTGCTTAACAAAATTGACTGGGACTTTCCCGCGGAATGTAAAAGTTGTGGACACACTCCGTGCCTATTTGATCATATGTTCTGGCTGTGCCCCAACCAAAGGGCTTCGAATCTCAACAGTGAGGAGTACTGGAGTCGGCGCATATCCAGCGAAGTCCTCCAAGATCAACTCCTGGCCGTCCGGAGAGCTCACGACATCGGGAAAGCCTTTGGCCTACCGGTGCCTACGTGGGCGGAACCACCGACTTAGCCTGGGGGCTTGTGCCCTCGGACCCTAGTTTCTCTGGACTAAAATAAAGTTCTTGCCATGCCATGCCATCGCTTTTTTTTCGCTATCTTTTGATTCAGACGAACCGGCAAGAAGAAGGATGTTTACAGCGTAGTAACTTTATCCCGTACTTTATTCCGTTTGTTGTAAAAGCCTCCATCATCATTTATTTATGTTCTCTTAAGAGTCCCTTATAATTGGGCACTTCTAAGGGGGGACAGTAATCAGAAGTAAATAACAGTCCCTTATACAATAAAATAATATTGTCAAGAGAAGACATTCTAGGAGCATGCATATAAGAGCAAGAAAGTAACAGACGTAATAGAAACATCATAATTAGGGTAACCACGCAGAATGCTATAAATATGGCGAGTAAGAGGTACATCAATTGGTGCTGTGGTTGCCTGCAAAGATGTTTCAACAATGATTTTCGCTACTTTGAAAGGTTATGTTCACTTACTACTGAATTAGGCGTTCTATTCCATTCCCTAATGGCAGCAGGAAGAAATGCTTGCTTAAAAACGTTAGCCAAGCGATGTAATCAGTTGTATGGCTGAACAAATAAACAGACGAAGAGATGGCCGGAGAGGTTAAAGAAGTAGTGTTTCGCATAGGTCCGGAAAATTGCAGAACAGCTCAGGGAACAGTCTTGAAGGCACGAGTGCTCAGAGCCTTCTTTCTCTTTCACGTTTTTCTTACGTCACATTATGGAGATATTCGGTTGCTTAGCGACACCTCGGAAATATACAGAACTGCTGGGGGAATTCTTAAATTTTGTGCGAAATTTCAAGATCTACTTATGGTGTACCGACTCACGTATCTCGAGGGACAAGACATGTAGGTGCGTTTTTCCGTTTTTTTTTTGTTGTTTTTTTTTTTAGTGAGGCTCCGCAGTTTGCTTTCGTGCCATCCATTTTACTTCCCTTGCAATCAGTCAGAAATGCGTCGTAGTTTTTGGGGTACACTGAATTTGAACATCTTTTCCAGGTTAAAAAATTATGGGGTTTTACGTGCCAAAACCACTTTCTGATTATGAGGCACGCCGTAGTGGAGGACTCCGGAAATTTTGACCACCAGGGGTTCTTTAACGTGCACCTAAATCTAAGCACACGGGTGTTATCGCATTTCGCCCCCATCGAAATGCGGCCGCCGTGGCCGGGATTTGATCCCGCGACCTCGTGCTCAGCAGCCTAACACCATAGCCACTGAGCAACTACGGCGGGTATCTTTTCCAGGTTCGCCGCAACGTTTAATCACGTAAAATTTGTACTTGCCGTTTCGCACCGCCTTGTTTAGCGTGAGTTACACGATAGCAGCCGAGTATTGGCACTCATGATTTTAGGAAAGTTAACGCACCTGCGACCTTCATCATGCCAATGAGTTCGAGATGCGTCCCGACCTGTTCTTCTCCTGTTTCGGCAGCGCCCACAAGACCACCGCGCCGTTCCCGCGAGAGACAAGTAAAAATGTCGGCGCCCTGGCACCAGAAGTCGAGAACGTCAACATGCAACGCGCCTAATGCCAACGTGGGTGGCAGGGCCCGCGTTGAAGCAGGCCGCAGTGATTGCGTAATTTGCAACGCCTGTGACGGGCAACACGAGGCAGTCCCAACTTTGTCGCGTTCGCTCGGATGTTGACGCCGACGCACGCCAAAACTGCGTTTCTTTTTGCGCGTAGACGGCGAAAGTCTCGAGTCAGGTAAGTGGCCGGTTCCGAAGAGCACGTTAATGAGGACGGAGTGCGCGAGGCAGCCGGGAAAGCGTTGTCGCCGTCGTGCCGGCAGGTCCAAAGTTATTTTCATTCGTTATGCAAGAGACACTGCGCCAAGGAGGATTACGACTGAGAAGCGACTCCCGGGCGGCATCCATTTGGAGCCTGGCGGCGAGCAAGAAGAGCGCGAGCCGTATCTGTTTATACGTTCGTAGCTATGATAACTTCGTTGTCATCTTGGGGGGAAGTGTGCACGGCACGCAGACGGCTCGGCACTCGAAGCGCTGCTTTGCGCACTTCGGTTGCTACACGGCGACTTCGTTATGAGGCGACAGTACCGAGATACTCTGAAATTAGCACACCGCTTGCAAAGCGTACTTTCTAAACTCCATCCTTATTTGGTTGCGAGAGAAAAAAAAGGAGGAGTTAATTACAACTCGAGAAAGGTGAACGTTAAAACTTTGGCATTCCGAATTTCGCATCAAGACCTCAATAGTTGGTATGGGACAGTGTGACGTCACGAATTTTAAATGTAGGAACTTAAAAAGGACTTATATAGACCCAGTGCCGTGTGCAGTCGTTCCTATGTATTTCCCTGTCCTTTTAGCGCTATTCAGGTTCCCAGTATGACAGACCAACCTGCCCGAATCAATGTCTTGTTTAAGAATAGTTTCTGGCATCTGAGCCGTCTTGGCGCTCAGAATGTTCGCTCGAAACTCAGTGGCTCCTCTTGTTCCTTGAGGATTCAGTACACTCGTTTACCTATTAAATACTGCCTAGACCACAGCGGCTGGTGGCCGAAATCCATCTAATCACGTGAGACGTGGTGCCAGAAGTAGACAGACGGTGGGGGCCTACGTGTCTTTCGTTTTCGCACCTTTTCTCGTTTAACGAGGACCTTCTCAGGGGATTGGTACGTGACCGCTCTTTTATCACAGAAGCATAATTTTTCTAATACAACTAAAATTTCAAATTTCTCATTAGCGTACTTTTAAGCAGGTTAGGTAAATTGGCGGTTTATTTCAATATACATGCAAAACAATGAAAAAATGCCCTTTTTATTATATTCAATTAATAGCCAATTCTTCTGGTAGACGCAAACTTTAATTGACGCAAGCATCAGTGTTGTCTGCCCGGTGAAACTGAAAAAAAAAAAAGAAAGATTCCAGCTACCATTTTTCTTCTTTTTTGTTTCGTTTTGTGGACATTCAAAGGGACTCACCGGCGGCTTTTAAATGATCACCGTCAGAGGCTGCTGAGAAGTAGCAGCAACAAAAACTATCACTTGTATTTCGCAGTCTTCTCTCTCGACGAGATTGGTTCGTGGTATTCAGAACAGTCGCTTATTTGTGTAAAAGAGATTTTGATGCATTATGAATACTTTCACTTTGTACATCATGACTAGACGCTCCGGTGAGTTTGCGCGTGTGTGCATTCCATATACTGTGCCAAGTCATGAAGGATGTTGACTGTTCAGATTACTACTGGTATCCCGTGTCCTTGGTCAAATAAAACACTTCAAGTGCCGACGTGTCTATAGTACATATGAAATATAATCGACGTTTGCATATCTGAACGTTTCTGCAGACAGTTCGCATGTTGGAATCCACATTCTACAGATGTGAGAAAACACCCTGAAAAATTAAAAATTCTGAATCTGTTCTGCAGATGTACGCCCTTTATAATTTCGAATAAGCAAGAAACGTCGTGAAGTTAAATTCTCATTAGACAAAATAATTTAGCTTCTGAAGGGGTTATCAGCTTTCCCCCCGCCAAGTTAATGAGAATAAGCGTTCTTATTTTTTAAGGGACACTTTACGAGTCTAAACTGATAAGTTCGTCTTCTGTGTTTTCTTTAAGTGCCCCTGTTTCCTGGATAATTGCCGTGAAGAAGGAACCACTCCCGGAAATCGAGCTATCCTTATGCTCATTGAAGATGTTTTTTGTCTCTCAAAGGGGAGTGCAAGCTTCTTAAAAATTCATGACAACATCGCGAAATGTTTCTCGCGCTTAAAAGACAATCTCTTGTCGTCTTTCTCTTTTCTTTTTTATTGCTTTTTCACTTAGACGTGAGTGCCATCATTATCCCAGCTTGCCAAATGTTCGCGATCTATCGACACGTGCGAACAAATTAATTTGTTCGCACGTGTCGATAGATCGCGAACATTCGGCAAGCTGGGATCAATTATTAAAAAGCGTTCTCGTTGCTTCGAATGTTCCCTCTCTCCTGCGATGTGACAACGGCGGGAGCAGGTAAAGGGCAGCCTTCAAGCTGCGTTGAGCAGCTTTCTTGGTCTGCGTCGTCTCTCCCCTATCTGTGTTGCGAGAGAAATAAAAAGAAAGTTCCAAGTTCCGAGATCAATCGGCAGCGCTGCTTACGGCATACCGACCCCTTTCCAGCGCTTTCACATAGCTCGGCTCGATGTGATCCTCGGAACGGCATATTGCCATGCACGGTTTATGATAACGCCACTGTATTTCGACGGCGAGGCAGCGAGTGTTTCGTTAGCCCCTGCGGGTTCTTCGCTGCGGCAGCCAGTCGCACAAAGCGACGACGGGCACAATACCCGCGGGGCCACAGCTACGCCGGATCAATGCGGTCCCTGCGTCATTAGCGGAGCCTGCGACGCAGCAGTTGCTGCGGACGGCGCGAACTAAGTTAACTAATTCGGGTTCCGAGTACTAGCGAGACGTCGCCTACCAATGAAAAAAAAAAAGTAAATGCGTCGCAAATTAAGCCCTCCACCCGCGCACTGTATTCGACGCTGAAGGGAGCTGCCATTAGTTTTTGGCCGAGACAAATGTTTAATATGCGGAGCGTGTGGAAGCGCTGGGTATTGTGACAATTTCGACGCGTGGGTCGTAATGTCAGCGCATAAACGCGTGCATCTGTAAAAGTCTTATGGGTGCAACAGCTTTACGTGTTACCCGGGGTTCTTGCTCTTTTTATTGCATTGAATATTTTATTTAAGTGTACCGCTATACATCTATGCATATTCATTCGGTTGCTCATTCGCCTGAAGTGAGTTTTTGTTTCTTCTTGTTTGCGGTAAGCGTGCCTTAGTCGAGCGTTCATTCATATCTTAGCGCCTTACCTACCTTTATTGGTGACATACACTGAACCAAAATTTAAGAAAGAAAGAAGGGAAGGAAGGAAGAACGAAAAGCACCGTCACTCATAAACAACACAGCACAATTTTGCGCGCAATGTCACTTTAATGAAAAATGCAAACTTATGACCATTTTTGTTGCTGGCTTTTATTTTGCTGGTTTGTCAGTGAATCGAGGTTTCACGACCAAACTTTTCACATGTGACCACATGGGATTTTCTTTCTCCATTACAAAAGTTCGACCAACCTGACGGCGTACAGAAATGTTATTCTTTTACGTTAAAATCAATCAATCAATCTTAAAACATGCACCCTCTCTTTTCCAGGAGTCCTACGAATGCCAAATACTAAGGTAAAAAAAGAAAAGCTTTTTCATGAACATAACTTTCGAGTTGATCGTATTAGCCACCATAGCAGACACGCTGAAGATTTGTTTCTGTGGACCGTGGCAAAGGTCAAGGACATAAGTTTCGTCAAAGCACGTGAGGTATCAATCTGATGTCGACACTAACATTTCCTGGTCTTTCTTTTATCTCTGCTATACAAAACGAAGGAAGAGAATACCAGTTAAGTCAACCAGTTTGTATCACTTGAAGACTATTCGGGTTATTTGTAGCATATTCAATCACAATCAAAGATGGGTTTCTCAAACTTGGATGCCTAACTATATATACCGTCTGTGCAATGATTGAACAATTTATGTACTACATTTGAATAAACATTGATGAGCTCGGCGTGGCTTGGGTTAATCCTGTCGTCTAAAATCTCTTTCCCGAAAGAAGCCGCACCTTTGCTTCTTAAAAGTCATAGAAGAAAAAAATAAACAAAAAGAAGCCAACGTAGAAGCAAACGGTACCTTTTCCTCTCATATAGACTGCATTTATTAAAAGAGCTGGTTTAGATATTCATGTTTCTGAAAGAGTAGAGAAGACAAAGAATGCCTACCGGAGTTCGAACTCGGGCGGCCTGTAACAGGATTAGGCCAACGCATATATTACAAAGCCGAGCGAGTAATATTATGCCGCAGAATGTGATTTGCAGGAAAAGTCAATTACTCCGCCTGTCGGCAAAAAAATAATAAAAAGAATAATAAAGTAAGAATAACCGTGTGACAAAGAGAAAGAAATGTAACGTGCTCTGTCCGCACAAAAGTAGTGGACGTTGCGTTTCCGCATGCTTAAGCCTGTCCCAAGAAGCTTCTAACTCCTTGGCCTAAAAGAAGTAGATACCATAAACGAAAACATAAAAACTGGGGGAAAACCTGAAACATGGAGCTTGGCAAAAAGGCGAGTCCCGTGTTATTCTCCTCAGCGTGCTCCTGTTTTCTTTTAATCTCGCGAGCGAGTCCCGTGTTATTCTCCTCAGCGTGCTCCTGTTTTCTTTTAATCTCGCGAGCGGCGGTCGACCGCCCTCGGCTAAAACGATTGCCGTTTTTGGCTCAATGACGCTGGACGTGGTATACGGTGTCGGCTTTTATGATCGAATACTTGGTGTTGACGCGCATAAAGAGTATCATCATTTATGACGTAGTTATCAAGGACTGCGTCTTGAATCGGGATAACTTCATACAGAGGAACAAACATAGCAGCCGTACAAGAAACTTGCGCTTGGTTGTATGACGTACTTTAGCTCTCGCAAAGCGACGCGCTTTCAAAGCGTCATCTTTGTTTTCGATGGCGGCGCTAGATCAAGCACGGCTCATGTCATCCATAAACCAAAAGACGTGACGAATGGGGTATATAAGACTTATGTACGCGCACGAAAGAACTTAAGACATAAGACTGATTAATGCATGCGTCAGGAGGTTCAATCAAGCTTCATGACTCAATAAAACTTGGAGCTGGATAGTAGGTTCATAATGCTTAGGTTTAATGCTTCGTTTATACGCTACGCAATACGGATGAAGACGAGAAGGGAGCGGCATGGACTACATAGCTCATTAGTTCAGTCTAAGATCGTCAATTTAAGCATGATAACACACGTGAGCCAGAGGCAGTCCACATTCGCTATGAAAAAGAAAAGTGCACATTTCGCCAGTTTTATTGAACAAGTCGGCTCGGGCTCATAGTAACCTTCCGTGCTCACCTAAATTCTAGGTCCGGTTGACGATCGTCGATTCGGGCTGACTTTCATCCCGACTGCAAGGGGTGCGTCTACTCAACCCGACGCGCTTGGAACGAGCTTCTAGACGCGGTCTGTTAGTGCCGTCGGCGGATGGCAACCAGCAAACGGATGCGTTGTTCGTGAATGTCACCTCGCTTCAACGCGGGCTGCAGCAACAAACTCGACACGCCAGTTTCGTGGGAACAATGTCGGGTCGGATCTGTCTGGACTCGACTTCTGACGAGGCCCGCTCTTGTTGGGTTTCCTCTATAGTGAGTAGCGAAACGGACACTTGATCTGGTTAACCTCTCTAAGTTTCAACTCTTGTTTTCTGTTTCTCTTTCTCTGTTCTTCGCTAACATGGCTGGCACCGCATAAAATTATTTCACGCTTAAACCATACCTGTCTCCTTTTTTAAACCTTTTAAACCAAGTGGCTTTGCTTTTAGAAAACCAGGCTGCGAGTTTGACGGCAAGCGTACGCCTCACCAGTGCGAGGTCGCGTTATACCTTTGGTCTATACGAATAACTTACGTGCTCACAAGCGGCAAGGCATCCGTACAGCTCGTCTTTTGTTTGCCTTGTCAGCCGCGTTCGGCGCTTCGCGCCTCCTAAGTGCTTTTTCCACGTCACTTGTGGTGTTGCTTCTGTATTATGTGCTACTGTCAACTCTTTCTTGGCGCTGACGTAAAAAGAAAAAAACGCTTTATCGCAGCAGGCGTACTTTAAGCAAGACTCACCGGCTGAAAACAGCATCGCCGCCCCACCGCTGTGAGCGAAACGCGCCGTCTATTTTGTGCCCCTTATCGTCTCTCATCCACACTCTAGAACGGGTGGCGCAGCCAAAGGACACTTCGCCGTATCTCGCATCCTCGCGTCATAAACGGAGAAAGCGAGAGCCGGCATCAAGAACCGCGTGACGATAAGGCTTCTCTTCGTTTGTATTTTGCTTTTCTTCAAACACCCAAGAAATGGGCTAGAACTCGCCACTCAAGTGTCTCATTTTACCGACTGCTTGGCAGCAGCAGGAACGCGAGCACGTGGCCCTGCGCTCGTGCAAAACACCATGGCAACACCGCTTTTGTTTCTTTTGTTTTTGCTTACTTTGTTGGGTGCCTTGTCTCTTTCATTTCTTTCCGCACACTCATAAGTGCATAGCACGACTTTGCTCACGGCGTAATACGAGAATGATGTGCGCGGGACCCGACTGGCCGACCCCTCGCATTGCGTGCCGAGCGCTGCATTAAGCTTGACACGGAGACCGCGTCAACGGGCGGCACAGAAGCGTCGCTTCCGGTCGTTTTCGCGTCGTTTATGCGAAGCGTTTATGGCGCGCGACGCTCGATGGAGCTCGCACGGGCGGCCATCAGCGCGACGTTCGTCGTTCGTGCGAGCATGCAAGGCAGCTGCGGCTGCTTTTGCTTCGAGCTGCTGCACTGCTGCTCATATAATGCGAAAGCATTATATACGCCCCACGAGGCAGAAAAGCCTCTGTTTTTCGCAACAAGTGGTACCGAAATATTGATGTGACGTCATCAGCGTCTTGTATGACGTCAGTAGCAATACAGAACATAATAAATGGTAAACGAATTAATGTGAATTAAGGTGCATTAGGGTAAAGTAAAATTAACTAAAGTTAGGACAAGTTAGAGTAAGGTGACTTAAAGTGGAGTAAAATGAATTAAGGTGAACTAAAGGATTTAGATGGATTAAGGCCGGTACAAATGAGAACAAGGTGGGCTAAAGTGGACTCAAGGGAATTAATGTGGATTAAGAATCGCAAATATTAGAGCAAGGTGGATTAAGATGGAAAAATGTGAACTAAGCTGGATTAAGGTAGAGTTGTGTAGGACACGTTACAAAGCATGACGTAACTGTTATGGACGTAACCAACTAATTAGAAAATTAATTTTGCTTTCGCATTCAAATCACGTAACGATACTAAAGTGACTGTCAATTTTTTTATTGTTGGAAATGTTTATATATCAGAAAATACTAGTAACCGGTTTTTGTATAACGTTAAATCTAATTTTTCATTTTCTTTATTGCGATAGCAATTATATGGACACCCCAGGCGCATTTCTGCCGTCGTAATGGCCGTCACCGTGATGTTCCGTATAAAGTCCAAGGACGATAACATCGTCGCCACGCGCCGTATGCTGTATGTGCGAGAGAAAGCGGGCGAGGGTGAGCCGAAGATGGTGACTCAATCTCGCACATGCAAGGCATAGGGGTGAGGGGAGGGAGATGGGGGGGGGGGGGCGTTCCACTCCTCCAGCAGCTGCGTGTGGCACGGCCACGCGAGTCTTATCTTTAAAGCGATCTGCTATGGGGACAGTGCGTCAAGGGCTGATAGCTTCGTGTGCGCTGTGTTTTCGCCGCTCATTTCGCGTTGAAGTGAGAGGCAGCACGAAGTTCGATTCGCTCGCTGCTGCTGCCGCGGTTGCTCACTCCAGCGTTTTGACAGCGAGTTTCCGCGATCATCGAGTGAGATGTGTTCATGTTTGCTGATGCGGGCGTGACACCATGGTTATTAATTTAGTTAGTGAATGCTTACAAGTTTGTATGTCCAATAAAACTGCTATCCTTACTTCAATAGCTGTCTTCTAATTTGCTGTTGCAATCGATGCTTTGCCTTTCGGGCGAAACTGCGACTTTTTCACGCTTCGTCGTCGGCTTTGTTGTTGTTGGATAGGCAGCTCGGCGCAGCCGATAAGAAGGATGGAAAATGAAGTGGATCCTTGTAAAGTATTCTTATTTTTTAATCTTTATTCAGACAACATGCTGATACGTAGTTGCTTAGGGGAATGGCGTAATGAATAAAAAAGATTGACGTAGTGACCCGCGTCCGAACTCATTTTCTCCCGTTTACACACAGCTCAACATTCACTGGAGCAAAACAAAATTTGTACAGAGGCCAGGAAAAGTAGACGGTGAAAAGATATGAGAAATAACAAAGGTAGAGATGAAAACACACACTGTTCAGATGCAAAAAGCATCATTAAAATGAAGAATAGCTATACACAACTTTATACCCGAAAGAATAGTGACACAGACGTGACGACCGGTGCATGACAGCAGAAACAACCAACTTAGCATGAAGTTGTCTTCGGGTTCAAAATAAATGTTTTCTATCTTCTTAAAAATGTTGGTTAGAAACGCTTCTACCAATTAAAGTGATCATCGAAGAGTGTTGGCTCAGGAAGTGCATAATTTGATACGCAAATTTTGTGGGCCGTAGTTACTACGACGCCGGTTCAGACAGCCTATTAGTTAGGAGAGCATTCACGAGGATGTGCTTGCCCGTTGAAATATAAGACAGATCTAAATAACGCTCTTCGTAGTAGAGGTTGTGTGCCTCATACCCAGATTACAGCCTAAGGTACAATATCTTACGGTATGCAGTCGGCATTATTGCAGCAGTTGGCGTAATTTGCCTTCTTCTTAATGCAGCAAAGTTCGATTAGACTGCTCTCACGGTTGTCAAATGAGAGTATTTCTGAGCTTCGCACGTATGTTTCCTTACTGTGACGGAGACATAAATTAAGGCATAGTATTTCGCGTGTATTATAGATGTGCTGTGAGCAGTGTTGCAAACGGCTCGCTTCACATAGAAACACTGCAGACACAGAGAGCTTCAAAGAGCTTTGTGACTTTGCAGATGGAACCACATTGTACAAAATATTGCATTATACATCTAACAATTTGCAATAATTGCGGAAGCGCGAATGTTTAGAAAGTTAAAGCATAGTAAGTAACATCAAAAAGACGTTACAAGTCACAAGCGCGAACATTAGGCAAATCCACGTACTGCAGCCAGCTATCATTCCAGTGACACGCGAATGGTCGCAGCGCCGGAGTTCCCGCTGTTAACTTAAATAGGAAAATTGTATGGCCGACAGGGTGATGCACACAGTGCGATGAACGGGGAGAGACGCGCGTCAATGTCTTTTTTCTTTTTCTATTGTGCGACTGGAGTCTTACCGCGCATGCGCGGCCTTAGAGAGGCTAGCAGTCCCAGAGATGACGATGTTCTCGCCCGAGGGCCCTCACGAGCCGGGGTCTGCTCTCGCCACGGCTTCGAGCACAACAAGGTTCCAGCGTCGCTTCTACGGCCGTGGCTCCCAGCTGCGCCTCGGGCACCATCTGGTCGATGGGAGCCGTGTTTGCGGAACGAGCATTGACGCTCGCCCTGGCCGCGTTTAAGTATATTAGCATACGCCCGCGCGGCAGAAACGCGTGCAAAGAGGGGGGGGGGGGGGGGGCGCTATAGCTTGTCACAGTCCGCAATCGGCGGTTCTTCGTTGCTATATGAAACTATACCGTAACAAACTTTTTTCTTTCGGGTCTCACGCAATCCGGCCTGGTTGCCTCGGTTGTTTACGACATTAAAGGCATGACGAAACTTCAACGTGAGAGAATTTTGAGATTGGAAAGAAAGCTGTTTCAGGCTGCTCCATAAATTAAAAGCTATTTCGTAGCCACGTTGGCACGACAGAAGCTCCTTGAAGACTTCACTATGTCATTCTTGCTTCGTGTTCCGCTGCAATGCACGAGGTCGCGGGATTAAATCCCGGCCGCGGCGGCCTAATTTCGATGGGGGCGAAATCCGAAACCGCTGCTGTTCCGCGCATTTGGGCCACGCTAAAGATCCCCTGGTGGTCATAACTAATAAGGTCCGCCACTACGGCGTGCCTCACAATTAAATCGTGTTTTGCACATAAAATCCCAAAATTCTATTTAATTAAGAGAAAGGAAGGAGCGCTGGCCTAACACTTCAAGTTTATAAGCAATAGACTGTATAAACATTGAAAAGGAATTGTGTGAACAACGTGTATCAGCCGCTTTTTTAGTCTTCTAAAGAAAATACTGTTCTCGCCAAAACCGAAAAAAAAAAATATAGAGCAGCTGGTGAAAAGATGTGCTTTCGCCGTTCCGCGGTAACACGTCAACCATGTTGTCGCTGTTGGCAAGCCAAACGTCGTCAGCCCAACTGCGACGAATAAACTGGGAATTGGCGTATACGTCCACATCTGGCGTAGTCATTACCGCAGCTTCGATCTTCCCACTTTATATATATATATATATATATATATATATATATATATATATATATATATATATATATATATATATATATATATATATATATATATATAGGGGGGGGGGAGCTCTTGAAGCTATTAGCACAGTTTTACGACGCAGCATTGCAAAGCTCCACTGACAACCTGACACGGCTCGACTCATGGGCCGGCTGCTGAACTGAGCACGCGAAACGCGTTCAGTTGTCAGTGGAGCTTTGCACTGTCGCGTACGAATTGCTGCGTCGTAAAACTGTGCTAATAGCTTCAAGAGCTGCCCACCTGAAACGAAGTTTTTCAGGTTTCCGGCGCGACCATGCTTCAGAGACCCACGCGAACGCTGGATTCGCAGTGCACGCCGTGTTAAGTAATTGATCGCGGACACCTACAAACTGCATGCTGTCACTCATTTGCTGTGAAATTACGCTCCACGCAAGTCGATATATATTTTTATAGTGCAGAGGGAACCGACTGGTAGCCGGCAAAGTGGTCACGAGTCTGCAGTCGACATTTCGTAGGCGGAAAACCATCGACAGACCCCGCTTCTCCCTCGTAAGCTCCTGCTGTTTTTCCGCCGACCTACCGCAATACTGCACGTGTGTTGTAATGCATAGACCAATGACTACATATGGATGCTTCAGTGCAAACTGACAAGTTTACAGGTACATGAAAAGAGGCATATTTCAGTTGGGCGCAATTCAGGAAAAAAAAAATAAAAGACGCTACGTTCTAGGTGTCAGCAGACAGCACAGTTCGTAAACACGAACAGTAAGGAAGGAGCCCCGGAAGCGTGGCACAATGCATCAGGGACGACGTGAATTTTAGTGTTTACTCCACCACTACTGCTTTCCCCCTTGACAGCTCTGCGCGTGCAAGCGAAGACGCGCCACGTTTGTGTTGCGCTACGTGACGGCTTAGATACCACGTGTAAAGCTGGCACGTAACGTTAGCGCAATGGAAGCCGTGGGCTATAAAATATCGGCATGACGTTACGGTTTGAGCTGCTACAAAACCAGATGCGTGTCGAATCCGTTCGGTAGGCACAGATTACGTTTCACGGGGCCATGTCGAGGCTGGAACAGAAAATCGCAAACAGCACGCTTCACCTCTATTACTCAAACACTCACTCCTCCCGAGAAACGTCCACAAACGCAACTACAGCACAGAAAACTTCGCGCCCCTGCTGCGGCATCATAATTGCAACACTGTTCGGAGATCGTACCTTTTACTTCCACCTATCGCACTCAGATGCCAGATACTTTTAAAATCCGATACACCACATGTCGGACACGAGTGTCATCGTTTACTGAGTAATAATCAGGGAAAATAAGAATGCATGCACACCTCCATTGTGGCGGCGCATGCCTACAGGTTTGCATTGCCCTGTCGCACGTATCACTTTTTCAAAGCACTCAGTCGCACTTCCGCGCTTTCTTCGGTCACGTCGAAAACATAATTGCTTCGGAACAATTTAGGTGCTTTCTCTCCGTTTGAGGCACTAAAAAGGCTGCACTGTTAACTTTCTTGAGACCTGTCTGTTTTAACGCACCTGTCGCCCCATCGCGCACACGCACTTCCATGCAATGCTGGAGTAGCAGACGGACAGACGACAGTTCGTAGCCCACGAGTGGAAACTGAAGTGACCGTTCGTGGCGCTGGCGCACGGAATCGTTGTAAGAGGCGATTGGAGGATTGGTAGAATAAAAGTAGAGAAACGCCAAAAAAAGGAGACGTACAAAAGCACAGTTTGCAATAGGGGATCAAAAAATTTGGTAGTGGAAGTTCATAGTGTTTTTTTTTATTGTTTAACCTAGGTAGGACATTAGGCAGTATAATAGCAAGAGCTTGGTGGCGGAACCCACCACCCCGTTCCAAAGAGGACGGATGCTCATAACATCCATCCATCCATTGTTGCGCCACCTGTAGGTGGTGCAAGGTGGTGTGCGCGCGCACACACAACACACACAACACACACACACACACACGCACACGCACACGCGCACACGCACGCACACACACACGCACACACACACACACACGCACACACACGCACACACACACACACGCGCACACACACGCACACACACACGCACACACACACGCACACACACACACACACACACTTTTTCTTCGCTCTCTTCTGTACTTCGGCCACGCTCGTCAGCCTTTCGTCCAAATGCGTTTCCTTCTGATTTCAGTTATGCCACTCCTACCGGTCAGCCCCGAGGTCTCTCACCACTTGACCTTTCGCTCAGCCGCCGCGTAAAGGTGGCGCCACCAAAGGACTTCGCTCGTTGTGGAGACAAATCCGATGAGGGATTTCGCGCCCGCTTCTTGCCATCTTGATGCCTCCGCAGGCGCTGACTGTACGAAATGCTGTGCACCGAACTGGATCAGCCTCACCGATCGCAGCAGACCAATCTATTTCGAGCAACTTAACGCAGCCACATCAGATAGCTGGGCAGTTATTAGGTTTTTTTATCTCCCTACGTGTCCCTTAGTGTGGCTGAGGTACAAGTCAGCCTAGGGTAGAGAAATCCTTTTGGTCGTTGGCAGATTGGCTCTAAGAGCCCGTCTTGAAGAGTGCGGTGATACAAGAGTTCGGCTCCGCAGCTTAGTCTCTCTCTCTCTCTCACTCTCTCTCTTTCTCTCTCTCTCTCTCTCTCTCTCTCTATATATATATATATATATATATATATATATATATATATATATATATATATATATATATATATATATATATATATATATTGTAAGGAAGGAAGATAACGAACGTGCGCACTGGGTCAGCAGCATCGACAGCATCAAGCGCGCAGCAGAAGCTCGAGCTCGGGAACTGCTCGGCGCATCGTAGAATCGGCGGTCGCTACGAACCCTAATAAATAATAATAATAAAGCAGGCAGGTAACAAAGCCAAGTGTTACATTAAACGACACGGACAATGAAATTGGATCCTTGTGCCAAGCTTTGATGAGAACAAAGCAGCAGTAAACACATTTGTTTAAAATATAATTAAGAGAAAAACGCAGGCCTCGGTACAACACCGGGTAAAACTCATTTCGGCGGGATTTGCACTGCGATCGCCGAGTGGCGCGCTAACACCACGTGACGCCTTGTCGCAAACACGTCGGAAGTGCTCTTCGCATGGTTGCCGCTTAACAGCAAGGACAGACGAAGGGTCACAGCAACCGCAGTTTTGTGCCGCTAATAGGTGGCGTGCAAATCCACGCCCCAGCGACGGCTCCCCCCTGAATGACAGAATCAAATCTTCTTGGCTGCACTTTTGCAACCGGATGAGTCGGAAGTGACTGCGCATCCGTAAAGACGCCATAGCCGCCACGTTTTGCAGACATTGCCTGTAGCTGTCTTAGTAGAATCTGAGGAGGAACGTAAACGGGAAAAAAAAAAAAGACGCAAGATTCATATCGCAACAACAACAACAACAACGAAAACAACAACAACAACAACAACAACAAAGAAGGATAAAGATGCAGCGCGCAGGACAAGCGCTTTGCATTGTGTCCTTGCGCACTATGAATCACGCTTCGTTGTTATGGACCAAATCGCACAACAAATGTTTTGAAATGATGTAGTCATTTTATATAAAATTTGTTCATGCAGGTCGTTTAGGCTAAAACGTGGTAAAACATACTTGAGTCTAGGAAAGTGCCTGAGCTGCGCTGAATGTTTTCATCGAAGCCAACTTGAGTACATCAGTTGCCAAGAGCTGTAGATATGGGAAAGCAACTAGGACAACTTCCGCCCAAACTAATCCCGCGCCTTCAGAAATGCTCACGACCGGAACTTCTCGTAAGTGGATTTTATAATGAATCGAATACAATCAAGCATACTTCGGAACAACAACACGAAGTAACGAAGCACAGAGGTGAAGAGCCGCGTAAGATGTGCAAACGAGGTTTCGTGCCATCGGTCTGGTTCCTCAGCTTAACGCAGGATAAGGCATTTCTTTAGAGCGAGAAAAAAAAAAACATGAGAAAGAAAAATCGTCGTAAAATATCCTCGCTGACGTGCGGAAACGCACCCCGTCCTCCAATGACGTATCACAGTTCTCAAGTGGGTGGACATATGTCGTTAGTTTCAATGAAAGTGAAATGCAAAAAAATGCCCGTGTAGCGTGAATTTGGTGCGCGATGTTCTACAGGGGGTCACCAGAACCCCGGCTGGTCAAAATTATTCCAGAGTCCTCAACTACGGCGTGCCTCAAACCATACCTTGATTTTGGCACGCAAGACCCCACAATTTGAAATGCAACTTTTTCGTTTCCTTAGCCATGGCGTCGTTCTAGTTGACAAAACACATAGCGCACTCATATCGGCTCGTTTGAGAGCGAGCGAGTCACGCACGTATCGTCGTATCTCCTTGCGAAATTGCCATAACGTGACGTCATCGGTTCAATTTACCATGCTTTGTTATCCATGAGACAGCGCTGCGGTTCTATTTTTGCGTCCTTACAATTCTGCGACAATTCGACTCTCGTCTGATCCAATTGGACCTTTAGCGTCTAAGAAAGTTGTCAGATTCTTTTTTCTTTGCTTGGAAACAGATGGAACAATTTCATTCGTCTTCACCAAACAACCACGTGTTTGCATTGCAAGGCTCCCTCAGAAGTTAAGGTGCGTCCGGCCCCTCTCAAAGGGACTCTCTGAGGGGCGGTAACGGCCGCAGCCAATGTTGCTCTCGCGACATCATCGTAGAGTAAAATTGCGGTCTCCGATTGGCCCGCGCTTCAGCTATAGGATCGGATACGAGTGATGACGCCACGCGTTGTCGTGGCCGAAAAGAAAGGGCAAGAGCCCTCAACGCCATATCTGAGCGAAGTTTTACTTTCTCTCTCCCTTTCTCTGTCTTTTTATTTCTTTCCGTTGGTTGTTGAATAGTCGAAACCTCACCACACATCTCTCGTGTTTCTTTTTAGTTTTTCTTTTCTTTTTGAAAAATCTCTCGTCGGCATTCCTTCGAGATTAGGGCATGCATAGCTTGCGTAACACCGCATAGTTTTCTCTGAGACGGAGAACAACGCATTGAGGCCGTCGGGCAGCTGAAATGTTGCCCAACGCCCGAGTCCATACTTTCCAAGAGCCGAGACAGATATACACCGCCGCATGAGGGCTGTGGCGGCGGCTTTGAAGCGGATCAATGCGCGGTCGAAGCAGTTCGACCGCCCTGGCTGCCGAGGGATTCACGCAAACGAGGGGGGAGGACGTCTGGCACTCCGGTAAGCACAGACAATATGGAACGCCGCGAACGGAGTAGCAACTCTCGTTCCGTTACACGCTGTACAGCCGCGGAGGCGGGGAAAACGGGTGGGCGGGAAAGTGGGGGGTGAAGGCGCGGGGCTTTGTGGAGTCTCCGCTGCCGCACTACAGAGAGCTTATAGCGCAAAGCGCCCGACACAGGACACAAGAGCAACGCAGGCGCACGCGGATGTAATCGTGCATGCCAGCTACTATGGCGACTCGTTTTCTCGGCACGCGTGATCTGGTTGGGCGTCTGAGCGATGACGCCCGATTGCGTGCTCACGGGGACAACGGTTTGTCTTCATCCGAGTGACAGATCTAGGGCGGTGTGTTTCTAGGGTCCACCGCTGTGACTGAGTCGCGGCAACTGACTTTGCAGGTTAGCGTATAACGTGAAGAGAGACTGAAGGGGGAACGTTAGGTTAGCCTGTATTAGTAATGTAGTCTTCTGCCGTAGAAAAGCAATTAATGAGAGCCGACACAAGAAAAGCTAGAGCCTTGCTAGGTTGTCGAATGCGCACTGATTTCGTAGATTTTTTTCCAAGGCGATTCGTGAAGTTATACTTCCGCAGTTTAGTCACTCCTTTTTTTTTTTTGCAGCTCATTTGTTTTATTTCGTGGGGAACGAAAAAGGCACATTGCGTGATGAAATATGACTTCCGCGAAAGCCAGAAAATACGGCAACTCTCACCGTGATAGCAGCAGGCATGATTAGCTAGAAAAGTCGAAAAAACAAAAATGAAAGTGCGGGCGCTATACTGCCTCAAAGTTTCCGCGCCAGCCGGCCTTGACGCCACAAATTTTGACACAGTTTACTGGGGCCTACTTAACAGTTTATCTGTACAGGAGCGCTGTACTGCATTTTAACGAAATGGAAGACTTGACCAAGATAAGTTTTGAAAAGATGATAGAACCAACCGGTGGTGGGAGGGAATTTAATTATGAAGTTCAATACTATCAAAAATATTGCTTTTCCTGCAGCAGCAAGCTTGATTAACAAATCAAGCGAACGTCTTTGTTGTGTGCTTTACGCATTAGATTCTTAGAGAGATAATCGGGTTCGGCACCGAACGGCGTCTTTCTCGGCTCTGCACTGATGCAGCTGAAATTAATTAGCTAGAAGGCGCTTGGGGGGGGGGGGGGGGCGGAGTTGAAGTGGAGATAAATGCTGAAGCGTTCGACCCTTCCCCGCTTATGGCGAAGAAATGGGGAAGTTTCCGAACGAGAGGAAGTTGAAGTTCAAAGGTCGTCATTGTAGAATCCAGATTAACTTGACGAAATAGCTGAAATATGAAGGTTGTGGCGGACTTGAGAGACAAGTGCGCTACTCGACGCTGAAATTACGTGTACTTGGTACGGCGACGTAACTCCGTCGGTGACGCTCGGGGAACGAGTGGGCTTCTTGGGGAAATCGAACAGGTCGAGCGTAACAAATCAGGAGATTATAATTTCAGTATATGTCGGAACACATTGCCGAAGGGAAAGGCGGGAAGAAAGCGGTCAAGCGTGTTCAAAGACAGCCTTAAATATCCGATCCAGCAGGTGTCAAATGACTCTGAATGCGCTTATGTGATAACCGAGGCCTTTCAGCGGAGAAGTTGAGCTAAAACCCTCGTTCC
This sequence comes from Dermacentor andersoni, assembly GCF_023375885.2. Taxonomy (NCBI): domain Eukaryota; kingdom Metazoa; phylum Arthropoda; class Arachnida; order Ixodida; family Ixodidae; genus Dermacentor; species Dermacentor andersoni. The sequence continues at coordinate 427,289 of NW_027314758.1, forward strand.
TCAGATAGCTGCCGTAATGGCCTAGCTTACGGAATGTAAGGTACTTGGAGAACAAAGGCTGTCCTGTCGGGTGGCACTAGGACACCGGGCGCATCCCTGTAGTGTCGCCCCTTCGATGAGGAGGCGCCGAGTTTAATGAAAACTAGAGATAGGAGATAAGAACGTAGTCTGGTTTTTGTGGATCAGGTGTTCCTTTCGTTCGAGGCCTATTTCTTTAAGCTTATAGTTGTCTCGCGGCATACGTCACCCTAATCGTCAGGGCGGTATCGTACACTCGCCTGAAATATTTCGGCGTTCCCACTATCAAACATTCGTTACCGCCGAATTCAGAAACGAAACTTAACTTGAAGCCCATGCTTGACTTAATTATATGACGCCTAGCGTGAACGTGCTCAAAGAAGGTCATTGAGTTTCCTTCGGCGCATTCACGATAGGCGTCATTTAGATCAAGCCAAGCATGGGCTTCAAGTTAAGAAGCATTTCTGCATACGGGGGTTATACTCTACTTACGGGGCAGTTGAAGCACTCAGAAACAGGACCGAGCGGGGTGCAGCATTTGCAAGTCTTTGTTTCTGCATAATACAGTTGATCTCAGTGACGAGCAAATAAGCGAGTTTGCCTCAATCCAAGTGTAATGTTAAGTCAAACGGCAATATGCCAAGCCTTCGGACTCTCTTGTATCGGAACGAATCGTCTAAGTTTACCGACAGGCAGTGAGGAGACAGAGTGAGAGAGTGAGTGAGTGAGTGAGTGAGTGACACACTCACTCACTCACTCACTCACTCACTCACTCACTCACTCACTCACTCACTCACTCACTCACTCACTCACTCACTCACTCACTCACTCACTCACTCACTCACTCACTCACTCACTCACTCACTCACTCACTCACACACTCTCACACACACACACTCACTCACTCACTACTCGTGCTGCCTCGTCTACCTTCGCATAGGAACTCGGCGTTTGTTCCGGTAGCGAGAATAAAGCGACCTATATTAAGGCGGAAAAGACATCCTTCGCGATGCTGCACTTCATATGACACGCCTGCCTTTTATTCCTTTTCGGCTGCACAAGCGCGCGCCACATCAGAGAGAAAACAATGGCACGCCGTCCCACTTCGTCTCTATATCGCTGTCAGGGAACAACGGAAACACGCGCTGTCAAACAATGTCCATCCTCATCGTCGACTGGCGCAGCCCGATCTGGAGCTATCAACGTTTACGGGCAGCAAGAGAGCAGCCTTCGGCGGCACGCAAAGGCGAGCAAGCTAACGCCTACTGGGCAGTGCGTAGGAGCAGAGACGCGTGCAATTCATGCATAACGCATGAGACCATTGTGAAGACAGCACACCGCGGCGATCGGGCCCACCGGTTCTTACGTGCGGGAATGCGCGGGCCTTGCGTAAGCAGAGTCGTGCGAATCGATACACAATGTCCGGGACAGGTGACGTATGTCGGTCGGCCACAGTGGTCACTGGACTCGTTCGCCACATTTTGGCGCTGGACCCGTCTTTGGAACCTGCTCCCCCCCCCCCCCCCCCCCTTCTCATTTCCCAACGTCCGTGCGATTGAGTGAGTCACACGCCGAAGCCTGTCACGTGCCCCTTGCCGTCGCGTCTCGCAGTTCATCGACCGGCATGGCACCGCAACTTTAACAAAACATACCACTCACTTTCTGTATTTTGTTTATTTTTTCCTACAGAGAATATGTGAAATAGTAGCGCGTGCCTAAAATTTTGATATTGAAATGTATGCTGTTTTGTTTTTAAAGCTTCTTGTGCTCATATAATGTTTGAAAAGTTAGTCACTGGTTTATCCTACTGTATGCCTTGTAAAGGGGGTCCGAACCTCTGTCAAGTGAATTCACTTTCACTTTTCAGTTCGGACTTTCCCCCATTCAATATGGAAATCAATTCAATTCACTGGTACGACGGTTGTGCCTAGGATGGCGTAAATGTTAAAAGGGCGCTAAAGAGAAACACAAACTTCGCTTACACTAAGTATTCCTTCAAAACTCTGCTCTCGCTAATTTCGCAGTAATCGTTTGACGGGAAACGATGCGTAGTATACAACAGGGCAAAAACGAACATATTCCACCAACAGGTAGTGATCGACACATAATGACTCTCTATGCCGCTGCACGCGGGCTTGCATGTTGCCGCTGCGTTTCAATGGGCGTGATGTTAGCCTCGATATTATTAAAGATTACAGGGACAATGTGCACTTAGCTTCAGTGCAGGCGTCGTGTTGTAGGTAACCTCACATGGCACATGCTCACTTCTTAAATTTTACTTCAACAGATGTCGACTTTTGGCCTATCGAAAAACACTAAAGACATTTAAATTAGGCTCATATTAAGCGGATAATAACATCATGAGTATATAGCGCTGATTACTTACGAAATAGGAAAATGTTCCGATTTACTCCACTTTGGACTGCTATATGACTGATAAAGTTAGTACTACTAACAGCTTAGGTATGTTTGCGTCCACAAATACTTCGGGCAATCCATTGATGTAGTGCAGGAAACTGAGAAGAGCCGCGTTCTTCACAAACTCTCATCCACCTGTCAAACACTTGGACGTTCGTGGAGGACGACCGTCACGAAAATTGTCAACACGCGAAAATCGGTCGCGAAAGTGACAGCAAGAAGAAGAAAAATAGATGATGATCGAGAATCGAGATTGCTCGGAGAAAATAAGCGTGGACGCGCTCACCATTTCCTATCTCTCTGTGTATAACAACCAGTGCCATTCTTCCAGTGTTATGTACTCTCCATCCAGACACGTAGATAAACGTCATCTGTAGGCTGCGGCGATGGTAAACACCATCCGACGGCTTCGCGAGTCGTGCGCGCTGTCATAAAGATGACGGGGACCGCCTGACAGTCAGCGCGGCGAAAGACCCTTGGGGGGGGAGGTGGCACTCAGTCGAGAAGGAACGTGCTGTGCAATCAACGATGCCACTTCGCGCAGAGTGAAGACGGAAGAAATGAAATAAACTTCCTGGCAAGGAAGTTTATTGCAGAATGTGAAATTCATTTCACGGCGCGAGCCTGCGCGAGAACAAGGGAGACCGGAAGGCGTCAAAAGTTTTCTCCGTGAAACACTGGATGAAACTCCGACGCTATGGCGGCTACAATAGTTGCAAGCACGGCTGTTCAGCCAACGTTGGAATGGTGGACAGCAAATGGGCTTGCCTGAACTTCGTCGTTCCGGCTAGAAACGGCTTTGTGGCCTTGCAAATTGATGAATTGCGACTACATTTTCCGTTGTAAGTGCCGCAATGCTCAATGTTTGCGCATGTACGCAGATACTTACTTTATTAATGTGTTTAGAAAAACGTGATTGCTTGGAAATTCTGGACGATGAAGCGTAATAAACTGCGCCACAAGAACGTATGAAGCCACAAGCATGAAGCGTAGACAAGTCTACTTGCACTACGCGTCATTGCAATGATATCTGAACGAGATTCCTTTGGTAACGATGCATAAAAAAAGGGCGTCGCGCACTGTTCTCGGGGCAAGCGTGAGCGACACTAGGGGGCAGTCACAGCACATCGAGCGTCGTTTATTGCGGGGTAAAGGGATTATAGGCCGCGACTGCGCTCTTTGGCAGCGTGTGTTTTGCTGGTCCGCCGCGGTTCTACGCGATAGTGAGCCGGGGCCATTCAAAGGAAAAATAAAACAAATTCACCTAGAACAAGGACAGCTGATTCCTCATGCAACCGTGATGGCGTAGTGACTTTGGTTTTGCGTTGCTAAAAATGCAGCTGCTAAAAATGAACAAATTCCGGCATTGGTGACCCACGGAGGGCGTGTACCATGCAGTGGGTACACGTTAAAGAAACCCAGGTGGCCAAGGTTACTCCGGATTCTACCACTGCGGCGTGCCTTATGATCACATTGTGGTTTTGGCGCTCAAAACCCAGAGTTTGATTTTGATGGCACAAGAACGCCCATACAGCAGGTATACACAGAGCACAGGAGCTAACATACAACTGAAATTTTATTTAGCGCCACGCCAAAATACTTTTAAATTATGTGCTTGCCCTATATCTCCCAACACAGAGATACGTTCAAAAGTGGGCTTCACGACGCAGCACAGCGGGGTGCGGAGAAACCCTCACTGCAGGTTCGAGCACACAGCCGAAGCGCCGGTCGGCTCTTGCCGAGCGCTTTCCTCCCTTCGTGGAGAGCGCGACGTCCAAAAATTTCTGCTAAGCAAGATGCCACGCGACAAAATGCAATACGGCTGTTTAACGGCAACAGTGATACGTACGTGCGGGCTGTGGTGTGCTCGAAAACCCACCCAGCACTTGCCCGCTCTAATTTTCATCAGCGACCGTCTGGACTTGAGGAACGCGATGCAGTCAACGTCTGCGAGAACTGCAAAGAAGTCTCGAATACCGGCTCGGCAGGCAACACTGAAGCAAGTTGGCAATGCCTTTATAGCGTGCGTGCGTCAACGCTCATTCGTGCCAGCAGCGGAAGGCAGAACGCTGCTCTGGCTCCGCCCCCAAGACGGTTGTGCGTAGTGGTGACGGCGCGTCCACTTGGATTATTCGCCTTTGCTGCTAAACGCACTGCGCGTCTCTGGAAACGTTATATCCCTCCACGCACCGAGTGCGCATGCGCGTTGATTCCGTGACAGCATGACAACGCCAATGGCAACAACGCAAACGTGCCTCGAACGTCCGTATAATTTGCTGTCGCAATAAAAAAAATATAAGTGGAGCCACAGAAGGGAGGCATGGGGTGCACTCCATAATCAGTCAGTATAAGTATAATGAGTCAATCGGCATGAAAAATTCACGCACTGACTGCCACCTCGATGAATGCTCACGGGTTTCAGAGCCAGACGTCCGTCCAATCAATACTTATAATACAAAACTACAGAGTGCTCTAATTGTAGGCTCTAAGCAGCCGAGCGTTCCTGGGCTGAAGTACGTACATAGTGGCATCGCAGTATTTCTTTGTTTCTTTCTATTCCCCCTTTCCCTCACCTCCAGTGTAGGGTAGCATACCGGACGCTCATCTGGTTGACCTCCCTGCCTTTCCCCTCTCTCTCTTTCTCTCTCTCTCTCTTCTATTCGGGGAGGTGCCGTTTCTACAGTGCGGCGGTGATATCGCAGCGTACCTGCAATTTTTGAGCTCTGTTTCTTGAGTCCGCCACAGTCGAACTAAAAAGGAAACCCTTCAACTTGGAATCGACATCCCCACGATTGTGTTGGTGCGCCTACGCTTGTTCCTTTTACACCCTGTCAACGAAAACGCAATTGTGTTGCGCAATTCACCACCATCGATTTTCGCTGACGTTATCAGCAGGCAGGGAAACGTAATTGCAGCCTGCGTTCACAAAACCTCTCATCCTTATAAGCGGCGCTCACGATGGGCCGTGTCCACGTCAATGGTTTTGGGTAGCCTACACTGACTCACGAGCCAAGATCGCAATACATGTTACTGCTGCAGTTCCCGATGTTGGCGGGCGTCACTGAGTGACTGCAGTTTTGAGGTGCGCTTGCAGACGAAGTAGCGACCCTCTCAGCGTTTTCTATCCTTTCTCTAGCTCTTTTTATTACTCAACTGCCTTTCCTCCGCGTAAGGTAGCGAATTGGGTGCGCGTCTATAGTTGACCTTCCTGCCTTGCCTTAACTTTTCTCTCTCTGGACTTTTGAATGCATTGATTTGTGGGATTTTACGTGCCATAACCACGATTTAATTATGAGGCACGCCGTAGTGGGCGACTCCGGATAAATTTTCTGACCACCAGGAGATCTTTAACGCCCCCCCCCCCGAGTACAGGACAGGGGCGTTTTCGCATTTCGCCCCTATCGAAATTCGGTCCCCGCGGCCTGGATTCGATCCCGCGACCTCTCTGGACTTCTTTGGTGATTTTTAATATACCGGCATCTTTAACCGCCGTTGTTTCCACAACATTTGGCTGTCCAACGAATGTGCAGAAATGACATGCGAGAATGAATGAATAAAGGACATACGCGCACATGCGCCGATGCGCTTGGATCGATGAACAATGTAGTGGGCGTGACAAGACACAATATACAATGCAGGTCATCTTACTCCAACCTAGCTTGCAGTCAGATCGGCTGTCGCGAGCATAATTAGAGCACCGTCACGTTCTACATACACTGTTTCTTCACTTTCGGACAACACTGAGCGATGAAGTCATTACTGTGCGCTCTAACGAGCCAAATGGTTTCGTCAAAGGCTTGCCGATGTGGCGTAAATTACATCAGGGTGTTTCACGCTTATCTGTCTGCGTAGCAGGACTACCACACGGCACGCCGATTATGCAAATCCGCGATGAGAGCTGCACGCAAGGCGGCGAGCTTGAAAACGAGCAAACAGGCTTTGTTTTGTTTTCTTGAGAGCAGAGCTGCTGCTGGCAACGACGTCTGCTCGGGTTTTGTACACCCGTGCACGTGATGGACAGAATTCGCAACCTTGGCAACACGAGTGACATTCTTTTCTTGCACCCGTTCCTCGTCGAAAAGAGTTCAAGCTCTACGCCGCAGCTGCAAAATTCTCTACCCTGCCGGGGTACTAACCTGGACGTTGTCGAATATTGCGGTGCTTTGAAATTCTACCATGTTTGCGTTTTTAACCAATCAGAGAGGACGTAGCCGCCCTTTAAGCCAATCACAGCTGACAAGATGGAGAATTCGACAATAAGGCGTAGTTTGAGGGGGTCCAATATAGCACCCGCCTCGGCTGTATATTGTCTAGTACGTTTGCTGGCAGTCACTTGCTTGAAATGTCCTCGTGCAAACGTCACTGCATCTTTATAGACCGTTTTTTCGTAGGCGCCGCCATATTGTGAACGCAGTGGCGCCGCCTATGAACAGCGCCATACTGGCCTGGGTGAAAGCGGTCTTTTGCATGGCAGGTATACGCTCGGCGGTAGGTTCTGGCGTTTGTTTTGAAGTTTGAAGTTTGAAGTTTGAAGTTTATTTCCTTTCTTCATTACAGAAAGAGGAAACAAGAGCTAAAGACCATTTTCGCGGTCGTGTGGTCTATTTAGTATGACGTGCGTCTTCTACGTGGTAAATGGTTCTGTGAGGCGTACTGGAGTGGTTTAAGGCGTCATGGCCGGAATTTCTGCTGGCGTTGAGGTGTACGGAACACGCAGCGCGATGGGGGGGGGGGGGGGGGGGGGGGGGCTCGCATGTTTGAGCCTACAATCAGCCTCGGAGATCAAATGTGTATTTCTAAATGTTCCAATCACTAATGTGACCTTATTGCAGTATTATCCTCTATTTCTAAGCTGTGGTTTAGGAGCCATAAAACATACGCGACGATCGTAACAGCATGGGTACTGTTCTGCTACGATAGGAACTGTGCTGTTTGACAAGCGTTCTAACTGTTCACTGCAGTTACATTGCGTGACTACTTGGTTGGATGGATGAGGTTTCCACCCATTAATAAAATAGTTTTGGCTAGTAATAGCAGCATACCTTACAGTCTGAATTAAGCTTGTCCAGCAAAGCGACCGTTTACGAACTGCGCGAGCGTCCTAAGCAACGTAGGTGCTGGATTACAAATATATTTGTTCTGTATAGCGCATGGTCCAAGCATACGGCATCAGCGGTTATATATTTACAAACACTGTGCGGCGTTAGCCCGTTTTCTCTTGCTTTTTAGAGAAAGAGGATGATAACCGAATTTTTTTTTTCGGTTGTGTTCGTTCAGTTCTCTACGACGCACTCACACGTATTAGGGAAATTTTGCGCTCAAAAATAGCCATTGCATTCTTTTTATGCGAACCCTCTCATATATTATGGCTGTATACAGGCCAAAAAGGCAATGCCGAAGCACACAGCTTATATGTGTATCGTGCTGGCTCACCAACCGCAGTGGTCGCTGTGTTGAGCAGCGCCATGGGCCTCATGCAGCAAGGCTAGCGTAGACATATGGTAATTTCAAGCATACTAGACTTGAAATGCGTGAGAACGATGCCAGTGTATCAAAAATATTTGATAGCGCCTGCCGCTCAGATGTTTCGTGGTTGCCTTAGGTTGGCCGTGCACGAGCATGCGCTCTTATGTTTTATGTTTTACTGCCTACGCCAATCCATCAGACAGTGAGCTGATTTACCATTTAATGTTGGTAATACAGAGACGCCGGTTTTCTTTGTTGAATTAAAATCGATATAAGCAAAATAGTAAACAACACATACACGCACCGCGACTGATAATGCTCGTACACCGCGGCTGATTATGCGTGTCACATTTTTGCGCCCCCAAGACATATTTCTGGCTACAGTAGTTACCGATGCACCGAAAGGCTTCCTTGACGACCTTGTATCAACGAACATGGCGTAAATTTCACAAAGTAAGATCTAAAACATCTCGAAATCGTTCCGCAGCACGCGACAGCAATACTTTCAAGCAGCGCCGCGCCGGTCGCCCAAGCCAGAGAGGAGGAAAGGCTCTCCGTGCGCCCTTTCCTCCTCGCTCGATGAAACGGTCTATACACAGTTACTTTAGCAAAAAAATAAGGATAGAAACAAAAAGAAATAAAATTAACCTATGGTTATGTTTTACTCAAGAAGCTCTTATAGAAGCCGGCGCAATGCGCCATAACGTGATCGTTCATTGCGTGTCTCACCGAAGCCAGCGCCAGGCCTCTTTCCGTGGCAGCTATCGCACCCATTCCTCAACAATGCATCGCTCAGCAAACAAGGCTACACACCGGAGGGCTTCGTTGCTAAGCAACGAGTCGTCATTGCCGTTTGCTTTTTCGTGTTTAACCAGCCTGCCTGAAACAGCCGTTGCTTTTCGGACCGTAGAAAACTGCGCCACGGAACGTTTATTTCGCTTAAGCTTTCGTCATGGAAAAAAAAAAAAAGACACGAAGAAAAGATTAGCGACGCGAAAAAGGAAAAAAGGAACGAGACTGGACAACGATTTCACACGTATGGCGTCCACTTGTAAGTGCCTATTTCGCGAACTAATGTAATTACATCACATTGCGCAACGAAACCCGAACATGAGCTACTTTAATTTCCGGCCGACTTCCAATTCCGGCAGGACACTCTGGAGTTCGTTGGTTGTTGCGCCATCTAGCGAGGACATCGGACAGCCTTTCAACATTCGTTATTGAGTCTTACTCATTTTTTTGTGTGTGTAATCTGTTCGGTGTACCATGGCTCTCGGAGCTTTCCACATGCCGAGTTCATGACCGCGGCCCGAACAGCAAGCCCACGCGCTCATTACTTATAGAGCGATGCGCGCGGCTTCGATATCGGAGCGATGGGCGTGCGCACCGGGCGAATAACCGGGGCAATCCGGTAAAATTGTTGCCGTGGCTGTGGGCCCCCAGAAAATGTGGCGCGTGTACGCACTCCGTCGGAATTGGTCGATGATTGGTTGGACGCAGGCGATACGCGCAACCAGATTCGTAGCAAAACGGTAAACGACGAGAGAGAGAGAGAGAGAGAGAGAGAGAAAACGTAGAGAAAGGAATCGGACAGACGCCAGACACTTACTATATCCGGTGCACAGCCATAGGCTAGTGATTTTGTACGAACAATGTCATCAGATATAATTACAGGACAACACCTACACACTGCCTACCACGTAGATGCCGACTGACGTGTCGAAGGAAAATATTGATAATACACTATTGATAGAGTAGAAGAAATCAGTATTGCCTATTATGTCCATAAATGTTAAGGTACTTCTGACAAATAGACTAGCTTTTAAAATTCCAGCACAGAACGAAGTAGTTTTCGATTGAGAAAACCACAACTTGTTATGCTCACGCAATACAGCTAAACTCTCGGACCCAGCTATACTCTCGGACCCATTCATGCCAGGTTGGTTAAGTGCCAATAGGCTTTCTGCTACTAGAAAACAGGTCACGGGTTCGATTTTCAGCCCCGGAAAAAGTATTGCAGTGGGGCGGCAAGGGCGGGATGCAAAATAGGAAAAAAAAAGGAGCGATAGGATATATTGGGTACAGAGCCATGGCGGTCTCATAGTCAAGCTGGAGCCCTATACGGTTTCCCTCGAAGCCCTTGCGTATTTCTTTTCGACGTTAAGTTCAATGAATTAGTACATCAAATTTAACTAACACCTATTATTATAAACGTCAACGTCATAATTACGGTGCACCAATTTGCAGGGAACCAGTGCGCGAATAGCACAGACCGAGAGAAGAATGACACGATACCTGGCTGTCGGGTCTTTTGCGATTAATTTTGCCTTGCGCTTTACGGAGAGAGAGAGAGAATGGCGGGAAGGGTAAACATGGTCGCCCCTAGTTGGCTAGCCTACACGTGGGAAAGGGTAAAGATCAGATGGATGAGATTCAGTACTGGTCAGCACGCAGATTCCCACAGACGAACGTTCGCTCTCGTCTAAGCGCATTAACACTCTTGTGGACTTGCGCCATGCCGGAGTTCTTCTGCCTAGGTCCCCGGATGTCTGCTTCCGAGGTCGGTCAGTCGCATAGGTAGGCTGAAACCAGTACGCAAATGCCTATCGTTGACCGGTCGAAGTATGAACAGTAGTGCATGAGGCGTTCTGTATTCTTTCATCCCACCGGCAAGGATAGTATGCGGGCAATACAGCAACGGGTTTTGCGCACTTTCGAGACAGGAGGAAGTTGGTTCCACCTGGTTTCACTTACTGAGCCAAGCGGCTGCGCGCACACAACGTTAGCGCAGGTGTTGCTGGGCGCAGATAAAGGAATGGCCGTGTGTGGCAACAAGCGCCGGGAGCCGACAAGTCTCGTACTATTACAGGAAACGTCAGCGTGTTGTTGGCTTCGGAAACGCAGTCATATCGTCTGAAGATATTAAATTAGGGGGTTTTATGAGCCAAAAGCACGATCTGATGATGAGGCACGCCGTAGTGGGGGTACTCCGGAATAATTTGTACCACCTGGGGTTCTTTAAAGTGGACCTAAACCTAAGTACACGGGTGTTTTCGCATTTGGCCCCATCAAAATGAGGCCGCCGTGGCCCGGGTTTGAACCCGCGATCTCGAGCTTAGCAGCCCGACACCGTAGCCACTAAGCAACCACAGCGGGTCGTTTTAAGGTATTGAGTAAGCGCCCACACTAAACTATTTAGCGGTGATTTAAGAGTAAAAAAGAAATCTAAAATGCTAAAAAGAAGCCCGAGAAGCCATCACGAGCACGGACCACTTGAGTAAGGAGCGGTTCAGGTTGCCTATATGTGTACAGTTCCCACAGATGATGTCGGAGGGGCGAAGTTGCGTGGCGACTTTAAGCTGTGCTTCATCTCTTGCACGGTCGAAACATTTTTGTTTCCCGAAGTTATTTGTTTTGCTTTTTTTAACTCGCCTGTTGCAGACAACCTTGAGCTGGACTATTCATACAGGCTGCACGAGAAATAAAATCCATATTCAATTCATTAAGAACATACACTCATAAACTTTTTCAGTAATTACTTTATGGTACATATTGCAATTTATTAACAGTAGCCGGCGCGTTTGCAGGGCGTATCCACTTGGAATGACGTTCTAGAATGGCACCAGTTTGGAGATGTGCGCCATCAAACTTGCCCTAAAAATGCACTGTTGTTCCCCTTACTTTTCTGACAAAACGTTCTCTTATGCAGTGAAGCACAAAACTGACTGCAACGCCCGTGTTTTTCGTCCCCGAATTTGGGAAACAATATCTCGAAACTGGTGGAATATTGCAGATCGATTGCAAGTGAATACGCCTTGCAAACTCACCGGCTACAATTCGTAAATTACAATATGTCCCGTAAAATTATTAATTACAAAGGTAATTAGTGCATTTCTGTGAATTAGTGGAATATGTGTTTGAGTTTCTTATGCTAGTAATGTCCGTGTGTTTGAATATTCCAGCTCAAGGACAGGAATTATGCAATCTGTCACAGGAAATCTTAAAGAATTCCGGTAAACCTTAAAAAAATTATCAACCATTATAATACGAAGGTGCTATGCTTGAACTTATGCATTAATGTGCCACCTTGGAATAGCTGATAAGTAATGTAGAGTACACGCCTAAAGTGATTTGATTACATTGTTTCTCGTGAAGGACAATAATTCGTAATGTATCGCAGGCTTGTCGCCTGATAAAAACTCAGGTTAAAAGGGAATTTTACTGCAGTAGTGATGCGATATAAAAAAAGAATACACGGAAATCATTTGCAAGCAACGATCACCAGACAATCGTGCATACTAACGTCATCTTTTCATTGCTGTATCAAGTAGTCCTCCCGCTGAACCTTTCTTTCTTTTTGGAAGCATATAAGTTTGGCATAGCTGTATAACCGGTATGCTTACTTAAATGGTGTGATTTGGATGTTCCCTTTTAATGTTGCCCATGGCAGTGCTTATACGTAACTAAAACGCGCAAAGTCTTAAATCGTCAAAGGTCATCTCGAGCCCCCTGCAGTTATAAGGTCCACTACAACTGTCTCCCTGACTAGTAGAAGTGAATCCGCTCCTCGCGTCGTAGAGCAATATATGTGGCTGAAGAAAAAGGCAACTTTATTGCTATGAACATTGGTGCCCGCCTTCTATATTTAACCAAAGAGATACCCTCCTATAGGACATGCAGCCAGCGCAACATCAGCTACCTGACGCAAGCAGCGTCAGTGGCGGGGTCAAAGTTTCGCGTTCTCCGAGCAAACAAGGGCTGTCCTGTCGCCAGCCCGTCGAACTAAGCGGTCAAGAGTACGGGGCGTTAGCACAGCTCTCCTATCAGTCCTTTATACCAACAGGTGTCGAGCCGCGCCGTGTTAGCACGCTTTCAGATATCGGCTCGCAGATAAAGGCAAAGTAAAGAAATGTGGGGTCGGGCAGTCGATGAGTGTGTTTCCAGCGCCCTAGGCTCTGTGGGCGCGAACGGCTGACCTTGCGAAGTGAAACAGCTCGAGCGAAGAGGAGCAGACGACAGCGCAGAGAACGGCGGAAATTAAAATGGATGACCGCATCTGAAAGTCGTAGAATGAGCGAGAGATATATATCGCATGAAAGCAGAGAGGTTAACTAATATAACCCTCTGGTTGGCTACTGAATGAGAATGGAGAAGGTTAGGTTAGAAAAAACAAATGAAGGTGCGAAAAAAAGAAACTGTGGTGAGGCGCCCCTGAACGCTATCACAGTCTGTAACGACGTCTGTCGCTGTCTTCAAAGAAAAACAACAACGCACAACAGAGCTTTTAAAGCGACTTGGGCTGACGAAGTCGTGGAATCACAGAAAGAAAGCGACATAGGTTAATAGATAAGCGCCTGCGAATGGTTCCTAACAGAAACACGTTGGATAATGAATTCTTAACGTTACCCTTAGGGTAGAACAGACCGGGTAGAACTTCCTTCTGCATACAGTGTTAACGTGATATTTACCAGGCAAAGGACAACGTATCGGAGAACTGCTGAAAATCATATGAAATAATGAAAGTTTGCTGGATTACAGCGAGGGAAAATTTCCTTGAGGAAAGGCAAAAACTTAACTAGCGTGCCTCTCTGAATAGAGGAGAGGTAAAAGGAACGTGAAAAATTAAGAAATTCATGCCTCGAGTGCCTGTGTTCTAGAACGCAAATGTTTCCTTCAAATACTCAAGGAGCGTACGCATTTCTCGCTTTGCTGATGTAAAGTCCGGTCAAGGGGCTGGTAGGATAGTAAAAAAGACTGTTTATGACTTTTTATTAAATTTATTTTACCATCAAGGTCAAAGACAATACACAGGGGAGTGGGTAATAAGTAAAAACAAAAGAAAAACGATCAAAACTGCAGTAAGGAATAATAACAATGAAAAATTTAACGTAGGAGGTTAGTATACAAGGCCGGCTAGGGCATCGCAAAAACTTCATCACCTACAGCGGGAAGGTGGCTCCACTCAATTGCTGTGAGCAGTAGAAAAGAACAAGAAGATGTCTGTTTTGCAGAATGGGATGTCTACCTTATGAGAAGGATCAATGCGACGTGACGTGTATATTGGTGCTAGAACAAATATGTCGCGACGGTATGGTCATATATTTTATCAAATACCTGCAGGCGGCAAAAGTTTCGACGAATTGCTAAAGACGGAAGGGAAAGGCTGGCTTTAATGACTTTAACGGCTCGGAGTCCAATTATAGTTGGAATAACATGAGCCAAGTTATTTGCTCAGTTAGTCCTAATAAAGATGCCAATAGCAGCCGTTCACGCGTACATTTTGGGAGAGAGAGAGACAGACAGACAGTCAGACAAGAAACTTTAATTGGTCCTAAGGGATTACGTTGTCAGAGAGAGAGAGAATAAAGTTTATTCAAGAACCCCACAGTCCAGGTTGGCCCACTTTGTTCTAGTTGTCTGCCAAGCCGAGCGTCGTGATATTTTCTAAGAATAAGCGTCTGCTTCGCTATTTCAGCTAGTTCTCACAAATCGCAAATTGTATAGTTCGTTTAGCTGGTATAAAGTGAACAACGTTGGCAGGGGAAAGGGATATTATGGAACACTAAGAGATGCCCCTTGCCTCGCAGTGTAGCCTCCTCGGATGACATCGATACTTTGAACGGTGGTTGAAGAGCGGAGAAGTGAAAAAAAAAAGCAGTTTGGTTCACGTGGTTTCACGTGCACCACACGACATGCTGGTGTATACACTAAACATTTTTATAACATCCTTATGGGCGCATGAAGCGTGCTCATTTTGTCTCATGGGTGAACCACTCACCCTTAATGGGTAAGATTGAGTTTTATGGGGACAATGGAATTTTTCTTTTTGAAGAAGATCTTGGGACCATGGCCTCGCATATCGCAGCTACAAAAGCCACAAAAGCTCTGCTGCGATATTTGAAGGCTACTGGATTGAGTCAGCGTCTGTGATCCGGACTGACTGACCGATCGATATACCCAGTAGACTCTCTCTTCTTCTTTTAATCTTTCCGTCCTATTTTCCCTTTCCCCAGTGTAGGGTAGCCAACCGGGCTCAGTCCTGGTTAACCTCCCTACCTTTCCTTTATCATTTGCTCTCTCTCTCTTTTCTTGTCGACATTTTGTAGCATCTAACCACGATGATAGCTATCTAAAGTCGAGGTGAAATCTGTATGAAATGAACTTTAATAGCCATCGCTGCGAGAATCCTGTCAGGTATTTCTGTGGGCACAAGGTGGTGAGAATTGTTACGCAGTGTTCAGCTGCGGCTTCCTTTATCGCAGCTGTAGTTGAAGTACGCTGTCCTGTACACCAAGATATTTTATAATATGATGTGTAAAGGTATTATCCACGAGGCAAGCCAGCACCTTTAAGGGTGAAAATTCTTTTTCGGTAGTAACGACTGAGTCTGCTTCTCTGGAAATGGGTGTTGCGTAAAGACCTTTGAGAGTGGGCTTGCCGAAATAGAGAAGACTTCCTCGTAGCCGCTATACAAACGGCGGCTACCATTTAAGTATTTACCCTGCCGCCTCCAGACATCTATGAGTGCTTACGAAACAGGCCTGCACGTACATATACATGTCTCGGTTGACGTTTACGGGGAGCTTTTCGAGAGGGTAGCTCTTTGAGCCTTCGCCTCACTCTTGATATTTTCGCATCTAGCACTGGAACGTCATCGCTACAAGTATTTTTGGGAAGGCGATGTGGGTTCTTCGGTTTACGCCTCGTCGCTCGCAGTTTCGGAAATTGAAAAAACTAGACTGAAAAAAAAATAAGGAGTGCAAATACCGATACACTCATTACATAAGGCGATAATAAGGTATCGACTTGTGAGTGGGGGCAATAACCCTCATGGTCGTTGGACATCCAGTGAAGGCAGTTGATGCCGCGGAAGGCTATAGAAAGAACGCTGTTTGTTTACTCTTTCGTAACATATGAAGTCATGTGTCAGAAGAAACATTACTTAGGTAGCAAGTAAAAAGGAGATCGACCAATAGAAAGAGGAAAAGAAACCACCCAGAAAAACCGAGCCAACAAGCTAAAGAACAAAGGAATTAGCATTAAGTGATATGGCTAAGTTGGAAGAAAACTCACATCCTGTTTAGAGTTTACGCATGGTAGGTTATGGTTGTCACAAGAAAGGGAATTCTTTCGCTATAACGTAACGCGTATGCCATTGCCAATAGATTGTGCTCTATATTCTAGCATGTGGGTCGTACGTTCTCTAACGCTTCCAATCTCGCTTATTTTCAGGTTCACTTGGCACCAAACATATTGGGGTCGTAGAATGGCCAAAAGAATGCTGGTTCCTTAGTCGATAGCGGAGATTTTTTTTTTCTAATCACGTTTGTAAGAGCATGTACCAGTGAGCCGCGATAATGAACACATTTACGAAGGCTACCACCCAGTAGCAAACAACTTTTGCTAAAGAAAAGCGTTGCGAATTAGGTCCGTGGATGTTCAACGACGGAACTTTATATAGCAGTCGTGTTGAGAATTTAATTCTGTGCAAGAATCACAGGCACCAGCACGATGACGGACACATTACATAGATCCGCCGGCACAAGTACAGCGGTGTGCCAGTGCCAGGATCTTTGGCTGACTGGTGCTCGCTGAAACTGGCGTGTTTTCGACGCAACGTACAACGCTAACAAGTGGCACACTTATAAGGAATACACAAGACGGCGGGTTGCCTCTTTTCTTGATCTTTGCGTCGGCGACAGAAGTAAAGGGATTGCAAGCGTTTGCAAGATGCCTGCCCGAAGAGCGCCGATATTGAATTCCTCGCATCACAGCCATGTTCTCCATGATTCGAACGCAATTAGCGGTGAGAATATTTTTATCAGAGCGTGATGCCACGAGATGTTAGACATCATATCTATTCAGAATTCTAAGCTCATAACTCTTTAGCGATGCAGAAATTCATTCAATAATAGGAAAAAACCTGCCACTTAGTGTTCTGCTAACAGACGATTCTGAAGTGCATGAAATGTTCCCGAGAGGAAGTTTTGTTCTAACATGTGGTGCGGGGCGAAGCAAGCTGCCGCGGACACTTTCCTCATCAAAGCCTCAAAATGGCCGGCCAGCCGTGAAGAAGCAAGAGTGGTTTCGCATCGAGGTCGTTACGAATTCCAGGCCTCAAAGGCGGAGGAGACGACTCCCACTGCGCGCGTCCGCGAAATGTTGAAGCCCCCACGTCGTCCGCGTTGGTCTGCAAACAGCGGACTTGAAGCGGGTGTTAATTACTGGCTGGAGGGCGATTCCATTCCCACATTGTGGATTCGGATAGTAGCGACCACGTTCCGTGCGGTTCATGTCTCGAGATAATAGATCCCGCTGTCCCTATAGAGTGCTTCTTTGATCTGACTATTGCTATTCGGAGACCGCTCCAAAAGCGTTCAGCATAGAGAGACTGTTGGTAGGAAATATTGGAGCATAGATTACATGTAAGGATAATTAACATAGGTAGATAGATAGATAGATAGATAGATAGATAGATAGATAGATAGATAGATAGATAGATAGATAGATAGATAGATAGATAGATAGATAGATAGATAGATAGATAGATAGATAGATAGATAGATAGATAGATAGATAGATAGATAGATAGATAGATAGATAGATAGATAGATAGATAGATAGATAGATAGATAGATAGATAGATAGATAGATAGATAGATAGATAGATAGATAGATAGATAGAGAGTGGGCGATGACAACGAAGAGGAGTTTAACCAAGTCCGTGCTAGATTGGAAACTATGCACTTAGGGATGATAAAACATAAGAATGCAAAAATATCAGAAAAAAAAGGAACGAAGGGAGGAAAGGGAGCTAGTGGTTCTGTTCGGTTGCATATAGAGAAAATCAGCAAAAGGTACGTCTGCCTCATTTTCTTATTGATGACGGATAAGCGATTCGGCTTTTCAAAAGTTAGTTGCACGTTTGTCTTACGGTCATTAAAAAAATCACGAGTGCCTATCAAGAGCATAAAAACAGTCACCCTTACTCCTAAACAACATGTATGCCTATTCTGATGTAGTTTCTCGACTTTAGAGCCTGTTTTATTATTTAGTACTTGAGTTTTTTTTCTCCAATGAGAGCTATCATTTTTTCTTTCGTCAAGAAAATGACAAAGCATGTTCTCTGATGGCGAATACTATTCCGCCATGTTCTGAGCGCTGAAAAGACGGAATTTGGGTATTACGACGAGAATGGCAGACACAGACAGGCGAAAGCACATTTAACATCGTATCCGCCCACGAAAAAGAAAGAAAATACCAAGTTCGTCAGGTACTGCAAGTACTCGGCGCCTTTCTACAGTTCCAGAAGAACTATTACCATAGCAGCCTATGGAGAACAGTTTAGAAGCGCTTTCATTTGACCGTGCCTTCTTTCGTTCGTTGTCCTCAAGTTCCAGATTTGCAGGGCAAGAAAATTCTTCAAGAATTTTCCAACTAGTCAGCATCGACGCAGCGCATTATCCTTCGGGAACGTGATGTTCGCTTAGGGATGAATGCACATTAATGATAACAACTCTGACAGGGCTTTCATGTCGAATTGGTCCTATAAAAGAACTCACCGTGCTCAAGGACTCTCATTGCGTCATTAGAACATTTTACTCGTTACTGATCAAAACTAACGAGGTTCGCACCGTTGAGCAGCGGTGCGTGAGATCAAAAATTTGGATTTCTCGCTGGGTTGCCTAATTTGCATGCGACATAACGCATACACCAACGAAAAGAAGAAGACAATTGCGTTTCATTCAGGCAAGAATTTCTGCACACGTCTGCAGGGGCTTGGAACCAGTGCCTTTTCAAAGGCGTAGGCGGCCGAGGAAGCGCATTCGCGCCGTCAGTGGCCCTTTCATGCCACTTGCTTCCCTTTGTGAAGACCAACGAACAATAAATCTCAATTATTCGAGCCTGAGAAATAGAGCGCGTAAAATTTTAAAGGTAACATTTCTTTTTTTTTCCTGCGCTAGCGCTCCCTCGCTTTGACGGCACGTGGGGAGACACCGTCCCCTGGTAGATATTATTTTTAATGCATGGGTTGGCGCACGTAGCTGTTATTGGCGCCCGTCGAAACTGAAATTCGAACCACCCGCAGTGCTGGCGTGTACCTTGCTTCGCGGAAGATTCAATTGTAGCAAACGCGATCGTTCGCTGGTTGCTACGGGAGAGTCAATATTCAGGGAGAACATGAAGCAACGACCGCGTGACTCGTTCCTTTCTTTCTTTCTTTCTTTATTTCTTTCTTTCCAGCTTAGTTTAATGTTTGCATCCTGCCGAGCATAACTACGTAATATGGACTGCACATACTTGGCTTTTGCCATTCGTCGTGTGAAGGCTTTATTCGACCTTTAATACGGGCATCCGTTGTAAAAGGCTTATTTCTTTTTCTTCCTTTAATAACGCGCAATGTCGTTCTGGGTCTTCGGCGCTCCAAGAAGGCTTGGAGCGTCGAGATCAAACAATGGTGTATTAAAACTTTTTGGGCAAATAAAGCAAATAAATATATTATTCACGACTACTGTTCTTTTAGAGCAGCCTGGAAGTCACGTCTTCGTGGATGAGTACGACTAAATAACTTCGTGTACACTTTGGTACGTTGTTAAAGAGGCCACATAAACGCTATAAAGACATGGTAATTTCAGTTCTTTGTTTGAAAACTTAAAAATTGCATACAATCAAAACATTTCTTGGACTTTAATAGAAAAAGAGGGGTTGATGCGATTTAAACGTACAGTATTATGTATTGTTTAAGAGAACGCGCACTTAGTATTCTGCCAACATTATCGCTTAGATAGATAGATAGATAGATAGATAGATAGATAGATAGATAGATAGATAGATAGATAGATAGATAGATAGATAGATAGATAGATAGATAGATAGATAGATAGATAGATAGATAGATAGATAGATAGATAGATAGATAGATAGATAGATAGATAGATAGATAGATAGATAGATAGATAGATAGATAGATAGATAGATAGATATCGGGTTTTCATGACATGTATCAGCGATCATCTTTAGCACATAAACCACGTTGGCAAACACCTCAGTGATATTAATTAGAAGAAAATCAAGTTCCAGTTTCCTTTAACCATGAATAACTTTTTTCTACACAGACTAACTGGATAGAAACTTGTCATAGCGGTCATTCGGCTATTGTAGCAGGTAATAAAAGAACTGTCTGCAGGATAACAGCTTCACTCGAATTTTTGCTCTGCGGTTGTGCAGGTCATTACGGAAAACGTCTATTATCGTGCATCTTCTTGGCCCTGGTTTATTTCCGTTACTTCGTTTAACCTGCACAAGTTTTCTAATACATTTCGCCTTTTCAAGGCACCAACTAACAGTGTAGTGGTGGCGTTACCAATGGTAGAGCGACCCACTTCGTGTAAGTAGACGGGGATCATTTACATTTAAAAAAGGCACTCAGTTATGAATATTGTACGCACAGCTTAATGCAGGTGAGCACGGTTTCAGCGATGTGGTTTACTTTTTCGCGTCACAACCGGCAACCCGCGACCACGCGTCCTGCAACTCAACTCCACAGCTTCTGAAGCATAGCCATTAGTAAATGTATAAATTCCGCAGCCTTTGGTTGATGGTCTCTCTCGTTTGTTATACTTTACGTGTTTACATGATCTTGGTGAAGGACCGCACTTGAAAAAGAAAAGAAAAAAAGCCCTTTCACCCGAACATGAATCACGAGGACGTACACAGGCGCAGATACAGACATACACAGCGCTATGTGCATGTCGGCAACAGTCATGTTCGCGTGAACGTATTTGTTTTTTTTTTCTTTTTTGTCAAGTGTTCTGCTTCGCGAAAATCGTGGATCACAAACTAGCACGACAGTACATATTAAGCATCCACACGAGATGTCTTGTCATCGTTTCATATGATTATGAGATGCCGAGTGAGTCACACAAGAGCCATGTAATCGTGACTCGAACTCAGGAAAGATGCACTCAAGACAAACGCGCCTTCGGCGTTTTAGAGGATTTGCGTCATGAGAATATATTGAAAGAATAGGTGGTTTGATATGACTGATAAGTTCGTTATAACGTATATAAACAACGGAACCGTTACTGAGGTTTTTTTTTTTCGCTTTAGTTGAAGTGTGTTTTGGGTATGTTGTGTGCCTATGCTGCATGTAAACTATGCACGCAATTTCATTTGTCATCCTATGCGTCTGAAGTAGCATGTTAGGTGTACCGCCAGGCAAACTTCTCAAGGATTCATGAAAGAGCCTCTCTCTCTCTTTCTACCGAGCTTCGTGTTTTTCTCCCTCTGTCCGTTATTCATACGGGCTTTATCACATACATCTTCTTTTTTCCGCAATGGTATGTCACGACGCATGCTGTTACCTGCATTCGTGAGCAGTGAAATCTTAAAATGACTATGTTATAAGACGCACATAGCACCGACCAAGAGCTTTGAATGAGGTGGCGTGCCGTGCACGAGCTACACATGAGGCTTTATACTATAATGCTATCACTTGTGTCTCCGTACAAAAGAGAGTGCGTACATTGAATTATAAGTATCAATGCGATGATCGAAGCTTCGAATGCTGAAGCCTGCAGTCACGATGAAGGTGTCTAATTCATCACTGTACTTTATCTTTCTCTTCGAAGCTTTTTTTTTTTTTTCGGCAATGACCCTTAACACAATTTTCTTCCTCACGTGCAAGTTCCGGTAGCAGGCCTCTCCTGAAGTATAGCACAGCTTTCCGTAGCCTCCTCTCGCGTTGAAAATTAAGGAGATGCTGGATTGAAGTGACTTCACAAAAAAGAGAGATAACAAGAAGGCATAAGGTAAAGGCAGGGAAGTTAACCAGGCTGAGCCCGGTATATAGGCTACCCTGAGCTGGGGACGAAGGAAAGGGGATTGAAAGAGGAGAAGGAAGAGAGAAATTCACACTTTGTACGCTTACACAGACAAGCCTACATCGCTGATTTAGTCACAGGTAGTCATATAGGCTGGTGCATTTCAAAAAACGCAGCAGCGCATTTGTAGCCCTGCACATAGCAGACGCACGAGGCCACGGGCTTATAATATCTTCTCCACTGTAAATGGCACGTGATCTAAGGGCCCCAAAGCTGTCCTAGGGCACTCCTCTCATCTTCGTATGTGGGGCCGTCACATAAGAAATGGTTGGTGGTTTCCCGACAAGAGGGACTGCAGGGCTGCCTTTCAGTCACAGAATCATAGCCTATATAGGCTATATAGGCCTGTATAAGAATATAGGGTTTACAAACGATTCCTCGTTCCGTACTGGAATGGGTGACACAACTACGTGCAATTCCTGCGGCACCAACAAAAACAAAAGCTACTGAACATGTTCCGTGCCTTTGTTGCTGTTATGACGTCAAGCCCCGCCCTCCCCGGACAACGTTCAACCGACCATGGACTCGAGACCACTTCCACAAGCGGAGATCCTCGGCTCGTTGCCGTGCGCATCGCGGGCTCCGAAAGCAGCGAAGGCGTCGCCACGGCAGCTGAAGTCGACAGCTCTATGCGGCGACTCGGAGACTAAAGGCCGACCCACATGCAGCGTTTTCAGGCGTTTCGTTACCCAGCGTCGCTCGGCGTCGACGCAGAGGGTGGCGCGCTCAAGAGATCGCCGCCGCCGCCGCTGCCAGAAGCGGCTCGATGAGCGCAGACCAATCAGCTGCCGTTCGTGTGGCTGACGCCCCCTTTGGGGTCGTTCGTGCGACGGCGCCGAGAGACGCAACGCCAGAAAACGCCGCTAAAGACTCTGAATGTGAGGCGGCCTTAATGCGCACCTTCAAGTAAGTGCGCAACTGGTGCTTGCACTTTCGCCTTTATCCCCTTTCATGTATCTAGGATGGCGAACCGCGGACGTGCGCCTGGTTAACCCCCTTCCATTTATTTTGTTCCTCTCCCTCAAAAGATGATGACATTTATTCAAAGGATGAAGAAAATAGTATCGTTGGAGCGATTCGAGTCGTCCCTCGAAATACGACGAGCAACGGGTCGCGATGAAATCGTAAATTGCGCGCTGTCGACGGGACTCGGACATGGCGCGTGTCGCCCGCGGCACGAGTTGAATCGTTTATCACTTTCAGCGTGCGCTTGCAGCAATCGTGGCTGGGTTTTTTTTTTCTTTCGTGTGCTTTCTCTTTTTTTTTACTACTTGGATTTTTATGTTGTCGTCCTTGGTTGTCGCTGCTTTGGAAATTTCGGCGCGCGCCCACGAGGAGAAACCGGCCACGTCTTGCTGCAGACAGACGGACGAAGTAAGCCTAAGCCTAAAGAAACGTTAAAAACAAGAAAAAAACAAAGGTCAGCAAGGAACTCATAATAGAACAAGTGAATAAGTAGGTTCATCTAAAGTAAAAAACCAACTGAAACAATAAAACAGGAATTAAAATTTTTAGATGGTGTTCCTACCACCTAGAAAACTACACCCATGACACATTCTTTCTTTTTTTATTGAAATGAAAATAAAAGAAAGAGACGTAGTCACCTTATAATGGTCACGGCTACTGCTTCTCGCATAGCGGAAACAACGGTATAAAAATATATGTAAGCAAATGAGAAGAAATCCCGCGGCCGGGATTTTACTTGTGCGTCTGTGTGATGTTATGACTGCATGAAATAACTACAGACCGTGCTTACGGTGTTTAATGACTGTGTTGACACTACTTGTAGCTTTGTATTTTGTTTTATTCTGCGTGTCGTGTTGGTTCTTAGTTTGATCTTGATTTTGCCTTCTGTTTTCTTTCCCGAGAAGTTCTTGGAATAGTCGGCCCTAAGCAATCCTACCTACCATTTTATTCTTTCGCCAAAAATATATTACACCATTTCAATTTAGCCTTGAAGCCACATTCGCATTCATGATTTGTTTATCACATGCGTATTTGTTGCTAAAGGGATGCGCCCTTGACTGTAGGGGACAACGTATTATCACGTGATACATACACCACTTATAATATGAGATATTATATAGCTAATATAATCCCAAGGATGAATCGTTTATAACTGCGTTGACAAAAGCGAAGTTCCATATTCCTACGTATCCTCGTTCCCTTTCTCCGTGCCAACGCTGCTTTATATATTTGCAGGTCATTATGTATATCCATATATAATGATCCGCAACACACAATGGACAACGCAACACGAATAAATAGACAACGCCACCACGCGCTGTTGGGCACACAGCGAGGTCCATTTCTTTTGAGTACCAACCTCGTTTGCCGTGCAGGCAAAATACGCATTACATGCAACTAGCCTGATGACAGTTCTGTTCCGTACGTATAGTCAGGATCCAAGCCAGGTTACTTGGCGTTCGTGTTTAGCTGGTGCATGATCTCGTGTAAATAAATATCAGGCCGTTTCCTTAGATAAGCTTCCGCTTGAGTTAATAAACCTTCTTGGTAATTTTAAGTTCCAGTTAACGATTTTACTATCTCTTGGTTGAAGAAGAAGTGATTGAAGTATAAAACTGGCCCTCTCGTAATAGCACTGCATCAGATGAACAGGTTAGTGAGCAAATTTCTGGCGACCTTGCAATGACACCAGAGACAACTGATTGTTAGCGCACTGCAAAGTTATCCTTATTTCGCAGCGATTCGGTTTCCTTTTCTTTTGTTCGTGGTTAAGAGCACGGAAGTCGTTGGTTTCTGGAAACGCAAGCTCTGCTCACGTAAGAATTTAAACACTTTATGTAATCAGAGACCATGATTACTTTGACGCTAACATGCGTTATAATTAGAATGCGAGAAAAAGCAATCTGACAGCCAGCCTTCCTCGGTTCATCCTTCGTGATTGCGCAAGGCGTCCTGCTCTCGAGCCACCCCGAAGACATCTGAAAATTGAGGTCTGCGTGTGACATTGACCTGAATAAGTTTGTGCTTGAAAGCACTAACAAAACGGTTTAAAGTGAAAAGACGTTATCGTGGCGCACACGTGCTAAGCTGTCAGCGTAACAGTCCAAGGCATTACGCAAACTTATTTGCCTCAAACGGGTCGCCGAATAACTGTCGCTTTACTCTTACATAAAAGAAGGACGCAAGTGACAGCTTACTTGTGGATTGTCCAAGAGCACAAAACTAGGCGTCAAGCGCATGCACAGGATCTCGTTCTTTTATTTAAAACAAGAACACAGTTTATCGCCAATTGAAACGTTGCACATTTTCGAAGGCGAGTTCATTCGCGCGGTTTCAAAAGAAAGTCGTACAAAACGCGTCCATAGGAGAATCGAAAAGGACAACACAAACTTCGGCCAACATCTGGAAGATCGTATTATGGCGGTGACGAAGGAAACAAAAAAAAAACTGTCTGCGCATGCACTGGCGGGGACTTATAGTGCTAACCCATTTGTCATGGACCACCACGTGATTACTCTCTTGACAGACGTACTTTCAGACACGACAATTCTGTATGCACCATAATACGAGCATACTGCCGGATTTGCCAATGTTACGTTCATTTACCATAAGACGTGATTCTTTGCTCCGCCGTATGAGTCGAACTAGTTCGCTAACATTAAAAAAATCTCAGCGTCCTTCCACTCTATGAAGAAGTATGTGGGCCCCTTAATGGCGAACTGCACCTCCGCCGCAGGTCGGCCCGGCATCGCACTATCTTCGAGATGGGTCCACGTATGCGGAGTGCTTAACGCTTGCTTCACCTCCGCCGCGGGTCCGCCTGGGATTTCACTATCTTCGGGATCGGCCCACGTATGGGGAGTGCTTAACGCCTGCTTCACCCCCGCCTCGGGTCGGCCCGGCATTGCACTATCTTCGGGAGCGGCCCATGTATGGGAGTGCTAACGCCTGCTTCACCTCCACCTCGAGTCGGCTAGGCATTGCACTATCTTCGGATTGGGCCCACGTATGGGGAGTACTTAACGCCTGCTTCACCGCTGCCTCGGGTCGGCCCGGCATTGCACTATCTTCGGGGTCGGTCCACGTATGGGGAGTGCTTAACGCCTGCTTCATCTCCGCCTCGGGTCGGCTAGGCATTGCACTATCTTCGGGATCGGTCCACGTATGGGGAGTGCTTAACGCCTGCTTCACCTCCACCTCGGGTCGGCTAGGCATTGCCCTATCTTCGGGATCGGTCCACGTATGGGAAGTGCTTAACGTCTGCTTCACCTCCACCTCGGGTCGGCTAGGCATTGCACTATCTTCGGGATCGGCCAACGTATGGGAAGTGCTTAACGCCTGCTTCACCTCCGCCTCGGGTCGGCTAGGCATTGCACTATCTTCGGGATCGGCCCACGTATGGGAAGTGCTTAACGCCTGCTTCACCTCCACCTCGGGTCGGCTAGGCATTGCACTATCTTCGGGATCGGTCCACGTATGGGAAGTGCTTAACGCCGGCTTCACCTCCACCTCGGGTCGGCTAGGCATTGCACTATCTTCGGGATCGGTCCACGTATGGGAAGTGCTTAACGCCTGCTTCACCTCCGCCGCGGGTCCGCCTGGCATTTCACTATCTTCGGGATCGGTCCACGTATGGGGAGTGCTTAACGCCTGCTTCACCCCCGCCTCGGGTCGGCCCGGCATTGCACTATCTTCGGGATCGGCCCACGTACGGGAAGTGCTTAACGCCTGCTTCACCTCCGCCTCGGGTCGGCTAGGCATTGCACTATCTTCGGGATCGGTCCACGTATGGGAAGTGCTTAACGCCTGCTTCACCTCCGCCTCGGGTCGGCTAGGCATTGCACTATCTTCGGGATCGGGCCACATATGGGAAGTGCTTAACGCCTGCTTCACCTCCGTCTCGGGTCGGCTAGGCATTGCACTATCTTCGGGATCGGTCCACGTATGGGAAGTGCTTAACGCCTGCTTCACGTCCGCCTCGGGTCGGCTAGGCATTGCACTATCTTCGGGATCGGCCAACGTATGGGAAGTGCTTAACGCCTGCTTCACCTCCGCCTCGGCTCGGCTAGGCATTGCACTATCTTCGGGATCGGTCCACGTATGGGGAGTGCTTAACGCCTGCTTCACCCCCGCCTCGGGTCGGCCCGGCATTGCACTATCTTCGGGATGGGACCACGTACGGGAAGTGCTTAACGCCTGCTTCACCCCCGCCTCGGGTCGGCTAGGCATTGCACTATCTTCGGGATCGGCCCACGTATGGGAAGTGCTTAACGCCTGCTTCACCTCCGCCGCGGGTGGGCCTGGCATTTCACTAACTTCGGTATCGGCCCACGTATGGGGAGTGCTTAACGCCTGCTTCACCTCCGCCGCGGGTCGGCCAGGCATCGCACTCTCTCCGGGATCAGCCCACGTATGGGGAGTTTTTTTTTTTTTTTGCTTACAACAACGACACGAAAATTTCCTTGGATGGTAGAGGTGTACAGCTTCGCTGTAAGAGATCAGGTCACGGGCTTGATTGCTACCCAGTAAAACGCTCGTGTACCATGCATTCTGATGCAGGTGTTTACAAAATCAGTCATTTATTGTACTTCGGGTGCAAAGAACCAGAAGGGGTTCAAATCAATTCGGAATCCTCTACTAAGGCGTGCCTCATAATCCACTGTGCGGTTTCGGAACCGTTAAACCTCACCATTTCATTTTTTTAACCTTCAATATTTTGGAGCACCAGTGCATTCACGACAGTGTTCGCTCATATTTCACGTGTTGTGAATTTTAACACGAGAGCGTTAATGGCCCCGTGTCCCAGAATATCCGGTGTTGGCGTCGGCGACGGTGGGAGTTGTCCGTGAGCGAAACTTTCCGTGTATATTTAGGCATATGTATATGCCACGCCTTCCTATATGACATACAGTATAGGCGGTTATATTGCCACACCATTCGATCGCTAAAGTTGCTCATAACTTGTATTACATTCTTGACCAAGTTGTACCTCGAAATTTTGAGAATGACAACCCACAAACAAATGCCATGGAACAAAACGCCGACAGCGCATGTCTTCTATGTTAATCTTGTCAGACTCAAATATTAAAAGTGCGAAGCAATAACAGAAACCTGAAAATTATGTAATTTTTTGTCAAGGCTGTGCACTACCTCCGGGATCGGCGCACGCGAGAGGCCGCGTATCTATACCAGAGAGCTTGCCTTCGTGCATAGCACTCGCCGCCAGCGTTTCATGGTAAACATAATGGTTACATAAGTTGCAGCTGCTGGGAAGCGTTGGAGGCAGCCAGGGATCATTGAATACTACCGCTCTGCATTCTTAAAGGCGAAGTTTGAGCGTCCTTGAAGTTTTTATTCTTATTGATGCGCGCACAGGCAAAGGTTTACCATGGCACCCCCCGCCCCTTTCAATAACGACTAAATAAATTTCGTAATGTCGACACATTCAGAGATCAAAATGGGGTAAATGACAGCCGTCAGCTTCATCTTCTGGTTCTCACAGACAACGAAGAAGACGATCTTGGGGGACAACGACGCGGGCCGAGGCCGGACGCTGCACGGTTTCTCCGCACAGGCGTGGAACTGCTCCGAGCGAGCGTCAATGATAGACGATGTATACAGCGCCTGTTATATCTTTCGTGGCATACGCCGCGTTTAGTACTGACACGGCATTATTAGAGACAAAAGTTATTTCTTGGCGTCAACCTACGGCACCACCGAATCTGTCGGGCTCAAGTCGAATGACTGTTGGGGAGTTTCCCTCAGGGCTCGTCACACTAGAATAGACAAGCTCGTAAGGAATCTGCAGGTCGCGGAACTCGAGCGAATAAAAGAACGACTCATGCCACGACAGCAATGTCTGTAATACATTACCCACTGTAACAACTGCATTACTGTAATAAATAATACTGCGATA
This sequence comes from Dermacentor andersoni, assembly GCF_023375885.2. Classification (NCBI taxonomy): domain Eukaryota; kingdom Metazoa; phylum Arthropoda; class Arachnida; order Ixodida; family Ixodidae; genus Dermacentor; species Dermacentor andersoni. The sequence continues at coordinate 455,957 of NW_027314758.1, forward strand.
ACCTTCTCGAGTCCCAGGCTTGCATCTGCCGCGCTCAGTAGCCAGCGGGTTCAATGTTTTCGGGACGTTTTTTTTTTCCAAGAAAACGCTTTGTTTTGCCGATACAACGCTCTCTCAAGGTCCACTATGAAGATACAATCGCTCTTTTTGTCATAGGTTCAGGTTGGCGAGCGAACATTATGCGCGTCTTGAGTCGGCGCAACGCGAGCAGCTACACAGCGAACTGCAGTGCACGTACGTGGCACGCTGGGACCGATCGACGAAAAAAAACACATCTGCACATTTCTCTGCTGGCGACGTCCGCGTTTCGAGTCAGCTTCTTCTTTTGGAGAGTGACAGTGACACAGCTGCCCTTGACGTTCGCTGGTTGAGAGACCGCAAAAGCAAGCCCGGAGACAGCTGGCGTCCCACACGGACCGGCCGTTTGCCGATGAGTGTGTGACAACTTTCGCTTTCGACGCTATAGGGTGGCATTTAGTGCATAACTCCGCGACGACCACCGTCGGAGGCACGTGACAACGACTCGAGGCCGCGCGAACGCCAGGCGTGCCTTCTCGAGAATCCCAGCTGTTGGGGCCCGGGGGCGAGCACGGCTATGTTTGGGGACCGATGCGTTGGTCAACGGCGGTGCCGTTCGCGTATTGCCGCTGCACGCAGTGAACGGGACACTCACCGGCCCGATGCTGTGGAATCCGTTGCGCTTGGCGACGGCTTCTGCGGACCGGGGCTCGTGGTCTCCTCTTAGCCGGACCAGGAAGGAGTTGGTGAAGACCTCGCGCGGCTCCAGGGCGCGGACGGCGGGCCCCAGGCCGCACACGAGCAGGACTAGGAGCCGCAGCACCGACGCCATGCCCGCTCTGTTCTCCCGGCGGTGAAGATGGCCACACAACGCACCGAACGCAGATCAATAGTCGGACGGCCCCTGAAGCGCGCCTGCGCGCCGGGGCCGTGACGTCAAGGTGACGTCGCGGTCCCGCTTCTGGGGGGGTGGGGGGCAGGGGTCGGTCGGCCACCGCGGGAGAGAGCGCGGAACGAACCCCTATCGATTGGGTTTTCTTGTGCCCATACCACCCGCCGCTCTCTTTCTTCCCCTCACCCCACTAGTGGCGATGGAACGGGAGGATGGGGGAGATCCGGGGAATGTGAGAAAGGAGCTAGGGGCAGTGGTTGGGAGCGAGTTCTGTAATGAATAGCGCCCGCGTTAGCGCTCCAGCTCGTGCTTGTTCTGTCTGTAGAGTGTCGCGCCCTCGGTGTCTTTGTGTACGCCCGCGCTACGAGCTCGCGGTCGGGCGCTCGCGCCCTCTGGGTGACACCAAAGTACGGCCGAAGGAAAAACGAAACGTGGGAGAGACAACAACGTCGTCCGTGGGGAACAAAGGGGAACACGAGAGGCGAGAAGGAGACTTCGAGGGCCTTTCCCCGCTAATTGGTCACCGAGGCTTCGGCAGGAAGGAGAGACGCCGCAACCAACGGGCCACCGTGGCAACGAGGGGCACGCATTACAACGTCGACGCCGCGTTAGCGACGGCACCGCCTCTCTTGTTTGACGGGTCGCCGGCCGCCTTGTGATGCCCGACCCGCGACAACGTTAGCGCGATGATGCACGTTCTTTCAGCTCCATCGGGGGATCCCGTGGCACCGCCGGTGCTGTTTCAATCTTGGGTAGCACCGACGCAAAAGAGCGCGGCGTTGTCGCCCTGATGGGACGCCGAAGAGTTGGGGGTGGTTCCTGGGAGACGAGACTTTTCGCTTCTAGCCGCAGGCGGAATGAAATGACCCTCGAGTCATCAGCGTTTCCATAACGGAACCTTTCTTTAAATCAGTTTGGATATTGCCACCAAACATTGTACGCATATACAAGTTCGCCGAAGTCATTGATGAAGTATTAGCTAAAAACGAATCATTTACATTAAGCATGTTTACATTACCTACCCTGAATACGAGAGCCTACACAGTTAATCACTTTGACCTGCCTATTTGGAAAAATGTTTATGGAACGTGATTATGCGAATTTAATGGGGCCCTGATTGGGAATTCTTTTCCGAATAATGTTAAAGCGAATTACTTTTCACCAGCACTAAGCGCTTTTTATTAAATATGTGAGTAACTATCATTGTGAGTTATGAGATTCTTGTGTATATCTCGCAATTCTTATAAAATTTGTGCGCGCCTTATGCATGTGCTGAAAATTTAAAATATGCATTTAATTTAATGGATGTGCCCTTATCCGCGATACCTATACGGTCCAACAGTGTTTCTTATGCGTGTAGTGAATTTTTTGGTGGAAATAAGGAAAATGAACGAAACCCTTTAATGCCCGAGATACAATCTATGCTACGCTGAGCTTTGTACTTGTTTATCTTTCTCCAGTGGCTACTTCTTCAATGGCTAACAAAGCTTAAACGTTATCGCTCAGCGCAGGGCGCGCCAGCATGCATTGGAAGTGTCTCGAATGTTATCGATGGTTCTATCCGTCGTGTGTTCTCACCGAATCTCGTGTAATCTGATTGTATGCGCGACGCGAATTGAGTAGTGCTTTCTGGAATACACGCGGGCACCAGCGATTGTTGTGGAACCTTAGATGAAAAAAAGAATTACGGGGTTTAACGTGCCAAAACCACTTTGTGATCATGAGGCACGCCGTAGTGGAGGACTCCGCAAATTTTGACCACCTGGGGATCTTTAACGTGCACCTAAATCTAAGTACACGGGTGTTTTCGCATTTCGCCTCCATCCAAATGCGGCCGCCATGGCCGGGATTCGATCCCGCGACCTCGTGCTCAGCAGCCTAACACCATAGCCACTGAGCAACCACGGCGGGTACCTTCGATGACTCGCGTTTAAAAGCCGACGCGCTTGCCCCGTATAGAGAGGAGATTCCGACGATCGCCGATTTTATTCGCCGCTATCGTTGTGCTTTGAGTGTAAGTTGCTCTTGTGGGCAAAAGGTCCCACAATAAAATGTTGTTATTCACAATTTTGCTGCCATGTTCTTCCCGTCACTGCTACGTGACCATACTGTGAAGTTGTGGATAGTTCTAACCTACAATTACTAAATTGATTTATTACTGTACTTAGAATACGTTCAGAACTAAAATATTTTCATTGTTACTTTTTGTACAGAACAAGTGGTGTGTTAAAGTCGTAAAAGCGACTCTGCCAGAGGAGTAGCTGCTTGTCAAAATATAAGCTTTTCTTAGAATACATGCACTCAATGTACTCCCAACGCTGCCTCTTCCGGAAATGGGAGTAGCACTATAGTACTTCAACTCTACTCTGTGGAAAAAGAGTAACTGCGCTATGACGGTTCTACTCTATTGCAGCTTCTTAGAGCAAACAAGTAACAACCCTACAAATCTGTCAAGCGATCCATAGAGTAAGGAAGGAAGGAAAACAAGAGGTGAAAGGCAAAGAGGTTAACCAGATTAAGTGTGCGGTTGGCTACGCGTCTGAGCCACGTACATCCCTTCCATAGGATTCCCGCGCCCTCCACCTAGCACTGAAGTCCAGCCTCCGATGGAACACGCGCGCCTTGATTTCCCCGCGTGTCTGCTTTCTTCCTTATCAGGGCGCAACCTTATCAGGGCGCAGGAAGTATCCCTTCGGAGGCTTCGTGCTGCAGCGGCCATTACACCGTCGTTCACCTCTTCTTGGAGATCGACAAAAGACGACCAAGTTACGTGCCTCACTGATCGGCTCCTGTGGCAACGTCAGATGCTCGACACCTGCTTTGGATGTGTCCTGCTGGAACGCGGGCGATCAGAAGTAATGATTTAAGAAAGGCTGGACTAGAACCAGAGTTGCCTGAGAACTACGACCATTGGGTGATGGACAACAACTTTTTATAGACAATGCTGCAGCTTTTGCACGTTGCAGAGTTGGAAGCTGTTATTTGGCTTTATTTTTTTATTTGCGGCAAATATTCTCCAATAAAAGAAAAGAACTGCCATGGTGCACATTTTACTCTATTGCAGTTGATTGAGGCATTTTTGCCCCTGCTTGTTAAGGCGAATAGTAACTGAAAGTTTATTATGTATTCCTATACGTAGCAGCCCTCTCCAGTGCATTGTACGTATGTTAGAAGCCTAAAAAGTATCCTCAGCTGCGTAAAACATTCACGTATGTGAGGCTACCTTTCAGGATTTTTTCATACATAATTTGAATATAGATACTCCGACAGCTTGGATTAAGCACTGCCACATATGTAAGCATAAGTACAATCCTTTGAAACTTGACATCTCTGCCTTTGCATTTCCTGAAACGAGCTTATATTGACTTCTACGAGCAATGGCGAAGCCGCGGCAGGGTCCCATATCCTGCAAAAGGCACGAAACAAAGCAGGCAGGAAATACTGAAAAGAAAATCATACTTATCAACCTAATAAGTTAAAATGTAACAATAATTGAAGACCAGCGCACCTCCTAATTAAAGACTTGTACATCTTACTGAAGTCAAAGCAAGTTCTAGTAACTCAGATATACTGAATAACGAAGGCTATTTACAAGCTGACCAACAAATTTAGCCATGAGAGCTAAAATCAAAACACTTTGTATGTAAGCTACATAACCAAAAGGCTGTAAATACCACATTCGAAGATAGATTTGTATGAGTGCAAGACGATAAAGAAAACGACGATAGTTATCCCTAAGAGGGAGGTAACGACACACCTAATAAATCGAGCGTACCACTATGGTTGAAATTCTCTTTCGTCATAGATGTCCTTCAGGTGAACAGTTATTCGATTAAATAACATTGACGAAGAAACAACAGACTCATCATTATGGAGAATCACTCTCGCATTCCATACACTGCGTAGTCCAATAAGTAAAAAAAAATATCATAAGGCACACAATCTTAGTCAGGCACAATAATATATCAAAATATCGAAAGGTATGCGGATTCGTTCCTTCAGAGCCCTTTGCAGCGCGTCCCAAAACAATATTGCATCTTTACAACTGGTAAAACAACGCTCTATCGTTACCAGTACATCGTAAAGACTGACTTATGGGACACAAAAATACTTTTTCGGTGTAGCCATGCTTTAATAAGTAACGTTTATGTGTGTAATTTATAGAAAAACAATTTTGTGCATGAGAAAGAGGCATCTTGCACACTTGCTCAAGTATGTCATAACCTGGTAGACAAAGTTAAAGGGAGGATAGGGTACAGAGCTTTGATATTAAATTATTGTAAAGCGATTTCCGCGATGCTGTGTCACTACATTCATGGGAACAATGAACCAAAAGAATGCCCCACAAAATAAACTTCATATGTAAAACCCCATAAACAGTAACCTTCAGAATATCAATATGACACCACTATGCTGGGTAAAGCATTGGCTGGGTTTACTTGCATGAAGAATCGGATTTTTGGATGTGAACTGTCAGGGAAAAAATAATAAGCGATATAGTATCAGTCGCAAGAAATAATGATGCACTTTCATGTGCATCTGTTGCGCATCTTTGATGTTTTGATGTGCATCTTTGCAAAGATGCAAAGAAACCAACCGCGATTGTACAGAGAAAGGTCGCCTTGCTTCATGGGTTCAAATTTAAAAGGCCACGTAATAGGCGGCAAATGTTCTATGGAAACGTTGAACATAGGACCTGGCACAATGATGACTCTGCAGTACATGGTATATATGCTTGTAGCCAGGAGCAGATTATACGCCTTTGCCCGCCCAAATATAGCAAAGGGGCTATGGAGCAAAAGCATCAGCAAATGCGCTTCTCTCGTACGAACAAAAGCTGACGACGATTACGATTTCCTACTATGGCAGTCGTAGCCACAACAGGGGATCGGGAAAGACGCATGCACACGTGCGAATGATGATGATGATGATGATGATGATGTCCATACAATGGCACATACCCAGGAAGCTGGCAGTACACATCGTGCCATTGCCGACTAACTCTTTGACATGCTCGCCGCGTGTTCATTACTGTAATTCCCACACTATCGCACATACCGGCAACGGGCGATCGGCCAACAAGCGACCGATATACTTGAAATAAATAAGACAAAATAAAGAAAAACGAACTAATATAACATCTGTAACGCTGCCTAGCACGGGTGCGCGATGGCGTATACGTGCGCAACAGTTTCCTTTACGCGAAAGATGCAGGAACAAAGTGGACAAATTTATAGCATTTCGTTAGGCGCTTCAAGAAAGCTGCGCTTCGCGCATCGATTCTAACGTGTGCGTTGGATCTGCGTAATATTGTGCAATTTCTTTATGCTGTTGCTAATAAATGTATTTTTTTATTAACAGCAGGGATCTGTGACGTATTTCCAATGGAGCCATATATCACGGCCGCGGCGGCAGCATTTCGATGGGGGCGAAAGGCAGGAACGCCCGTGCGCATTGGGTGAACGTTACCAAACACCAGGTGGACAAAATTATTCCAGAGTCCCCACTACTGCGGGAATCACAATCTGATAGTGGTTCTGGCAAGGTACGATACGATATGTCACGATTTCTTAACGGAGCCAAACAACCCAGGTGTTGTTAGCATTCGCAGTCTGGAAAAGCCTGCGTGATTGCTCTGGTTGGGCTGCAAGTTTCACCTGCAAATCTTACGAGGCTTGCGGGCAACTTTACCATAAACTTTTAGTAATGAAAATCTTGAGTCTTCCTTTGTGTCTTTCAAGCTAATACCTCTAAATGCAAGGCAAATGTGCCTCAATACTGTGTTCTTGAAACGTTTGCTACTAATGGACCATAAAGGCATAAACCTGTGCTTATAATGTCGGCTCGCAGAGAGAGAGAGAGAGAGAGAGAGAGAAATAGAAGACATAAAAGGCAGGGAGGTCAACCAGACGCACGTCCGGTTTGCTACCCTGCAGTGGAGGAAGGGTGTGGGGACGAAGAGATAGTGAAAGAGGAGAAAGAGAGACCACAGTTTCGCGCACATTTGAAGGTTCGCTCATACGGTCGTACAATACCGAGGAGGTTTAAAAAATTTTGAAAACCTCCTAGGCTCGTACTTATCTCTAAAGCCCACCGAAATTTTTAATGGAATGGTGGGTTCAAGGGATTCTTGGATTTACGTCGTTTTCTTTGGTTTAGCCATTCAGTACGTGCCACTCTTGCGAGGGACCATTCTTGGCTAATCCTCCGCTGTAGCACAATGTGTATGGGGTGCATAAATTAGCTAGATTTATGCCGCATTTCTCTGACGACATCGCCATTTTTCCCTCGACGAGACTCGCCGATTGGCTCCGTACTCATGACATCGCTGCGGATACATCTCACAACGTGCGTCCTGCAGATTTAGTGTCTACATTTCGGTGTAGCTCGAGATCGGTGCGGTACATAAACGTATATAACAATTGCGTGAGGTTAATGTTACGACCCTTGGTGTCGATAAACGTGAACATTGCATGACGTTGCGCGCTGCGTAGGACGAAACTATACATATGCGAATGCAGCATTAGGAGTCGTCGCTATAGCTGTGTAGGATCTCTTATACCCGCCCAGACTAAAGCTCCGCTGCACGTATGGTTCCCACGTGTGTGTCGTACCTGCATAATTATCTTACGGCTTGGCTGGTGATGTAATTTTCCTGATAGTTATTTCTTGGTGCTCTCGAGTCCTCATGATGCAAGAAGAGGGATGCGGCAGCTTTTCTCAAGCCACTCCTGTTCAATGCAGTTTCCACCGCATCAGCCTTGTGGGACCGAAAAATATCACATACTCGTGACGCCTGTGGCAGAAAGGATGTTCCACATCCGCCGCCAAGGTTTGTGAGTGGTGGCGCTGGCTAACACTCCCAAGGTTAGTTCTAGGAGTAACACATAAATACCCCAGAAAGTAGCTGGGAAGACGGCGCCGCAGTAGCTCATTTGGTAGAGTATCGCACGCGTAATGCGAAGAGGTGGGATCGTTCCCAAGTTGTTTTTTTCATCCCCTTTCGTTGCCATTAATTTTTCATTTCTTTAATTCAATTAATAAGTACAAGTAATTTCATCTGTGTTGTTCTTGGTGTCCTTGTTTGCTGGCTTCTTAAGAAATAATTAATAAAAATTGGGCCCCTCGGTTAACCCCCTTTCTTCTCGTTCATTATAAGGAAGAGGATTACACAACAAGCATCGGCACATGGTAAGATCAAACTCCAGCGTGGTGGCGCATTATAAAACGTAGTGCGTCGTCGTTTTGTGTGAACTGTCAAGCTCTTTTTTTTTTATTTCATCATTCATCCTTAGTACAGAAGGCGGTCCCGGACTTACAAGAACTGTCAGGGGGACCTCCTATTAGTAATTTAACAATGCAGGAATTAATACATTATGCTAACATAGCAGCGACAGACATCAGAAAACACCAAGGTAATGAAGCAAATAAACAATTACAAAAAGGTGCTTACAATAATTGAAGTTCAAAACACAAGCAAATGAAACCAATACAGCGTATGAATAAATAAATATGTAGTAACTGACACGTTATGAAAACATAGGAATGACACATATCAAAGAACACGAGGGTAATGTAACAGATAATTAGAAACAAATATGTGCTTGCAATACGCAAAGTACGAAGGTTATATAGACTATGCGACAAAACATTTAAAACGCCTAGGAAAGGAGAAAAAAGAAGACAAAAGGAGATATAAAATAAAAAATAAATAAAAGCTATCGATACATTAGGCAAATGCAGAATCACTGAGAACTGGAAAATAAATTTGTACACAATATCTACTTATAGTAATGAATCAGTAGCCAGTAGTGTCGTTAGTAAATATTTCTTCGTATCTCTCCTGAATGTTAATGTTGTGCGGCAGCCTTTAATATGGGGTGGTAGTTTGTTCCAGTATTTAATGGCCGTAAAAATGGAAGTAAACATTCCATAATTAGTGTTTATTCGAGGCAGTAAAAAATTTGTTGTTAGAGGAAAATCTCGTATTGATAGTGTTGGTTAGTCTGTTAGTGATGGTCCGATGTAACACTCGCTTAACGTACTCTAGCGTTGTGTTACCCTCTCGAAACTACCGCATCTCATGGCAGCCGTTTTACAGCGAAGCTGTATATATGTCTCTATATGGGAAGGGACACGTAGGTGGACCGGGTTAAAACAATATCATGAGGACATAATTATCTCGCAGCAGAGCGCACGCACAGCAGTCTCTCGCCGACTTCGCGATAGGTTCAAAAATGTGTCCCTTTCTGTATTTAAATGAAATATGCGGCCCCGGTGTGTTACTTGGTAAGTACAGTGCATGAGCGAGTCATAAACAATATGATTAACTCGTTAGAAAACATAAATGCGTAACACAATTAACAAAGACTTTGATTAACCCACTGAATTAACACAATGAATCGCTCTTTGCACCCCTCTATGATGGTGATTATACGAAGCGCGATGTGTGAAATTTCAAGTAAACAATGTGGTAAACCCAAGCCATACGTGTGCATAACCTCATTAAGAAACATAAAGACGTAACCAATAATTGAGAAAGAGTCTAATAAACCATCGGAATTAACCCAATGATGAACACCGGGACCGCACATTTCAGCTTCGCTGGTTTACCATCTGTACGGGGTGCATGGACGGTAATTGTTTTGTTCCACGTGCCTGGTAAAGAATAGCTCACCAGTTACCGTCGACAATAGGCGGCCCTTAATAAGCCAGAGTTTCTTTTCGCTTTGTTTGTGCGTGAACTATAGAAAAGCGTTCTGCCTGTCGGGTGTGCCAGAGGAGAAAACGAACGGTAATAAGTCTTCCGCAGGTGGACGATGGGCAGCAGGCCAGCGAAAATCTTGGGTGGACGTTTGGCTTTCTTAATGTTGTTTTCTTCTCGTCGCTTATTTTTTTTTTCTTTTGTACTAGTGCCAAAAAAAAAATAACAAGGCGAGTTAGGTAAGTAAAAGAGAATTCTGTGGGATGCTGTGCACCTGCGAAGGAACACAGAGTGAAACTCGAGTGAAGGAAACGGAATAAGAAATAAGGAACAAGGTTGCAGCAAGGCCCGCATCGACGTTCAAAGACAGAAAGATAAACTCTGCGCTGTCACCGTCTACGTCGCAGTCGTGTCACCGAGACCCCGGAAACAAGAGCAAGCGTTGTTTTTCTCCTGTTAAAGCGGTGCTAGACGATGGCTAACGTCCAGGCTACGTTTCTGTTTCTTTCTTTCTTTCTTTCTTTCTTCCTTTCTTTCTTTCTTTCTTTCTTTCTTTCCTTCTTTCTTTCTTTCTTTCTTTCTTTCCTTCCTTCTTTCGTGGAAGGAGCCGTCAAAGAAGTATGTCTTCGCTGCCGAGTTTGAAGGCCAGTCAGCGTTGTCGTGCAACAAAATTGACGCAACAGAGTCCCGGCTATGTGACAAGCTGGCCGCCGGATGGCCGAAATGTGTCCACCGATGTCGTGGTCACTGACTGCACTATCGATAGACCCTCTTTCGATGGCGAAGAGACAGGCGTTAGTGGCAGCCAATTCCGGTGGTACGGCATCGGAGCCTTTGTTTTTCTCTTATTTTTCTTTTTTCATGCACGGAGCATAGACGATATGCCCACTAGCTGCGTCAAATGCTTCAGCGCGTGCCCGAAGCATAACTGAAGGTCAATGCACCCCATCAGCCGGTCATCACCTTTGACAGGCGCGCACATCCTGTCTGGCCGCGCTGCGGGATGACGCTCCCCCTGTACTGCGATATTTTGGTTTCTGTTTTGGTTCTCTTCTATTTGAAAGCGTGAATACAGAAGCTGAAATATTGCAGTTATAACACGAGCATCATCGCATCGCGCCTAACCCGGATGTGCGCGCCTGTCAGTAGCGCGCACTGTACCTTTAGTTATGTTTCCAACACGCGCCTGCGCTGTTCGCGCTTCGTTTGACGCCGATGTTACACGTATCAGTTGTCGCATTCAATTAAGCCCAACAGGGATCTGTGGAGCGGATGTAATCGTAATGCTCCAAAGAACATGGTTTAAAATATTAGCACGTTTACAGCAGTTATTCAACCGCTTCACGATTGCTTCGCTTCACGCAGGCTCCAACACGTCTGTTGGATCTGCATAACTTTAATTATCGAGTGTGCATAAACGTGCGTAGGCGCTTGTCAGAGGTTCCTGTTACTCCTGGCGGAGAAGTATGAAGAAGGAGAGAGAGAAGCACGCGGAGCGTAAAACTATACAATACAGAGAAATATTGGCAAGCAACAAAAAAAAAAGAAAGAAAGACGACAAAGAAGCGATAACAAAAGACGGTGGTGGCGCCTTCTTGATGTTCCCACGCAAACTCGCCGTGGTAACGTGACTTTAGTTTTCTTTGGTTTCTTCTTTGTATTTATTTCATAATTACCGATATTCAAAGTGTGTTTTCTTTTGTAGAATACTCAAGTGTGATCTCGTGCTTTCGTGTGCTTTGGACTTTGACGATGTGCCACGTTTTTCATGTGTTACAATTCGAAAGTGTGTGAGGAATCAATTTTTTGCAGGCTCTTGTAATTGTAAGGAAATTAGACCAGTAGATGTAGACTACGTCATGTGGCGTGGTCTACGTCTTTATAGCGCCTGCCGCCGGCACAATGTACGAATGTGTGCGGCAGAAAATAAAAGAAACGAAAATGGAAACCAGGAAAAGAAATAACGTCAAAAAAAGAAAATACGAAAATGACACAAAAGTGAAAAGTACGTAAAAATATTCAGGACGTGAGACGCCGTAGTGACTAAACGCACTCGGTAAACCAAAAACACGAACGTTCTGTCATTGAACCGTTCGCACGGAAATGGAGAAACGCAATTATCTTCACAAAAGGTGAGCAGCCTATATATACACGAAAGATAAGCACAAGGATCCTCGTTAATTGCTATACTAGACAAACTATGGCGGCCGTGAAGCGTGCTGCACGTTCAGAGAGTAGATTTATCGGCAAGAAAGAGAGCGACGAAGACGTGCCAATGACGCCCATGTTTGCATGCGTTTGCGTGCCGCTGACCAGGCGTAGCCCCTCACATTCGCATATGACAGGCCACGCGGAAATGCGAATGAATAATGAATACGTACGCCGGAGAATGTAGTTCTATGTGTATAGACACGACACACGCTACGTTTGCCTACTATATACGGCTCCGTGCGGAAATATGTTGACGTAGCTCTGCAAATACACGCGTAACGCAAGGTCAACAGTGCCGCAAGAGATATTCCGAAGGCACCGTCTCTGTCTGCTTTGCTCAGCGCGCCGGCGTCTTCCTACCGGAAGCCGCCGTAAATTCGTATATGTTTTTTTGTTTTTGTTTTTTTGTCGCGTCCGCTTCGCGCTTTCCAAGATGCCTTTACAGACGCTAGACTTTGTGACTGTTTGGCGATCTGCGGGACTGTCCTTTTCTCACGTGTTATGGCTAAGCTGACTCACCGCGGTGACTTATAGCGGCTTTGGTGTGCTGCGCTGATAAGCACGAGGTTGCGGGATCGAATCCGGGCCGCGGCGGCCGTATTTCGATGCTTGGCGAAATGCGAAAACGCCCGTGTTCCGTGCATCGGGCGGCCCGTTAAAGGTCCCCCGGCGGTCAAAATTAACCCGGAGTCCCTCACTGCGGTGTGCCTCATAATCAAAACGTGGGTTTGGCACGTAAGAACACCCCATAATTCATAGCTAAGGTGTTCAGGGGCAACGGTCGTTTTCGTGCTGCAGTGAAGACCGGTTTGCGGCGACGTGCTCAGTATGTTAATCAAAGAACGTTCAGAATCCCAAATTTTCGCTTTAAAAGGTAATTGAAAAAAATTACAGTAAAACAAAAGTGGCCTTGCATGTGGATTTAATTTGAATCGGCAGCAACTTACTTACTCAGGTTTTTTAACGAGTCATCCGTAATGTCTAAATTGTTTCAAAAGTATGGACACCTCACAAGTTGGTATGGTTGCATTCTTGAAAAACAGTGCCGTTAAAAAGGGTAGGTACTGCGACAGCGTAGGCGGATTCTTAAAAACTGAGTAGTTAAACAAATGGCGAGCGCCACAAACTCGACAACAACGGGCGTCATTGTAAAATTTCTTACGCTCGTCCCGTGTTTACCTGCGCCCTTTTCAGGAATACACCTGTACGGTAACTGACGATGTGTGTGCTGTGCTATCTGCTCTCTCTCCTCCCCATCTTTCATGCACCCCCTCCGGCTCCCATGAGCAGGGCAGCAAACCGGTTGAGCTAAACTGGTTAACCTCCCTGCCTTTCCTTCTCCACTTTTTCCTTCCTTCCTTCCTGTACGGTATCACAGTGCCATAAGTTTTACATGCGTTTTCGTCACACTCGTGGGGAGATAGAAAGATAGAGCAGGCACAGCAAAGGAGAGGGAAATCAACCAGACGAGAGTGCTGTTTGCTACCCTTCCCTCGGTGCAAGCGAAATGGCGACTATAGCAAGGCGAAAAAGTGTTCGGTGCCGATTTACTGGTAAATGCCGGAGAAATGAGTTAGGCATTTCGACGAACATCTTTCAAGTTCCGGATCCATGAGATACACCACATTCCGCATTGCAAAGTGTTTTTCAGGACGGCGGTTTTCTTAGGAGGCTCAAAAAGGTTAAATGTTCAGAAATTGCCTGTGGTAGATGGCACAATTCTAACCCTTTATCTGAATTACTTGATGAGGCGGCCAGTAGTTCTAGGAGAAATCAATATGCTTCATAAAATAATTGACTTAATGACGCTAACTTTTTAAATAGTTACTTTATGGCCATATATGTTACTCTATGAATAGTAGCCGGTGAGTTCGCAAGGCGTATCCGCTTGCAACGAATTCTCTTGACTGCACCCCTTTCGAGACATTAATTTTCAATTTGGCCGACGAGATGCATTGGCGCTCGAGTTACTTCTAATTAGATAACGCTCTTTTATGCACTGAAGCACAAAAGTAACTGGAATACCGATTCATTCCGTCGGACACATCGAAAATTAACGTCTAGAAACTGATGCAGTCCAGAGAATTCATGGCATGTGGATACGCCTTGCGAGCTCATTAGCTAGAATTCGTAGATAAAAATATATTGCGTAAAATGATTAGACAAAAATGGGGGTAATTATGTCAGCTATTTACTTATTTCACAAGACGCTTTGATGTCTCGTAGAATTAGATGGCAGCCGCCTCGCCGAGTACTTTCAATCAAGGATTCAAATGGTGCTGCCTGAAACACGCTATTTTTTAAATTTTGGACCTTCGAAAGGAACGGCTGATATATATATATATATATATATATATATACTTACAGCGTACTGCGGACCCTAAATGGGTCCTAACAGAAGGGGCAAAACAAAAGGAGAACGACATTAAGAACTGCAAAAAGCACAGCAATTTACATTGTGGTAAAGAGAATGTATAAACAATGACACATAGCAGGAACAGGAAACAGTAACTCTGCAACTGTCAATAAGAAATTTTTTCAAAGGCTTCAATACTGGTTAGTAGATCATTCGGGAGTAAATTCTATTGAGTCAGTGTGCGGAGAAAGAAAGAGCATTTAAAAACATTGACTGTAGCGTTGTACGGCGTTAGGGATTCCGCGTGATTATTTCTTGTTGGGCGTGTAGTCGTGGACTTAACAAATGGATCAGGACTAATGGAGAGTTTCTTATTTTTGATTAAGAAAAGTACCTTCAATCTTTGAATTTTTTTTCGTATTTCCAGTGTCTGTATGTCGTCTGGCTGTATTTCCAGTGTCATGAGGGTGGTGGGGGAGTCAGTAGAGCGGTATTTGTCAAAGATAAATCGAACAGATTTTCACTGGATCATTTCCAACGCATCGATGTTACGTTTTGTGTAAGGGTCCCAGACGGTGCATGCGTACTCGAGTTTAGGTCTGATGATTTAGGTGTAGGCTAAGAGCTTTGCGCTAGTAGGGGGAAACTTTTAATTTGTACTTGAGTAGGCAAAGTTTCTTAAAAGCTGACGTTCATATGTTTGATATATGTTTATTCCAACTAATATTATTGGTTATAGTAATACCTAAGTAAGTGTATTCATTAACTTCCTCGAGCGGGTGAGATTGAAGGTCATATGAAAATGATAGGCTACTCTTTTTATTGGTAACTTTCATGAAGACTGTTTTGTCATTGTTAAGCTTCACGTCCCATCGATTGCACCAGGAATGAATGTTCCGAAGGTTAGAATTAAGAATGACTTGATCTTCAGAAGACCTAATATCATTAAGCAATACACATCATCATCATCATCATCATCGTCATCATCATCATCATCAGCCTGGTTACGCCTCCTGCAGGGCAAAGGCCTCTCCCATACTTCTCCAACTACATCGGTCATGTGCTAATTGTGGCCATGTTGTCCCTGCAAACTTCTTAATCTCATCCGCCCACCTAACTTACTGTAGCCCCCTGCTACGCTTTCCTTCCCTTGGAATCCAGTCCGTAACCCTTAATGACCATCGGTTACCTTCCCTCCTCATTACATGTACCGCCCATGTCCATTTTTTTTTCTTGATTTCAAGTAGGATGTCATTAACTCGCGTTTGTTCCCTCGCCGGCACAATACATAATCGCCGGCAAAAAGCCTAATCTGCACTGGTTCACTAATCATACTAACAATGTCATTTATGTATATTAAGAAGAGTAATGGTCCCAGCACACTTCCCTGCGGTACGCCAGAAGTGACTGGGAGGTAGCTGGAACAACGAGAATCAATATTGACGAACTGTGTGCGGTTAGAAAGGTAAGCAGACACCTAGTTAATTATGAAATAAGGAAGCCCAGTAGATTCAAGCTTATATATTAGTTTTGCATGTGGAACAAGGCCAAACGCTTTGTTAAAATCTTGAAAGATAACGTCAATCTGCCCGGAACTATTTAGTGTATCAGCAAAGCTATGAACTACAGATGTTAGCTGGGTGACTGTTGAAAGTCCCTTTATAAATCCGTGTTGAAATGGCGATAGAATGTCTCTGTCACTTACAAAAGTAGTTATATAAGTGGCTATTCACCGTGGTTGCTTTGTGGCTGTGGTGTTGGGCTGCCAAGCACGAAGTCGGGGGATCGAATCCCAGCCACGGCGGCCACATTTCGATGGGGGTGAAACACGAAAACACCCGTCTACTCAGATTTAGGTGCCCGTTAAAGAACCCCAGGTGGTCAAAATTTCCGGAGTCCCCCACTACGGTGTGCCTCATAATCAGAAAGTGGTTTCGGCACGTAAAACCCCATAACTTAATTTTAATTTTATAAGTGGCTACAATGTGCTCAAGAAGTTTACAAAAAGCTGTAAGCGATATTGAACGAAAATTTGCGACAGATGATGCGGCACCTTTCTAAGGGGACACTAAAGTGAAAAATGATTTCTTCTGCATCAGTAAATTAGCGTTCTACAGCACCAAAAACACCACCCTTACAACCATAAGACGTTTGGTAAGCCAGAAAAAGCGCAAGAACGAAATACGGGTGGCGACGCCTACTTAAGTTCCCGCACCTAGGGGCTGTGACGTCATGGATTTTTATGGCGTCTTCTAGGGCCTACTAATTACATATAGCGGTACAGACTGACTACATTGTGTTCTAAAGGAACCAAATGTTGAACATGGCAAGTTTCGGAAACCTTTATTCATCCAACGCGGCTCAAATGCGAAAACATGCTTTGGAATCCCTGACATCACGATGACGTTCCGGCGCTGGGGTTTCGGCGCGAAATTCGAATACTGATACTTGGACCTTCATTGTCTCATATAATAATCCAACTATTTTTTTTTAAATTACTGCCTACAGGGTTCTCAAACAGTGCTTCATTAGTCTAAACTGATTTATTGTTTCGCTTTAGTGTCCCTTTAAGTATTGGCACAATCCGCGCAACTCTCCAATCCGAAAAATCACTGCTAGTTGATAGATTTGCACGGAAAATGATGACAAGAAATTTGGATATTATTTCACTATGACGCTGCAAGAACATATTTGGAAGCCCGTCAGGACCAGGAGACACTTTTGTTTTCAGAGAGAGAGAGAGAGAGAGAGAAAAGAAGGACATGAAAGGCAGGGAGGTCAACCAGAAGAGCATCCGGTTTGCTACCTTACACTGGGGGGGGGGGGGAGTAAAAGGAGGAAAAAGGGATAGAATAAGCAACAGCATGGATAACACGCCTGCAGAAGATACGATGCTTGCTTCGGGACGACATGATGGAGCTGTTTGCCGTATTCGGGAGTTGCATTTCAAAAGAAACACTGTAGAAATATGTATTAAAAATGTTCAGCAATGCTTGCTTTATTGGTGACAAGAACCTCATCGGGCTTAATTTGGTCGATAGGCTTGTTTTTCGGGACAAGTGTCTCCAAAACGTCTGCGGAGCATTTTAATAAAGCTCGGCAGCGTATGTTCAAAGTAATGACTTTTTGATTGGCTCACAGCTTGACGCAGTGCAAGTTGTGCAGCTGCTATAGCGTGTCGGCAGACACGTGATCGCTTTAATCACTTTAGTTTTCCTTTTAAATGCAAGACCTTACGCGTGATCCAGGGATTTCCTTTTTGCGTTTTCTTTATTCTATTGGGAATAAAAAAATTTGTGCAGTACGCGCAGATTTTTTAACACTTATCCCATAGTATATACACATCATTTCTTTTAAAATCGCTCACGCATAGGTCAAGGTAATCAAGCACGCTTTTGTCCCTGGCACACGAAAAGTCTTTTACGCAGACAGGCTTTGTACGTGGAGTCGTTGGGATTTTGGATGCTGCATGAAAAATACACCATATTGCGATCGGAGAGGCCGTCGTCCACCGAGACACGAAAATTTTCAATCGATCGGGTGATAAACACCAGGTCAAGTATGGAAGCACAAGTACCCTGGACACGCGTGGGTTTTGTAACTACCTGTTGAAGGTTATGCTGTAACATAATATAAAGAATGTAATGCGGGCCAGCGGCAGAACCAGAAACAGGACAATTCCAATCCAATCCAGGCAGGTTGAAATCGCCAGCAAGAATTATTTTATCGTTAATGTACTTTGACATGTGATCAGCCAAGTCGAGGAAAAACGTTCGTGGTGAATCAGGTGGTCGGTAAACCGCAAATGAAAGCAAAGACCGGCCCTAGCAGCACAGTTTTAAAGACACCCTCTCGTGATCATTTAGACACGGTAAAACAAAAGCTTGGATATCCTGCTTCACCAACACAGCTACACCACCACCCCTTGATAGTCTTTCCATAAGGTCGGTCGCAACGAAACACGTTATACGATGGAAGAAAAACGTCTTCATTGATTTAGTCTTTGAGCCAAGTTTCGGTGATTACCACAATATGCGGATTATAATCTAAGATTAGAGCTTCAAGTAGGTCGCTTTTATTTGCTATACTACAGGCATTAAGGTTCAGTAGGCGTAGCTCCTTATCGCTGGAAGCCTGACACCACTCACTGCCTGGACTGGACTGACGTCGGGGCAGTTGGACCCTCGCACACCTGGCTTCGTCCCAAGCGTAAATTTCACTGTCCACTTTCAGCTTATAGTTTATCAGTATTATTTTCTTTCCATCATTTTTCTCGCGTTTGGCACTAGCACATAGAAGCTTTCTCTTGCGGAGTGTCTCGCGTGAATAATCATTTTGAGCCGATAAGTCCGTTCCTTTAAGTTTGTAAGCGTTTTTCATAATTTCCTGTTTTTCATTGTAGTTTTGGAAGAATATTACAACTGGTCTTTGCTTTCGAGGTTTTCCAATCCGGTGAGTTCTTCCAATCGATTCGCAGGTGATGCTAAGCTTTTCAGTAAATGTATCGACCAACTTTTTGTTTTATTTCGAACAGTTTCACCCGCGTCTTCAGACGCGGGTGAAACTGTGTTTACACTCACGCACACACACACACACACACACACACACACACACACACACACACACACACACACATATATAAATATATATATATATATATATATATATATATATATATATATATATATATTGTGTCCCAGATGTTTGGTAATGACAAAAAGAACTCGCAACTCCCGGACAGGTTTAATATACTGGCGGAACGACGTGGTACTTCGCGTTTCTAGGTCCCCTTGTGTGATTCTTCATTTTTACCTGCTAGCGCGTTCCATTCGTCCAGAAGGCTGAGATCCAGATGGCACCAGAAGAAAAAGAAAGAAAAAAGAAGAAAGAAAGAGAGAGAGACTGCAGCGGCAACCCTAAGTCTCGAACATAGCAGTGGCGTCTGAACTACTGCCACACTACACATATCAACTTCCACGTGTATACACACGTTACTTCTCAATTTTTCTCCCTTGTACATTGTTTTGTTTCGTTCGGGCCACTATTATTCATATTTCTCTTTTTTTTTTGCTATGCTCAGTGCGCATTCTTCTTCATTTGTCTGTTCCGCCTGCTACTGCACTGGGCTTTAAAATTGAAATTGGACTCAACGTCTAGAAACTGCACAGTGGCTTATGAGGGCCGTGGAATGGTGGAGGGCTTCGCGGATTGATTTATACCGCACAGTTTTTTTTATGTGCGTCCGCGGCACGCTGCACGTCCATTTCTGCATTCCGTCCCCGTCCGGAAGCGACTGGGCATCGAACCCGATACCTCGCGCGTCGCAGTGTAACGCCACACCCATTGATCCAGCGCGGCGGGTGTTTGTTTTCCTCGGTTACCGTTTTTTTTTTTTTTGCCTAACGTGTTACGTCTGTATACTTAGCCTCTATCCTCCTTTATTTATTCACATTTCTCTTTACTTTGCCTTCTGTTTATCTGTATTTTATCTAACATCTGATAACCTCCCTGCTTCCACCTACTTCGGCAAACACTTCGGCAAATAGAGGCAAGCTGCGAGTCGTGACCCGCTCGATACTGCAACGCAATATGAACGAGCTGTAGCCGCCAGGTTTTCTCCTTTTTTCTTTCTTTCTTTTGCTGGTCCCCGTGGCCAAGTTCGAGTTCGAGCGGTATCGCCGCTGGGTGCAACCACTGGAAACCGATCGACGAAGTCCGCGGTAAACAGCGGCTGCGCCGGGAAAAAAGTCCACGTGGATAGGACGGCGGTGGCGGCGAGTCCGTGTGTTGACAGTGAACGCCTCCATGCTCAGTTTCGCGGGAGAAGCAAGAACGGACAACGCGCGGATGTGCGCGAAAACGAGAAGAACAAGAAAAGAAGATGTACGTGCAGAAAGATATGTCAGGAACATCTTCGTGGAAGAGTCAACAAGAGGCCACTGTTGGGCAGGGGCTTGCGTGCGCCGTATTTCTTCTCTCTCTCTCTCTTTATACTCATGGAGTGCGATAATCCTTCGATCGCCATCGTAATGGAAGGTGGCCCTGCGGGGGATTCTCGTCTTGTACCGAGGAAAACCAATAACATCTTTGATAAGCGCTAAATGGACGCAACTGTTATCACTAGTGCCGTATAACGTTTCCATTGGTGCCCTATACAGGGTGTCCCAGCTAACGTCAGCCAAGATCTTAAAAACAAAATGTGGCATATACGAGGATGCACGTACTGGCATTCTGCCAGAAGTGATGTCCCGCACTAGGAGTTTTTTTTTTTTTCGCAATTGAGCTGTGGATAATAAGATGAGAATATTTAACGAACTTCTTAATTACTAATCGAGGACGCGAATTTTGATGGAGAAGTATTGTGTTTTAAAACGCCCGACTCAGTTGCTCTCAGCAGGCTAAGTCTGGCGTAATTAATCTTTTTTTTTTTCGCCTTATAAAGAAAACGCGCCAAATATCAAAATAGCCGCGTCCGCGCTCCGCGACACCAGCGATCCCAAACGCTACTCGAAAGAATTAACACTGCTCGATGCATTTGTCCTTTTCCGCAATGCCGCTGAGCCCTGCATTCGCTTCGCGCTTCACGCGACGCCAACGGCACGCTTTTTTTTCCCGGCACGCCTTCATATTGAACGCAGGTGTTGTTACGTTCAGACCCACTCGCCGTGGTGGTTCTGAGGTGGCTATATAGCTTTGCGCTGCGAAGTCCCAGGGCGCGGGATGAAATGCCTGCCGCGGCGGCCGCATTTCGATGGGTTCGACATGCAAAAAGCGCCCGTGTCCCGAGCATTGGGCGCACGTTAAGGAACCCCACGTGGTCAAAATTATAAATTATACTACGGCGTGCCTCATAATCGGGTCGTGGTTTTGGCACCTAAAACCACGGAACGATTATTTTTTTATGTGTATTCCGGAGCCGCAGGGAGAGCCCACGATCACGTGCTCTGCAGCGTGGGTTCGCAGTTAGGTGATTATGTCAATAGGCATTATGTATACAGCCCTCGTCTATCGTTATCAAGAGACTAGGCTTGCGTTGACTTCTTCCTATTCTTTCGCAAGTTTGTTTCGTGCTCGGTCGTCATTTTAACGTGCAATAATTACGCGAGTTTCTGCGCCCCTACTTTAATTCCTAACAAACGACAGCATTCACGCTGACGTAAAAAAAAAAAGAAGAGAACTGATTCAAATCGCCACTATATGCTGTGGACGTGGCAGCTAACAAGTTTCCGAAGATTTACATTCGCGCACGTTGGTCCTCGGTTCGCCTACTTTACTCTCAAACGAAGGAGTCAATGCGTTTTCGGTCTCATTACGATCTGTGCCTAAAACAAGAACACGCTGCGTTCATCTGCACGAGAACGTACGCGCAGCTTCGTAGTGTGTGCTTGTGTGTGAGCATGGTGCGTTTACTGCCGGACGTCTTTCAGTGCCGGACGTTCGCAACCGGACGTATTTCTGGCTGTCTTTCTTTCGCGGTTCCTTCAAAGAGTTGACTCGTAACGTCTTTATTTGTCACCGCGCGAAGTCGAGGTAATGTACCCTTTACTTGCACCGAATATACTACAGACAGAGCTAATTCGACCTTCTGCCGCGCAGCGAGCTCTCTCGTATTGCTCATCGTCTCCCTTCGTCTACATTGGCACCGGCGGTTTTTTATTCCTTCTCTCTCCCGTGCCACGCACCCTCTGCTGACGTCACCGAGCGAAATTCTACGGAATCGGGAATGGCGTAAGATCGCGTCGTAGCCCTCTCGCCGACCATGCACCGTGGTCGACGTCTTCGTTCGTCTGGCGGCGCGCCGTTAGAAAATACCGACGCACGTGAGGCGCTCGTCACGTTTGCGCCGTGGACCCGCTAGCTCACAGAGGTCCCCACCTAGATCCCCATCAATCTCCCCCCAGTCCCTCTTTCCACATTCTCCTTTCCCCTTAGCAACACCGAAAAAGAAAAAAAAAACTGCGCGTGGGCAGTAAGGAAAGGGTTGGCTGCGACGAAGGCGCCAACATATTACGCGTTACCAATAAAAAAAGAACAAAGAAAGAAAAACTAGGGAACTCGTCCATGAATGGGGCTTGCCTGCCAGTCGTCTAAGGGAAAGCAGTCGCGTTACTGGCCCAAGTTGCGCAAGCCTCGCTGTCGCCGTTGCACCAAAGAAAGGAGTGCGGCAAAGGAATGCCCGTGAATGAGCAGCGCATAAAGAAACGCGATTTGCTCGCATGCATGTCCTGCGGCAGGTCGGCCATGCGTTCCCTCGCGGGGAAAATGAAAGCAAGCGTGACGCGATCACCTCCAGTTACGCAACCGACGGGGTCGCGTTATAAAGACGCGCGAAGCTCCAATCTTTACGAGGCCGTAAAAAGGTAATCTCGCAACTGCGAATTTTTTCTAAGTGGACTATTCAGGTAGACCAGTACGGCAAATGCGGCTGGTTACGCGTGTTTTATACGAAGTTTCCATCGACTTTAACAAACGAAAAAAATTTTGGAGGCCATGGGGGTTCAGTGGTCAGTTCAGTGGATTTACTTTGACCATCTGGGGTTCTTTAAGGTGCACCTACATCTAAATGCACAGGCGCTGTCGCATTCCACTCCCATCGAAATGCGGCCGTCGTTGTCTGGATCGAAACGACGATTTCGAAGTCAGCAGCGCAACTCCGTGTATCTGCTGGACTATCGAGGCGGGTCGAGGTATCTAATCACGCTAAACGCTAGGCGTATTTTACAGGGGGACATATTACAAGTACCCATGTTTAGATAATGTGTGCAACGGCCCTTCCTCGCGCTCATATTTTAAGTTCAGAGATTTGCAAAGCTTGTGCTAAGACAGCCTGTTAAAACAATTAAATTGAGCGTAGTAACGGTTTTAAGAATGTAAATTTAAATATAAAGCTTGTAAAGTTGAGTTTCTGCAAAAGCAAAATGATCACTCTCACTGAGAATGGAATTTAAAAATATATTCAATACCGGGGCTTTACGTGCACCAAAACTATGATCTGATTATGAGGCACGTCGTAGGGGGGACTCCGGATGAATTAAGACACCTGGGGTTATTTAATGTGCACCCACAGCAAGGTACACGGGCGTTTCTGCATTTCGTCCCTAATCGAAATGCAGCCGCCGCGGTCGGAGGAGGAGGAGGAGGAAAAACTTTATTTGCTCTAATTGGTTCTGTGGAAATGAAGGGAATGCTACGGTGGCGGAGCTTCTGCACATGTGTTACCGCGCCAAGTAGTCCGTCAGCGTTTGACAGTGCTTTTGGTTGCTCGGAACAGATGCTGGATTGACGCAGCTTCGTGCGACGGCTTCGCGTTTGCCCAGACGCGGAAGGGAAAAGCAGCAAAATAAGTAAACCTTTACATTCACTGGCGCGTTTTATCTTACTTAACTGTTGCTAATGGCGTGTTTCTGTTTCCTCTTCCCCAGCTTAAAATAACGCGCATAAAAACACGGGACTTTTTTCAGAAGCGCTCTCACTTGTGCGCGCTTTGCCTCCGTAGCTTTCCCTTCATTGCCACAGACAGTTGTCACGAGACAACGCGCGCAAGAAACGTGGGTTGAGGGACGACGTCGCTTTGAAATTACCGCGCCGCCTACCTATGACGACGTGCGGTATGGTTACGTCTCCGGCTTGGTTACGTCTACAAACAGTGAAAACATACTTCATTGAATTCTACGAACCAGCGAATAAACGTAGAAAGTTTTGGCGATTCTCCAGGGAACCTGCAAATTGCAAGAAACTGTACTAAAATCTGTTACGTCACACTAGTACGTAGGCGATGCTGTTTCGGTGCGAAATTCGAGAAAGCAAAATTCTGACTTCCTTCTCTCTGCTATAGAAGTCAAACTTCTCTCTGCTATGGAAGTCAAACTCTGCTATAGAAGTCCAAAAGTAAGAACTTACGAATGTTAATTTATTCAGTGTTTGTTGTTCATTTTGCCTTTATGTAAGCAGTGTCATCTTCCTCACACTATTTTGCCGATTCTGCAAATTACAAAACCGAAACACTCTGACTTCTCCTTTTTTTAATCTTACGAGCGCGACCTCTAACGGGACAGAAAGCGGAGACAGGCACCATATGCGAGTACGCTGGGCTACATTTCAAATTTACTAATTACAGGGCTATATACTAGACAAGAACGATAGCACTCAGAGTTATTACAGCACGTCACTCACATTCCGACTAAGAAACTCCATTTCGTTTTTTGTGATACGAACAGAAGCGGTGCCAGAACATTTATCTCTTTCGTTGATGCTCAATACCTCGAAGATCAATCTGTTGGGTTCTGATATAAACTGACAACGTAGACAACGTATATTACAAAAAACAAGTGGGCTACAGTTGCGTAATCGACAGTGATTGTCACATAGATATCATGACTCTGCTGTAACTTCCATTTCTTTTTTTTTTCTTACAGATGTGCGCGTTCTCTTGTGTTCTGCTTGGTTTGTTACTGGCAGCACGAATCAAGAACCCAGCAACGAAGTAGCATTGTGCTCTCAATCTCGATCCACATAACATCCAATAAGTGAGTCTAACATATATGGGTATATATTTCCCTCGTTAAAAGTGAAACATGTGATGAACGAATGCCCGTGAGCGTTAATTGGCTCTTTCTTCAGTGGAACTTGTAGCTACTGCTGATATATAACGCTCGATTTTGTTCCAGATAAGTGGCGCTAAGCAAGTGGAACACCTGAATCTCGACCAGGCGTTCCACTGCAGTGGTCTTAATTTCTGGGAACTTCCTTTAATCAGCCGTTATCAGTCGCGGCGTATCTCTCCAGAAAGGCGAGCAGGCGCCCGAACAACACGTCCGGGTTGTTCAATGCAACCAAGAAGTGCGCATGCGTGTAGTAGGGATCGTCGATGAAGTGGTCCATCGCGACGTGCGGCCCCAGTTCCCGGATGAGCTCCTGGACGTTCGGCGGGGTGATCACGTGGTCACCTCGGCTCCAGAAAATGCCCACGTCCGTTCGAACGTTGCCGAGGCGGTACTCGGCCGGTACCCGCTGCAAAGCAAGTGCCCGTCAATACCGGCTGGTGGTTGCATAGATGGATGTATTAAACAGAAGAAAGCCATCAGTTTGGTGAGTTGCCCTTTAAATGCTACAGCGGCGAGCGGGACGGGGTCAACAAAAGCCACTATCTTCGGCTCACCTTCGCACGCTTTCGCTCGCACCTACATCATACGGCGCGCGGTCACGTTGTTATCGCACTTGGGTTCTATAGGGAACATCTCGCCGACGCCGACGCCGGTGAAGGTTGCGGAGATGCTCCTGGAATGCCCATATAATTGCGCTCGCAATAAAAATAGACGAGTATGAACGCCTATCCATGTAACCTATCTTCTGTTAGACCAGTCCCACTTTGTAACGTTAAAGATGCAACATTCGACAACTTAAAGGCCAACTGCAACAAAATTTGACTTAGGTGAATTGGGTATTATTGAGTAGTACAAAATATTTAAGCAGTTTTCGCAGTGCTGTAGAGCTTTTACTTGTGCGGTTATCTTATTAACAGTATTTCAAAAACGCTTAAGCAGAAGATCCGTGCCCCAGGTGGTTAGTGAATATGACGCGTATACAAAAGCATGGTTTCCGAGACTATCGGCGCACCGCAGGCGCCTCCCAATCTGGGAAGCCAAAAGCTGTGCTTGTATTCGACACTCTGGGCTCTGTTACTTCCGGCGCGTGGTAGTGACGGTGTATTATTTTTCTTTTTAGTTCCGGTATCAAAAACGCACATTTGTGCTATCTCTTCGCGAAGGATTCACTCTTATTTCAAATCGTGAAATGTTGCACGAAGACCTCCTCTTCCTTTTCTATATTATCTGAAATTAGCCTTCTTACGAAGTCCAAAATTTCATTGCGGAGTGTCTTTAATTCACGAGCCTACCAAGTTGTATCGCCATGTTTAGTGAAACTTAAGAGGTTGTGCATGCAGCGGTGTTCATTAGCCGCGTAGATTAAAAAAAATCTCTATGTGAAAAGGAGTAGCCGGCGCCAACTAAAGGCGACAACATTCCTAAGTACGACATAATAAAGATCCTGTTAAAACACTGGCAAACGTATTTCGAAGAACTGCTACATATTTTAGCAATAATTTCCATAACACTGAAGCATGCCGTCCCTTTCTCCCTTTGCCCCGCATACACAAACAAACACGCATGAAATCACTGCGACAAGAATAAACCGAATGATTTTAGGAACGGTGCTTGTTTCGCAGAAAAGAGGGTATTTAGGGATTGCGACGAATGACGCGAATTATGACGAGGTTAGTAAAGCGGTAAAAAGACGCAGCGGGAGCTTCTTTGTTTGTTTTTTTAGCGGTGAATCCCCGTGTTCATTTCACTTAATACACACGCAGACATGTCAGCCCCCCTCCCAACCCCTAGTTCAGTGAAAGACAAACATAGCACAGACACCCACAATCGGATTTCAATGTACCTCGGATTTGCGCAAGGGAAGCCATATAACCTCGGCGGAGTGGCGAAATTTAGTAACGCATTATGAGAACATCACTCTGGTGCCGGCTCCGCGTTTTATATATTTGTTTTGTTTTCAGAACCGAACGCAGCTTCAAGCGACAGGCGAGTTGCTTCGTTTTACTTCGAAATGAAAACCATGAACAAACTACAAAAAAATATCGTGTCGTGATCAATGGCGAGCCTTGAGCAGTGCTGTTTGTTTCATATTTACATAGCGATGAAGAATGTGATAAGAAGTCGCTATGCTTTTAACACGCAAGAACTTTCTTTGACGTCAGGAGCTACTCCCGGTGTCAGGTACGGCAGGTGGCCGGCTAGGGGTCTTACTGAAGGCACGCAAACAAAAGGAGGGGGATGAAGGGAAGTGGAGCAAGTAACTGGCTAGTCATTCCATTACGGATTAATCTGTATAGCACGTTACTTTATGGAGCAGCTGGTATGGTATATTCCGAGAAAACGTTGTTATTCTGAGAATGGACCCGTCCATATTTTCTATATATTTATTTCCGTTTTTATCCCCAAATTTCGGTCAGCGTTTCAATGAGTGCCTGTAGGAGTATAAAAAGGTCCATTATTCTGATTTATTCGTAGTGTTGCTTCTAAATCGTTGTGAGACCTGTGCATTTGCTTAATTTATGACATTAAATTGTACTGCGTTGCAACACCATGTACCGTCCCTGTTGAAGACATCGCAATAAGGCCAACAGCCAGCCAGCAGCCAAATAAAAGAAGAGTGATGAAGGCAAGCGGGGGAGGGTGCAGGGGGGGGGGAGCACGTAAACAATGGCATCGCATTATAAAGCTACCACTACGTGGCTATAAATTTGAGCGTGGAGAAGACAGAGGAAGTAAGAAACCACAAGCAGATGAGATAATGTATGTGATGACTCAATGAACCCGTTTTCATGAAAGGTTTCTTTTTAATACACAGCGGAGAGAAAGCAAAGGACAATTCACCAGTTTCACTCAGGAATGTAGTTCTAGGTCATATTTTGGTGCCACTATAGTCATACTTTATGCAAAGCAATTACAGCACATGATTGATTGTCGAAGTGGCTTATATTCAGTGCGAGGACATCAATAGCGCCCCCTCGACATCGCTTTCCTTGTTAAAAAAAATCGCTTTTCTCGAAGGTGGCTGGCGAGAAGAATGCGTTTCTGAACTCATATGGAATGAGCCATCCATTTGGTCAAATGGCCACTTTTCTTGTATTTGTTGCTACCCGTCCTATTTGTTTTTACCCGAGACAGAGGGCGCGTGTTCGATCTAGCTCGGCTGCGGCAGTCGCATTACGATGGGCGCGAAATTCAAAAACGCTCGAGCACTGTTTGCACATTAAAGAACCTCAGGCGGTCGATATTAATCCGGTGTGCCCCACTACGGCGTTCTCGTAATCACATCGTGGTTTTTACGCGTAAAACTCCGGAAGTTAATTTCTAGTCTTTTGGTTAATTTCTAAGGAGAGTGTGCGTGCTTGAATGCGAAGTTGTCTCGCAGCGTCGGTCCTTGAGAGAGGAATGGGGACGCAGCGGTCTTCTTTGTTTGACGTCCGAGCTGCCTTATCTGCGTCACCATTTCCAATGATACCGCAATGACCTAGTGTCCATTGAAAGGAGATATCATGACCCTCGTCTTATAAGCACTTGGTAAACACTCGGGGAAGTTAAAGATACAAAACATTACTCATCTCTCTTGATCTCAAAGGTGCTTTCGACAGCGTTTGGCTATCCCACAGTTTTACAGTTCCTCACAACTTGCCCCAAAACCTTTCTCGGTTGTTAAAAATTTCCTTAAACACTGTCATTTAGCGGTATAGCGCTTGCGAGGCGTAAGCCACACCCTCATTTGGAAGTTCTGAGGGCACACTAGTGAAGCCCCAACAGTGATATATTATTATTAATAACCCTTAAGTCTCCCTTTACCGCCCGGTGAGTCAATACAGGCATCTACCGACCATAGTTAGCTGTCATTTCAGCGACCAACCGCTCAAATCAAGAAGCAAATACCCGCTAGACACTCGTGTTGTCTTCGGCTGGGCGCGTCGTACAAAGTCATGCTCAACGCAAAAAATAATGCTTCCTATACATCCCCAATAGTCATGTCAACAGTTCCACCCGAATTCGCAACCGCACTGTTTGTTTAAACGGCGTCACCCTAAAATGCAAACAAAAATAAAAAGGCTCGGCGAATTTTTTTTATTCGAACCTTTACTGAACATCCGACTCCAAGGCTGCTCTCCAGTGCATCATGTCGCCATTTCGTCATGGACGGAATGAGCAATTAGTCACTGACATAAGACTTAGAGAAATAGAGAATAGAAATAGAGAATAGAGAAAGAACACACCATAGTATGTTAGTAGATACCGGGCCATTCCGTTACCTACGGCAACGACCGTGTAGATGAGGCCACCCGATCTGCTCGTGATAATTGTATAGATACGCAGTGGGCACCACTGCGAGCTACACCCTTATCGAGAACAGACGCAGCTACAGGGCTTCGTTAGATCGCACGTGAACTAATACTTGCACAGTGTAAATCGATGGAACTTACCAACGCTCGTCTCCGCAACTAGGATCCGAATCAACGGCTCCACCTTCCGTCAGGACTACCTAGAGCTGAGGAGACGCTTTCGTGCCGCTTGTGGCTTGGCGTGGCCCTTACGGATGCGCACTCGTTTCGGATCGTAATGGCCAACAGCCCTACATGCGATAACTGTAGCTGCGAGGGAACAATGGCCCACCTCTGTGAATGTCCACGCTTCAGTGCGTCCAGGAAATAACTTTCAAGAGTGCTTGATAGTCTTGACAAACGCCCTTTGTCGGAGGAAAAGGTCCTGAGACACTCGCCGAGACCGTCCTGAGCACAGAAGGATTTGAAAGCGTTGTTGCGCTTCTTGCGTAGGACTGGTCTTAGAGACAGACTGTAAGCAGTGCCGTATGCTCTTTTCCTTTTTCTCTTTTATTTTTGCTCTTCCTTTCTTATTTCCTTTTTCTTCTTTTTTTCTAACATTTCTTTTCTATTAGCTTTTATTCCCCTTACCGCCTTTCCCAAGCGCAAGGTAGCCAGCTGGTCTGAGAACTGGCTAACGTCCTCCTCCTCCTCCTCCTCCTCCTCCTCCTCCTCCTCCTCCTCCTCCTCCTCTATAAACCACCTTCTAACAAAAGCAGAAATTCTTTGCTCCCGTTCGTTAACTTTTTTATTAATGCATCACTCTGTATGCACAACTGACATCCGCCTTTCATAACAATCGCATTACCCGCCTGGTGGTTCCGACATCTGAGTTCCCTTCAGAACTGACCGGCATACAACGCCCACTCCTGAACACCACCCTAGGTGCATTCCGCACAACTCGTGCGGAATGGATACTTGTCGGTCGAAAGCACCTGTCTTGTCGCCTGTCTGGTCCTGCCTTGTTCTCGTGCTCGATTTTTATCTATGAACATGCACCAAGTAGCCCAGCAGTTCATTTTAATATATTACGTGTTCTCTTAGAACTAGCTGCGTGCTTTCATTAAAATATAATGAACGCGTAATATATGGGTAGGTAACAGTAGACTGGGAACTTCATTTTGCACATTATGGACAATAATCGTGGGCAACTTCAAGAATCCAATAAAGGATAACATTTGACGGAGGGGTAACACGGTATATATATATATATATATATATATATATATCATCATCATCATCAGCCTAGTTACGCCCACTGCAGGGCAAAGGCCTCTCCCATACTTCTCCAACTACCCCGGTCATGTACTAATTGTGGCCATGTTGTCCCTGCAAACGTCTTAATGTCATCTGCCCACCTAACTTTCTGCCGCCCCCTGCTACGCTTCCCTTCTCTTGGAATCCAGTCCGTAGCTCTTAGTGACCATCGGTTATCTTCCCTCCTCATTACATGTCCGGCCCATGCCCATTTCTTTTTCTTGATTTCAACTAAGATGTCGTTTACCCGCGTTTGTTGCCTCACCCAATCTGCTCTTTTCTTATCCCTTAACGTTACACCCATCATTCTTCTTTCCATAGCTCGTTGCGTCGTTCTCAATTTCAGCAGAACCCTTTTCGTAAGCCTCCAGGTTTCTGCCCCATATGTGAGTACTAGTAACACACAGCTGTTGTACACTTTCCTTTTGAGGGATAGTGGCAACCTACTGTTCATGATTTGAGAATGCCTGCCAAACGCACCCCAACCCATTCTTATTCTTCTGGTTATTTCAGTCTCATGATCCGGATCCGTGGTCACTACCTGCCCTAAGTAGATGTATTCCCTTACCACTTCCAGTGTTTCGCTACCTATCGTAAACTGCTGTTCTCTTCCGAGACTGTTAAACAGTACTTTAGTTTTCTGCAGATTAATTTTCAGACCCACCCTTCTGCTTTGCCTCTCCAGGTCAGTGAGCATGCATTGCAATTGGTCTCCTGAGTTACTAAGCAAGGCAATATCATCAGCGAATCGCAAGTTGCTAAGGTATTCTCCATCAACTTTTATCCCCAATTCTTCCCACTCCAGGCCTCTGAATACCTCCTGTAAACATGCTGTGAATAGCATTGGAGATATCGTATCTCCCTGTCTGACGCCTTTCTTTATAGGGATTTTGTTGCTTTCTTTGTGGAGGACTACGGTGGCTGTGCAGCCGCTATAGATATCTTCCAGTATTTTTACATATGGCTCATCTACACCCTGATTCCGTAATGCCTCCATGACTGCTGAGGTTTCGACTGAATCAAACGCTTTCTCGTAATCAATGAAAGCTATATATAAGGGTTGGTTATATTCTGCACATTTCTCTATCACTTGATTGATAGTGTGAATATGGTCTATTGTTGAGTAGCCTTTACGGAATCCTGCCTGGTCCTTTGGTTGACAGAAGTCTAAGGTGTTCCTGATTCTATTTGCGATTACCTTAGTAAATACTTTGTAGGCAACGGACAGTAAGCTGATAGGTCTATAATTTTTCAAGTCTTTGGCGTCCCCTTTCTTATGGATTAGGATTATGTTAGCGTTCTTCCAAGATTCCGGTACGCTCGAGGTTATGAGGCATTGCGTATACAGGGTGGCCAGTTTCTCTAGAACAATCTGACCACCATCCTTCAACAAATCTGCTGTTACCTGATCCTCCCCAGCTGCCTTCCCCCTTTGCATAGCTCCTAAGGCTTTCTTTACTTCTTCTGGCGTTACCTGTGGGATTTCGAATTCCTCTAGGCTATTCTCTCTTCCACTATCGTCGTGGGTGCCACTGGTACTGTATAAATCTCTATAGAACTCCTCAGCCACTTGAACTATCTCGTCCATATTAGTAACGATATTGCCGGCTTTGTCTCTTAACGCACACATCTGATTCTTGCCTATTCCTAGTTTCTTCTTCCCTGTTTTTAGGCTTCCTCCGTTCCTGAGAGCCTGTTCAATTCTATCCATATTATAGTTCCTGATGTCCGCTGTCTTACGCTTGTTGATTAACTTAGAAAGTTCTGCCAGTTCTATTCTAGTTGTAGGATTAGAGGCTTTCATACATTGGCGTTTCTTGATCAGATCTTTCGTCTCCTGCGATAGCTTACTGGTTTCCTGTCTAACGGCGTTACCACCGACTTCTATTGCGCACTCCTTAATGATGCCCATGAGATTGTCGTTCATTGCTTCAACACTAAGGTCCTCTTCCTGAGTTAAAGCCGAATACCTGTTCTGTAGTTTGATCCGGAATTCATCTAGTTTCCCTCTTACCGCTAACTCATTGATTGGCTTCTTGTGTACCAGTTTCTTTCGTTCCCTCCTCAAGTCTAGGCTAATTCGAGTTCTTACCATCCTGTGGTCACTGCAGCGTACCTTGCCGAGCACGTCTACATCTTGAATGATGCCAGGGTTCGCGCAGAGTATGAAGTCGATTTCATTTCTAGTCTCACCATTCGGGCTCCTCCACGTCCACTTTCGGCTAACGCGCTTGCGGAAAAAGGTATTCATTATACGCATATTATTCTGTTCTGCAAACTCTACTAATAATTCTCCTCTGCTATTCCTAGAGCCTATGCCATATTCCCCCACTGACTTGTCTCCAGCCTGCTTCTTGCCTACCCTGGCATTGAAGTCGCCCATCAGTATAGTGTATTTTGTTTTGACTTTACCCATCGCCGATTCTACGTCTTCATAAAAGCTTTCGACTTCCTGGTCATCATGACTAGATGTAGGAGCGTAGACCTGTACAACCTTCATTTTGTACCTCTTATTAAGTTTCACAACAAGACCTGCCACCCTCTCGTTAATGCTATAGAATTCCTGTATGTTACCAGCTATTTCCTTATTAATCAGGAATCCGACTCCTAGTTCTCGTCTCTCCGCTAAGCCCCGGTAACACAGTACATGCCCGCTTTTTAGCACTGTATATGCTTCTTTTGTCCTCCTAACCTCACTGAGCCCTATTATATCCCATTTACTACCCTCTAATTCCTCCAATAACACTGCTAGACTCGCCTCACTAGATAGCGTTCTAACGTTAAACGTTGCCAGGTTCAGATTCCAATGGCGGCCTGTCCGGAGCCAGGTATTCTTAGCACCCTCTGCAGCGTCACAGATCTGACCGCCGCCGTGGTCAGTTGCTTCGCGGCTGCTGGGGACTGAGGGCCGGGGTTCGATTGTTGTATTCATATAGGAGGTTGTGGCCAAGTACTGCACCAGGGTGGCCAATCCTGCTCTGGTGAGAGAGTGCGTTACCGGTTCTGGTCACCGGGATCAGGCCGCACTCCAGGCCTGTTTGTGCAATTTTCTCAACACACGGTTGTTTTTTTTTGTATTTTCCGGTGGAGAATGGCGCGGCACCGGGGTTTGAATCACGGTCCTCTTGCACTGGAGACGGATACTCTACCGTCCCCGTAGGAGTTAAATTAAAAATTAATTTATGGGGTTTTACGTGACAAAACCACTTTCTGATTATGCACGCCGTAGTGGAGGACTCCGAAAATTTCGACCACCTGGGGTTCTTTAACGTGCACCTAATTCTAAGTACACGGGTGTTTTCGCATTTCGCCCCCATCGAAATGCGGCCGCCGTGGTCGGGGTCCGATCCCGCGACCTCGTGCTCAGCAGTCTAACACCATAACCACTGAGCAACCACGGCGGGTCCCGCAGGAGTTGTGCGCCTCATTTAACCTACAGTGGTGCCCTACTTGGTCAGTCAAGGTGGACCAATCTGAGCTCGGTTATACCGCATGGATGGCACTCGGCTAGAGAACCTGGTATTTATGACCTGCACATGTGAGTGTGAGGCCATACATATTTGAAGATATATATCTTTCTTTTTTTTTTTTTTTTAGGAGGGTTCCCGTACAGTGATAAAATAAAGGAAAAGACATTAAAAGAAAGAAAAAAAAAGAAAGAAAAAGGGGCGGAAAAAAAAAGGAACATAACAGGTGATTTGAACTCGTGACCCTTCGATGTTGCCCGGAAAGATAGCTCAGTCGGTTGGTTCGTCAGGCCCCAGGCTACTTTCAAGCGCCACAGCTCCTGCTCCGAGCCTCACACTTACGTGGAAAGAGACTCATGTTGTCCGCGATAGTCGATAAGCGTGCGTAGCCATGATACGCACACGACAAACTGCCTTAAAATATTTAGACTTGAGGGAAAGCTTCGTTAGCAAACGATAGCACGGCAATCAGCACTCGAATATAATTATAACCCTAATACTAATGGTAAATATTCATCTCATCTATGGGATCTAATGCGCGCGCTGTTGCTTTGTCTCTGCGTGTAGTAGTTGAGAGAGCCAGTTTAAGGGCGGAGTAGTTGGAAGGCACACTTTCTAGGAAAAATGGCCGCTCCAGGAGAACAGCGAACTCGAGCGGCTTTAGAGGCTAGGAAAACTGCCTTAAAATATTTAGACTTGAGGGAAAGCTTCGTTAACAAACTATAACACGGCAATCAGCACTCGAATACGGCGAGAGAAATTACTGAGGCGTGGAAAATTCCCTTGAAAAAAAATCTGGTTTGCTAGACAAATGCTTGTATGTATTGAACCTCTTAAATGATGAGGGGTGAAATATGCGCTCACCGAGAGGGCATCTTCAGCACGAGACATCCCCAAGGCACCTTACAGAGATGTGGAGAGCTTCGCGGCCGGAACGAAGCCTCCCTTCTCCGCCGGCCAAGAGGGGGAAACGCGCTTTCCGATCGCTCAAGGTTGCGCGGACAAAGCATAACTCTAGCGTCTAGGAAAAGCTTAACCAGGTGCGATGGCGGCACGCATAGCGTGGGAAGCTAGCCGCCAGAATAACTATACCAAGGACTGCTGCTGATGAGGGCGAAATACCTTCGTGTAATTATAATAACCCTAATAGGACTACTTTCGAAAAAAAAAAAGGAAACGGCCCAGAGGGCTATACTACGAGAGCTATGACTGATAGTTTTCTATATATATATATATATATATATATATATATATATATATATATATATATATATATATATTCATCTCATCTATGGGATCGCATGCGCGCGCTGTTTCTTTGTCTCTGCGTGTAGTACAGTTAAGAGAGCCAGTTTAAGGGCGGAGAAGAAGAAAGAAGAGAAAAGCAAAAAACTGCAGCGCCGTGGTTTTAAAGCGCATCCCGTGGTAGAGAAACGGAAGGCGATATAAGCGTGCGTGGCCATGATACGCACACGACAAACTGCCTTAAAATATTTAGACTTGAGGGAAAGCTTCGTTAGCAAACGATAGCACGGCAATCAGCACTCGAATATAATTATAACTCTAATAATAATTGTAAATATTCATCTCATCTATGGGATCTAATGCGCGCGCTGTTTCTTTGTCTCTGCGTGTAGTACAGTTAAGAGAGCCAGTTTAAGGGCGGAGAAGAAGAAAGAAGAGAAAAGCAAAAACTGCAGCGCCGTGGTTTTAAAGCGCACCCGTGGTAGAGAAACGGAATGCGATATAAGCGTGCGTAGCCATGATACGTACACGACAAACTGCCTTAAAATATTTAGACTTGAGGGAAAGCTTCGTTAGCAAACGATAGCACGGCAATCAGCACTCGAATATAATTATGACCCTAATACTAATGGTAAATATTCATCTCATCTATGGGATCTAATGCGCGCGCTGTTGCTTTGTCTCTGCGTGTAGTAGTTGAGAGAGCCAGTTTAAGGGCGGAGTAGTTGGAAGGCACACTTTCTAGGAAAAATGGCCGCTCAAGGACAAGAGCGAACTCGAGCGGCTTTAGAGGCTAGGAAAACTGCCTTAAAATATTTAGACTTGAGGGAAAGCTTCGTTAACAAACTATAACACGGCAATCAGCACTCGAATACGGCGAGAGAAATTACTGAGACGTGGAAAATTCCCTTGAAAAAAAATCTGGTTTGCTAGACAAATGCTTGTATGTATTGAACCTCTTAAATGATGAGGGGTGAAATATGCGCTCACCGAGAGGGCATCTTCAGCACGAGACATCCCCAAGGCACCTTACAGAGATGTGGAGAGCTTCGCGGCCGGAACGAAGCCTCCCTTCTCCGCCGGCCAAGAGGGGGAAACGCGCTTTCCGATCGCTCAAGGTTGCGCGGACAAAGCATAACTCTAGCGTCTAGGAAAAGCTTAACCAGGTGCGATGGCGGCACGCATAGCGTGGGAAGCTAGCCGCCAGAATAACTATACCAAGGACTGCTGCTGATGAGGGCGAAATACCTTCGTGTAATTATAATAACCCTAATAGGACTACTTTCGAAAAAAAAAAAGGAAACGGCCCAGAGGGCTATACTATGAGATCTATGACTGATAGTTTTCTATATATATATATATATATATATATATTCATCTCATCTATGGGATCGCATGCGCGCGCTGTTTGTTTGTCTCTGCGTGTAGTACAGTTAAGAGAGCCAGTTTAAGGGCGGAGAAGAAGAAAGAAGAGAAAAGCAAAAAAACTGCAGCGCCGTGGTTTTAAAGCGCATCCCGTGGTAGAGAAACGGAAGGCGATATAAGCGTGCGTGGCCATGATACGCACACGACAAACTGCCTTAAAATATTTAGACTTGAGGGAAAGCTTCGGAAAGTTTATCATCGCTTACTTACCTCCGCGAAATCAGCGACCACAAAGTTTTACACGCTACTTTCACCGTCACCCCTGAATCGCGTCAAACTTTCCACAAAACAATTCGCCTTTATGACAGAGGGAATTACGAAGAAATTAATAATCACCTGACGGCGTCATTTCCAAACTTTGAGACGGGTTTCGATGATCGATCCCTGGAGGATAATTGGCTCACTTTCAAAACTAAAATTGCCGAACTCGCCGCGAACTTTATTCCCACCATCACATTTCGTGCAAGTCACAACAAACCATGGTTTTCAAAGCTCTTGAAGACACTCGAGAACAAAAAAAAGAGACTTTTCCGTGCAGCAAAACGCAACCCAAGCGCATGCGCCTGGGAGAAATATTACACAGCCGAATCAACATACCTGCAATCTATCCGTAATGCCAAACGCGATTTTTTCCAAACTGACCTCCCCAAGATCCTAACAAATAACCCGAGGAAGTTCTGGAAAGTACTAAATCCTCAACAGGCTCCGATCAACACACTAGCTAACCCACTTGGCGAGATGACAAGTGACATTGACTGTGCAAATATTTTTAACACCGCTTTCTCATCCGTCTTCACACACGAAACCGATATGCCACTTTCTACCGCAACTACCAACCTAAGTTTGCCTATGCCTTCAATCACGTTTTCTGCGCACGGCATTATATGTATTATAGAAAATATCAAGATGTCATCTTCAGCGGGTGCTGATGAAATCACCCCCAAGTTCCTCAAAAATACTGGCCATGCTTCCGCACCGTATCTATCTAAACTTTTTGCACAATCACTTTCCACAGGTAGCATTCCCAGCGATTGGAAGGTGGGGAAGGTTGTTCCGGTCTTCAAATCAGGTAACAAAGAATCACCCCTTAACTACCGCCCCATCTCTTTAACAAGCGTGCCTTGCAAAATCATGGAACATGTCATTTATTCCCACATAATGAATTTTCTTGACTCTATTAATTTTTTTCATCCTGCTCAACATGGCTTCCATAAAAACCTATCCTGTGATACACAATTGGCTATTTTCATCCATGACTTGCATATGAACCTTGACTGTAACCTTCAAACTGATGCAATATTCCTGGACTTCGCGAAAGCGTTTGACAAAGTACCCCACCAACGCTTGCTACTAAAACTTTCATGGTTAAACCTTCATCCTAACATTTTACAGTGGATAAGTGAATTCCTTGCTAACCGCACCCAGTATGTTTACGTTAATAATCAAGCCTCTAGTCCTCTTCCCGTAACATCAGGTGTCCCGCAAGGATCAGTCCTTGGCCCGCTATTATTTTTAATATACATTAATGACCTACCAACGCATGTCTCTTGTAACATACGTATTTTCGCCGACGACTGTGTCATCTATCGCACAGTCAATAACACCTCTGATCAGCTCGCCCTCCAGAATGACTTAAACAGCGTACAGGACTGGTGTAACCAATGGCTCATGGAACTAAACCCCAATAAATGTAAACTCATGTCCTTTAACCGAAAACATAATCCTCTCCTCTTCACATACAAAATCTCGCATGCCACGGTAGAATTAACTCACACTCATAAATACCTCGGCGTAACATTGTCCAATGATCTAACCTGGAACGCACATGTCACAAAAATCATATCATCCGCTAACAGAACCCTTGGATTCTTAAAACGTCATCTACGACATGCCCCACAAAACGTAAAACTACTTGCCTACAAATCACTTGTCCGTCCTAAATTAGAATACGCCTCTGCTATTTGGAGCCCTAACCAAAATTATCTAACAATTTCCCTAGAATCAGTACAAAGTCGAGCCACAAGATTCATATATTCATGCTATTCATATAACGTTAGTATATCATCATTAAAAGCAGAGGCAGGTTTAACATCTCTAGCTTGTAGACGTCGTATTACTAGTATGTGCTTGTTTCATAAACTTTATTACAGCTCACTTCGTCATCCGCCCTACATCAATCCGCCGGCACGTATCTCCCCCCGCATTGGTCATCCCCTTCAAGTTGCACGGCTTCGTACGCGCACTGCTACTTTCGCATCTTCTTTCTTTCCTCGCTCAGCCCCGGACTGGAACGGCCTTCCACACGACATCGCCGCAATCATCTGTACATCCAAATTTCTGAATTGTATAACTACTATATTTAAGAGCGAATAATTTATGTTCATTACGTGTTTTCTTTGTTTATTATGATTTATACATGTAACCCACCCCTTATGTAACACCCCCAACCCCGGGGGCCTTTAAGGTAATAAAGTGAAGTGAAGTGAAGAATATAATTATAACTCTAATAATAATTGTAAATATTCATCTCATCTATGGGATCTAATGCGCGCGCTGTTTCTTTGTCTCTGCGTGTAGTACAGTTAAGAGAGCCAGTTTAAGGGCGGAGAAGAAGAAAGAAGAGAAAAGCAAAAACTGCAGCGCCGTGGTTTTAAAGCGCACCCGTGGTAGAGAAACGGAAGGCGATATAAGCGTGCGTGGCCATGATACGCACACGACAAACTGCCTTAAAATATTTAGACTTGAGGGAAAGCTTCGTTAGCAAACGATAGCACGGCAATCAGCACTCGAATATAATTATAACTCTAATAATAATTGTAAATATTCATCTCATCTATGGGATCTAATGCGCGCGCTGTTTCTTTGTCTCTGCGTGTAGTACAGTTAAGAGAGCCAGTTTAAGGGCGGAGAAGAAAAAAGAAGAGAAAAGCAAAAACTGCAGCGCCGTGGTTTTAAAGCGCACCCGTGGTAGAGAAACGGAATGCGATATAAGCGTGCGTAGCCATGATACGCACACGACAAACTGCCTTAAAATATTTAGACTTGAGGGAAAGCTTCGTTAGCAAACGATAGCACGGCAATCAGCACTCGAATATAATTATAACCCTAATACTAATGGTAAATATTCATCTCATCTATGGGATCTAATGCGCGCGCTGTTGCTTTGTCTCTGCGTGTAGTAGTTGAGAGAGCCAGTTTAAGGGCGGAGTAGTTGGAAGGCACACTTTCTAGGAAAAATGGCCGCTCAAGGAGAAGAGCGAACTCGAGCGGCTTTAGAGGCTAGGAAAACTGCCTTAAAATATTTAGACTTGAGGGAAAGCTTCGTTAACAAACTATAACACGGCAATCAGCACTCGAATACGGCGAGAGAAATTACTGAGACGTGGAAAATTCCCTTGAAAAAAAATCTGGTTTGCTAGACAAATGCTTGTATGTATTGAACCTCTTAAATGATGAGGGGTGAAATATGCGCTCACGGAGAGGGCATCTTCAGCACGAGACATCCCCAAGGCACCTTACAGAGATGTGGAGAGCTTCGCAGCCGGAACGAAGCCTCCCCTCTCCGCCGGCCAAGAGGGGGAAACGCGCTTTCCGATCGCTCAAGGTTGCGCGGACAAAGCATAACTCTAGCGTCTAGGAAAAGCTTAACCAGGTGCGATGGCGGCACGCATAGCGTGGGAAGCTAGCCGCCAGAATAACTATACCAAGGACTGCTGCTGATGAGGGCAAAATACCTTCGTGTAATTATAATAACCCTAATAGGACTACTTTCGAAAAAAAAAAGGAAACGGCCCAGAGGGCTATACTACGAGAGCTATGACTGATAGTTTTCTATATATATATATATATATTCATCTCATCTATGGGATCGCATGCGCGCGCTGTTTCTTTGTCTCTGCGTGTAGTACAGTTAAGAGAGCCAGTTTAAGGGCGGAGAAGAAGAAAGAAGAGAAAAGCAAAAAACTGCAGCGCCGTGGTTTTAAAGCGCATCCCGTGGTAGAGAAACGGAAGGCGATATAAGCGTGCGTGGCCATGATACGCACACGACAAACTGCCTTAAAATATTTAGACTTGAGGGAAAGCTTCGTTAGCAAACGATAGCACGGCAATCAGCACTCGAATATAATTATAACTCTAATAATAATTGTAAATATTCATCTCATCTATGGGATCTAATGCGCGCGCTGTTTCTTTGTCTCTGCGTGTAGTACAGTTAAGAGAGCCAGTTTAAGGGCGGAGAAGAAGAAAGAAGAGAAAAGCAAAAACTGCAGCGCCGTGGTTTTAAAGCGCACCCGTGGTAGAGAAACGGAATGCGATATAAGCGTGCGTAGCCATGATACGCACACGACAAACTGCCTTAAAATATTTAGACTTGAGGGAAAGCTTCGTTAGCAAACGATAGCACGGCAATCAGCACTCGAATATAATTATAACCCTAATACTAATGGTAAATATTCATCTCATCTATGGGATCTAATGCGCGCGCTGTTGGTTTGTCT
This sequence comes from Dermacentor andersoni, assembly GCF_023375885.2. Classification (NCBI taxonomy): domain Eukaryota; kingdom Metazoa; phylum Arthropoda; class Arachnida; order Ixodida; family Ixodidae; genus Dermacentor; species Dermacentor andersoni. The sequence continues at coordinate 496,969 of NW_027314758.1, forward strand.
CTGCGTGTAGTAGTTGAGAGAGCCAGTTTAAGGGCGGAGTAGTTGGAAGGCACACTTTCTAGGAAAAATGGCCGCTCAAGGAGAAGAGCGAACTCGAGTGGCTTTAGAGGCTAGGAAAACTGCCTTAAAATATTTAGACTTGAGGGAAAGCTTCGTTAACAAACTATAACACGGCAATCAGCACTCGAATACGGCGAGAGAAATTAGTGAGACGTGGAAAATTCCCTTGAAAAAAAATCTGGTTTGCTAGACAAATGCTTGTATGTATTGAACCTCTTAAATGATGAGGGGTGAAATATGCGCTCACGGAGAGGGCATCTTCAGCACGAGACATCCCCAAGGCACCTTACAGAGATGTGGAGAGCTTCGCGGCCGGAACGAAGCCTCCCTTCTCCGCCGGCCAAGAGGGGGAAACGCGCTTTCCGATCGCTCAAGGTTGCGCGGACAAAGCATAACTCTAGCGTCTAGGAAAAGCTTAACCAGGTGCGATGGCGGCACGCATAGCGTGGGAAGCTAGCCGCCAGAATAACTATACCAAGGACTGCTGCTGATGAGGGCGAAATACCTTCGTGTAATTATAATAACCCTAATATGACTACTTTCGAAAAAAAAAAAGGAAACGGCCCAGAGGGCTATACTACGAGAGCTATGACTGATAGTTTTCTATATATATATATATATATATATATATATTCATCTCATCTATGGGATCGCATGCGCGCGCTGTTTCTTTGTCTCTGCGTGTAGTACAGTTAAGAGAGCCAGTTTAAGGGCGGAGAAGAAGAAAGAAGAGAAAAGCAAAAAACTGCAGCGCCGTGGTTTTAAAGCGCATCCCGTGGTAGAGAAACGGAAGGCGATATAAGCGTGCGTGGCCATGATACGCACACGACAAACTGCCTTAAAATATTTAGACTTGAGGGAAAGCTTCGTTAGCAAACGATAGCACGGCAATCAGCACTCGAAAATAATTATAACTCTAATAATAATTGTAAATATTCATCTCATCTATGGGATCTAATGCGCGCGCTGTTTCTTTGTCTCTGCGTGTAGTACAGTTAAGAGAGCCAGTTTAAGGGCGGAGAAGAAGAAAGAAGAGAAAAGCAAAAACTGCAGCGCCGTGGTTTTAAAGCGCACCCGTGGTAGAGAAACGGAATGCGATATAAGCGTGCGTAGCCATGATACGCACACGACAAACTGCCTTAAAATATTTAGACTTGAGGGAAAGCTTCGTTAGCAAACGATAGCACGGCAATCAGCACTCGAATATAATTATAACCCTAATTCTAATGGTAAATATTCATCTCATCTATGGGATCTAATGCGCGCGCTGTTGCTTTGTCTCTGCGTGTAGTAGTTGAGAGAGCCAGTTTAAGGGCGGAGTAGTTGGAAGGCACACTTTCTAGGAAAAATGGCCGCTCAAGGAGAAGAGCGAACTCGAGCGGCTTTAGAGGCTAGGAAAACTGCCTTAAAATATTTAGACTTGAGGGAAAGCTTCGTTAACAAACTATAACACGGCAATCAGCACTCGAATACGGCGAGAGAAATTACTGAGACGTGGAAAATTCCCTTGAAAAAAAATCTGGTTTGCTAGACAAATGCTTGTATGTATTGAACCTCTTAAATGATGAGGGGTGAAATATGCGCTCACCGAGAGGGCATCTTCAGCACGAGACATCCCCAAGGCACCTTACAGAGATGTGGAGAGCTTCGCGGCCGGAACGAAGCCTCCCTTCTCCGCCGGCCAACAGGGGGAAACGCGCTTTCCGATCGCTCAAGGTTGCGCGGACAAAGCATAACTCTAGCGTCTAGGAAAAGCTTAACCAGGTGCGATGGCGGCACGCATAGCGTGGGAAGCTAGCCGCCAGAATAACTATACCAAGGACTGCTGCTGATGAGGGCGATATATATATGATGAGGGCGATATGATGAGGGCGATATATATATATATATATAGAAAAGAGATGACAAAGGCAGGGGAGTTAACCGGAAGGTAAATATCCAGTTTGCTACCCTGCACTGGGAAAGGGGTAAGGGGAGGCAGAAAGATCTTTAAAAAGATGCACACACATGTCGCACGGTAAATCGCTGCATAGGCACACAGGGTGCCACGAATCCCCCTGAATGTACAAGTTCCGACTTCTAAACGCGACTGTAAAGCCCCACCATCCTCGTGACAATTTTTAAGTTAATGCCCGTGAAAAAGAAAACGGTCTGCAGTAGCTTCACACAGGTAGTAGCCAGGGGAAGTTAAATGTTTCTCCGATAACATCGCGCGTTTTTTTAAATAGGAGGCACGTGAACGCTTTTTTTTCTTCTTCGAACCTGTTTGAACCCGAATGAAGCGGTTCAGGAAGCTCCGAACCGGTTCGAACCGTTACGATTTTCTCTTCGGAGCTGAACCTGAACCGAAGCAAAAAGATTGAGCCAGAGCCCCAATCAAATCCGAACAGATTTTGGTTCGACCCCCTGACCACGGCAGCCGTCCTCCCATGCGCTCTGTTGGGTATTCGTGTATAAGTACAAAATTAGCTCTAGGAGTGTTAGCCAGCGCCCCTCGTGGCTTCACTGTATAATACTGGTTTGTGTTATATTGCCAGATTATGCTGTTTTAACTTTTGCTGGGGATTGCTTTGAGAGAATTATCGCTCTTACGTTGTCGTTCTCACACAAGATGCGCTTGTTGTACCGAAAACTGCACGAGCGTTGTCGACCGATCACGATTGCGAGACGGCCGAATCCAATAACATTGCACGCGCCACCTGAAATGTGTTGCACAATTTCGAAATTTCGCGAGCGTCAACGATTGCTGTGGAACTGACGACGACGCTTTATTAGTGTGACTTAACTCGAAGGAAACAGTGCTAAAAACAGGATGTTTGACGAGAGTGGGCAAACACGGCGCTACATCTCGTCACCGTCCTGTTTTTAGCGCGGTTTCCTTCATGCTCCGTCACGTGCCAATCAGACCAATCCAACACGCTACTCCAGTGAAAATAAACTCCGCGGCTGCCTGGGCCACACATCTTTCTTGCCACCTTCCTTTACACGACTCGGTGTTCCTTGCTTTCTGGGCACAAGTTCTTAAAATGAAGACTTTAGTTTTTCCATTCAATCTTTCTGATAGTTCCTGCAATTGCACTGTCGCTACCCATGGGTAATATTGTTACGTGTTACGCTAGAATAGAAGCACAAAGACAGCGGCGATGCCATACGATAATAGGTTGGGCCTTGTTATGCGTTAATAGACCACCAAATTAAATTTAGCAGACGTGACTCTAGTCTTGCGGTTCCTGTTTTTGGCGCGTTATGGGTATGCTGTACCAAATTTATCGCTAACGCATACATCAGTACACTGTGCTGTATCGGGGCTGAGCATACACAAATCACTTAATCGGCGCTGCGAGGGCTCTTGGCTCCAGTTTTCTCCTGAACCGCTCGCTGCCACTCTTTCTGAAGTTTGATTCTTTCAACACTTCGACCTTCAGCGAAAACAGTAAAAAATAGTTTACGTTAACGGTAAACCGGCGGCACAACCTCGAAGAAAAGCTGACATGCATGGACATGTGCAGGTGATGTGTCTGTCCACACGTGTTCCTTTCTGTTTAGGGACCTTGCGCTGTTTCGTTATTATGTGTTGTTGATTAGTAACTGTCAAAACTAAGTGCGAGCCGGCCAGCGACACCAATTGAGAAACTGCAGCTGCCTCTTTCCTTTTATAGAACACATACAATTCCACCGACACTCCAAAAAAATACGACGTCTCAATAAGAACAACAATAAAACAAAGGCGCACGCACACACAATTCAAAAGAAGAGAAAGAGAATAAGAACAAACGTTGTATATGCATTCGCGTTTATTGAGGTTCATGCTCCCTATGCCATAAGAACGATATGCATGGTATGCGTACACGCGAATGTCGTATTGTTCTTGTAGAGCTAACGCAAACAAACGAATGTCATGTTGTTGCAGTCGTAAATCCAACAAAAGAGCATCATATTGTTTTTGTAGTCCTAATAGCAAACAAAAACCTCAAGTTCAGTTCACGCTGATTTACCGTTAGCAATGTCAGACCAACTTGCTTAGTTTCCATACGGGTAAGCTTTTGCGCAAACCCTTACCTGACCATACCAAGTCTATAAACAATCACAGAGATTTGTCGACTGAAGTAACTAATGCTATTTTAAATGCGTGAGCGTTTCTGTGCTTACCAAGCAAGAAAATTGTCCGTCCCTACGTCGGTCCGTCCCGTAAGAGGACCACTTTCAAGATAGCGCCCTCAGCAGCGAGCGAAGTCGCATTGGTGGTGCCTCTCGTTTCAACGCCAACGAAGCGGCGAGAACACAACGCTCACGGAGCCCTCAGCTCACGCCTCAATCTGCCACTTTCACAGATCGCTTTCAAGATACGGGGTCACGCATTTTTCTTCTACGCTAAGTAAGCTGCGAGAACACAGCGCGCGCAGCCATCAGCCATCGGCACTCTTTGTCGGCATCGCATATCGCTTTCATGGTACGGTCCACGCGGTGGTGCCATACGAAGCCGCCGCCAGAGTACGTTTGGTCAATGGTTCGACGCGGATGGACAAGGCGCTAAACAGCGATAACGGCTTATAAATGATCGGAACGTCATCACCGCACCTAGCGCCGCCACCTGCAGTACTTTGCTTGCGTCATAAATGCTCCTTGCGCCACCGGTTTCACCAGTTTGTGTCGCCGCAGGGCTGCCGCTTGTACTGGCCAGATCCAGTTTCATAAAATTCATATGCCTGGTTTCATAATGAAACCACACAGCCTGGTTTCATAATGAAACCAGGCCGTGCGGAGATGAGCAAAGGGCACAATGCTTACGCATACTTAGACCACTCCTAGAGAAGCTTTCGCATGATTTCTTGTTCTCCACTATTACCTTTTTTTTTCATCTGTGTATTCTCCTGCCGGTGTAGGGTAGCAAACCGGACGTGAGTGTGGTTCACTTCCCTGTACGTATCCTCTTTGAGTCTCACCTGACCGTAGATAAGCATGTTCCTTCGAGGCCCATAGTCGAACTTCTGAGGTCTCGCAGAAGCCACCAGCTGGGTGAAAGGACCAAGAAAGTCACACGTCATATGGCTTCATCCGCTCTCTGCTTCAAAGGCGTTAATTGGGCGGGATCGCACTCTTGGCATTCACGCTTTCTTTGAATTTTCCCGTATTTCTGCCTCTTACGCGTACCTGAGCAAAGTGAACGATGTTCTTGGTGGACGTACCTCCAGGCATGAAATGCAGGTAGACAGGAAGCCTCGTCTGCGAGGTGCAACGTTATCATCATTATTAGGACGGGAAATGAAGCAGACACTACCAACGGTGTGCGACAGACGGGCAGAGACGAGGTCGGATGTTCCTGCTAGAGTACAAGAAAGTCTGCTACGTCGCTTCACCGCACCCGTTGCTTATGCGTGGTTTCACTGTAATGTAGTGCGATGAAGAAACCTGGCAGACATTTGGCTGAAGTTGCGCTGCCTCCATTTATTGAGAAACTCTAAGCTCACATGTTCGAGGTTAGCAATGAAGTATTCAGCCAGCAGTTCGCGAGTTCTGCCAACAGAACTCGCATTCTGATAAATACACAAGGTAATACAGCTAGCTCTGTCTTCTACAACAGTGCTGCGACCGAGGCTACCGTATTTATTCGAATATAGATTGAGCGCTCTTATTATATATATATATATATATATATATATATATATATATATATATTTAAATTGCTACGCTAAATGAACTACCGACCTATATTCGTGACCAAATCATTTCGACTTCCGAGCTAACAAAGTTCCTCCATCGCGCCCTACTAAGGCCAGTCTAAAGATTATCCTGACTGGCTTAAAAAAAGGCTGCATAACCTATGCACTCGACGGCACCGAGGATGACGTCGCTTGGCGTGCCAAGGACGCCTGCGAGGCATTCGAAGAGGACGGCTTATTCTCTGGCAGTTACAACGAGGATGTAGCTTGGGGCGTCGGCTAGCGAGCTTATGGTAAATAAGGATATGCCATATTCCAAAGTTTTTCGTTCTTCTAATAGGATATCGTTGACCTACATTCGAATTACATTTCTTTCTCACTGACTTCAATATATAAGGGTCGACCTATATTCGTGACCGATCTCTTTTCGAGTAAATGCGGTAGACAGCGCAACAGTTGTGGTCGCCATTCAAGTTTTATGTTTCAAAACATTGCGGTTGAGGCATCAGGAAGCTCTGTCTCATGTCAACCAATTCGTTAGAACTCTAGTTGCTTTATGGCATTCCACCAGAGAGAGAATATTAGTTGTCAAGCCCCATCGACTGCACTGAAAAAGAGGGGCTTCTGGAAGGAATAATCAAAATAGAGCTTTTTTATTCGTTCCACATTGGGCCGAAACTCACGAGCGGTTATATATCCTGAGACACGCAGCTAGAAATATCGCGTAAACAATTTAAACGGATGCGGAACCTAGTAGTTTAGCTTATACTAATGAAATCTCTTTACACTACTTAAGCGTCTTCTGCTAAACGTCGACTGCAGAAAACTTTGGTAGGTTAGGTTAGGTTAGGTTAGGAATACGCAGAATGCTTTGCCGCATTTCTTTTAGCCTGTGTGGGGCAAACAGTCGCGCGCGTCTTCATCACTTTGAAACTGATGTCACGCTTTTCTTAAATTCTGTTTAAGGAGGGCACAAGAGCTAAAAGCACAACACGCCTAACAAAACCTAATTTCTTCAAAATCTGCTTATAAAAATACGACAGTTGTGTTAGTTGCTACTAGGCGGCTTGAAGTGAAAAAAAAAAAAAGTTAAGCGAAGGCATAGTCCACATTTCGATGCACCTTAAAAATAAATAGATAGCACCGTCAAATAAAAAAAAAGAACACTTTTCTTGAAACCATGTTTTCAAAAGCAGCCATTTTTCTATCTTTTATTTTTCCTCTCCCGATCTCTTGTACGAGGACGAAAGACAAACATACGACAGGCACTACTCGCAACTAAAGAGCAAGTTCAATCCGGGCAGGCACACTCAAAGTGTTGTGCGCTTGTTTAAAGCTGCAAACCGTTGATATCCTCTCCTTGTAGACACGCATTCTGATTCGCACCATGGTTTTTTTTTTATTGTGACATTCTTTTCCCTGCTGCTTCACATTCTTGGCCATGTTTTGTTCTGCACGCATGAGTGCAGTAGGGCGGGTTATTATGCCTTACAGGCATTACAAGCAGCATGAGGGAATCAAATTTAGGATACAAGGGTGTAGGGTGATCAAGGGGCAAGGGGGTGGGTTGAGGCAGGAGTTTGCATGCTGAGCGAAAGGCAGTGAGAAGAGTAGGAATTGAGCGGACTGGTATTCCGGTATTAAATAAAGAGAAATTAAGACAGGGACCAGCAGGACCAACACGTAGGAATGCTAAATTGCAATTAAATGCCATTGGGCCCAATAAGCACAATTACGCAATCATACACACAGGACTGGCCAAAGTAACTTTAAAAGAAAAAACAGGGGACCATCACTGTATGGGCCTTTGGAAATGCAAGTGGGCAGGCTAGCAGCTACTTCAGAAGCACTCCGGCGTTTGGCGTCTCATTCCTCCTCGTAACATGAAACAGTGCCAGGTTTCGGATGCTGTGATGGTCCCTCCCCCCTCTCCCTTTCCCCGTCTCTCTATCTCTCTTGCTCAAGATGTTAGGCCGTCCCCGTGTTCGTGATCTTGTCGTATCGCCCAGTGACATTTAAAAGGAATTTAGCTCTTCTACACGTGCCTGTCCATGGTCACGCCCATCTTCCTTTGGCGATTCATCTGCACGTAGTACAAACATGCCCTCGCTCGCACCTCGTTCATGTACTTGCTCCCGAGGTCGCCGACTATGTCGCCGATCAGCGAGCAGATGGCTCGCGTGGGGAGCGCGCAGAATTTGCTGGCCCACGGCATGTAGAAGGCGCCCCGCGGCAGCACTTCCGACAGGAACGCTTCGTGGCCGCTCGTCTGCGCAACGGGTCGCAGCGTTCGCCTTATTCGTCCACTGAAACAACATCAAGGCCTACACGGTGCTGCAGAAAGGACAGGGCACCTCTCACGCCTATCCTTTCGCACAAGCCAACAAAAATGAATGAATGAATGAATGAATGAATCGATCAGGTAATTAATCCATCAAAGAAATCTTTGTTGTAAAATGTCAAACTAAATGGGCAGTGACGAAGAACGTTCGCGCGATGCTGAACGAAAACGACATTCGCGAGCCCGGGCACCACCGAATGAGCAACGACGCCAGACTCGCAACGCAATACGGCTGCAGAGGTACCGGATGGACCGAGTGAACGATTTCAAAAGTACGGCCGGATGCCAAGTTACGACGAGATTTTCTGGATAAACATTTCGGATTCAGTTGCAGACTGTGCTACCATCTGTGGTTCGAGAACGACCTGACGAGGATCGGAAATGTACGAGACGTGACTAACCGGGACCGTGCGCTACAGGTACTGTCCCGTATGTTTCCAGACGTTCCAGGTGACGTGGCCGACTTCAAAGTGTGCGGGACGTGCAAGGAATCTCTGCTGAAAAGTGTGGTGTCCCAGTACTCGATCGCGAATGGATACGTGTACCCTCGCATTCCGGAGTATCTGCTGAAACTGAACGCCGTAGAGGAACGCCTGATTGGGCTGCGGATCCCGTCCATGTGCATCAGGCTCATCACGGCCGGGGACAGTAGGGAATCAAGGCGCAAGCCGTGAACGTGCCCATCGACGTTCAGCAAACCATGCAGAGTCTTCCGAGGCACATCGACGACGACATAGCCATCGAAATGCATCTGAAGAGGCGACTGCTCGCCAAGCCGACCTATAGAAAGGGTCTCGTGAAGAAGACGAACATCAAGGTGTGACTCGGCTACCTGATGAAGAGTCCGCTATACAAGTACCACAAGATTCAGTTAAAGAAATGACGACCATTCCACTCTGATAAGATGGAATGGCAGTGAAAGTACATTGCTTTTCATTTGAGAGCTTTGACTGTCGTCACCTTTCGCTGCCATTCCATCTTCACAGAGTGGAATGGTTGTCACAGGGAATGGCCGAAACTCAAGTAATCACGGCGCGGGTCTTCGTCAACTTCTTCAATGTGCAACGGAAAAGCACAGGAACGCGTCTGCTTCACTAAAGCTGCTACAGACGTTTCGTAGGCTTTGTTCTGACGCGCGTCAGCAGCACACACTTCCGGCAGCTCGTAGCAATGCAAGTTCAAAGTTCGCGCCGAACTTCTCCGGCGAGCTGATTGGAGGGGCAACAAGAGATGGCACACCAACATGGCTGCATTTCCGGCTTCAAAAACGTGACGTCAAGACCTCTCCTATTTTGTTTCTTTCCTTTATGGTGGAAGGGCACTGAGTTTTCTTTCTTTATGTGCGTGTGTGTGTGTGTTTGTTTGAAATGTGTTTTATACCAGTCAATTAAACCGACCTTACTTTCACTATGACGCACGCATTCGGCAAGGACCACTTCGATTGGCACTACACTCGGTGTTTGTTTGCTCTGTACCCGGTACCGGCCAATCGCCTCAGATTGAGTCCAGGAGCCACCATGCAGGGATGGCAATGGTACGACCATGACGGCGTGGTGGCGACATTGCTTTCTGTATGACCCAGCTATTTGCCGAAAAACTAATCGGCAAGGCGGCAGCCAGCAGCCAGCAGGCAGCAGCTACAGCAGCAGCAACAGTCAGAAAGTCGAGGGAAGAGGCAAAAGAACGTTCGCTTTTAAACAGTTTCAAACGTAAGCAGGCGCGTTTTTAATCTGATCGGCCTTGTTTTGTCAAATCATCCCTCCACATTCAATCATTAGCACATCGCCGAAAAATCTCACGCTTATGCTTCTTTCAAAAGCTCTATTACGATTTCCCGCATTCACGCGACAATCTTCTTTTGCCAGCCAACCGCACTTCACGCCGTCTCTCAAACACCCTCAGTATTCTACGTCTTCACGGCTCGACTAAATCCTTCAACAGCTCTTCCTTGCCGGTAGCTATTGCAGAATGGAATAGTTTACCGGACCGCGTAGTAATCGGACGTAATCCTACCAAGTTTCGAAACATACTAACGAACTTTCTGAGTATTGATGCTTAATGGATGTGACTTATTTTTACTACATCACATTTTTTTTAGTGCATTGGTTATTACTTTTTGTGTTTGACATTCATTTGATTACACCTTCTTTACACCTTCTGAATGTTATTGTTATTGTTTCTTACTTCAGTCATGATTGTTTGTACGTTTATTTTTCTTATGTATGCTCCCCCCTTATGTAACACCTCAACAGGGGCCCTTAAGGGTCAATAAATAATGATGATGATGATGATGACGATGATGAAGAAGAATTATCTGCGTAAGAGTAAAACGAGTTTGTAGGAAAAAGGTAGGCATGCAAAAACACAAATTTTACCGCACTAATATACTAATATATAATAAAAGCACTAATATGCAATGAAAAAGAGGCTAAAGTTCAATAAGAGATTGATGGAAAAGTGTTATTTATTATTCGTCCTTCATTTAGCTTTAGTGTATTACGCAGAAATATGAGACCTTTGCTTACCAAGTACTTCTCGGCGTACGGCGTGAACGCTGTCAATGCGACGATTTCCACGTGCGTCAGCTTGTTGAACGGTGCCAACCCGGCGAATGCCTTCACCTGCGCAACGGTCGATGTGACTGAGTTCAGATGCCATCTGGTCAGTGCATTCTTATATCTCGCGCATCGATATTCTTGTCAACGTGACTCTTGCATTCCTTTGATACATACCGTTATAACAACGCACTCTGGGCTTTCACTCTTGCTGGCGGTGCGAAATAAGGCGGGTACATCTCGGAGACAATGGATTCAAAGGCATAGGTGAGTAGATCCTGACACCAACGCACGATACGCGCCCTCTCAAGGGTTTTAAAGCGATAACATTGTAAGATGAAAAGAGGTGGTGTCAAAATCTATCAACCAGTGACCGCTGACTCTGAGTAACAGAAAGAGATCTCGAAAGTGAACTTTTTGTGAACTGTTTGCGCCGGAAGCAATTGCAGAACCGGAAACACGTTGTAGACACCATGTTTCGGACACAACCCGTTTCGCCTTCGGCGATGTAAGAAGGTATGTCCTCCACAGAGCACCCGGAGGGCTCAGAGTGGAGGAGCGTGGAAGACGGAGGAGGCGGGGGGCCTTCGAAGCGATGTGACATACAAAGGCACGTGACAGGCACATCGGTGGTAGTTGCATGGGTGTGCGTCAGGTGTGCTGGACTATACTACTCTCGACCCAACTTTTTCACTGCGTGGACGTGGCTCTAACAAAAAGTGATGTTGATAAATAATCATCGAAATATAGGATAAGCCAAAAATACTATCGCGTTAAAGTCACAAGATGTAGAACGAAGAAATTCGAGTTTCTTTGTTACGCTTGTTGACATGTTATGACTAAATTAAAATAACTAATTAAATTTAGGCGTTTTAGATGCAAAAACCGCGATCTGATTATGAGGCACGCCGTAGTGGGAAGCTCCGGATTAGTTTTGACTGCCTGAGGTTCTTTAACGTGCGCTCAATGCACAGTATACGGTCGTTTATGCATAACGCCCCTTTGCCGGAATTGAACCCGCGACCTCAAGCTCGGCAGCACCCCGTCATGGCCACTGGGATACTGCAGCGGGTTATGCGCGTAGGAGAAGTGGAAGAGCATTTTTGGGCTGATATTGGGGCGGGCCTCGGGTATACGGACTGCATTTGAGCACTTCCCCGCGACACAGAAATGAGACATGCAAGACTGCATTTTCACTCGCCTTTCGGTTGTACTCGGGTCTCTCGGAGAGCATGGTGAAGAGTACGAGCGTACCCTGTGAGACGCCCACGTAAGGAACATCCTGCCGCTCCGTGGCGCGAAGCACGTAGTCAATCTGCGCCGGAAGGTCCAACACGGCGTGTTCGTGAAAGCTGCGCGCGAATTCACGTGAGAGCGTAAGGGAGCGAGCCGTTGAAATCCTTTAAAGGGAGTAAACGCATAATGGAGCGACCAGCTACTTCTAATAGTAGATTTCTAACTGGTTTTATTGGGAAAAGGGCGTGTAATGAGTGAACGCACCCAATGAATACTGACAGCGATACTAAATGCAGTTCGTTTAGCCGTCGCTTAATGTTAAATAAATCTTAAGGCTGGCATTTTTTTCATGTACTATAGCCAGTGCACCTGTGTGCCGGCGGTTCTTTCTTCGTCGCTTGAATGGCGAGTTGCCGCCCTTTTTTTTATTGAAATAAAAAAGAGAGACGTATTCACCTAATAATGGTGATGACTACTCCTTTTGATTAGCGGAAACAACAATATAAATATTATGTCAGAAAACGAAAAAAAAAAAAGAAAACCACCTCATAGGGTCATAAATCCACAGCACACAGTCCTATACACCCATGAGCATATAGATATAAAAGGCAAATGTAAGTTTCACCACGCTTAATCGTGATCTTTTCTTTTTCTGTCTTATCAGATGAAGTAGTCGTATCTGTTTACCGAAAACAGGTAGATTGATGCTACCAAGGCAAGTAGGCCTCACGTCAGCTTTGCCGAACTAACGCTCGCTATTATTTTTGTCTTCCCCCATTTACACCGTTAGAAAAAGTTCACCCGAGTGGTTTTGTTTTTTATCCGAGCATTTGTTCGTTATGCGCGGCGACGCCATGCAATGCGTTCATAGCGTCATCAGCTCTCTGACACTGGAATTCTTGTGCAAGTTTTTATTGAGGCATCCATGTCTCTGTCGAGAAGTGTCAGCCATATTCGCAGCATATATTTTAGCCGTAGCATCTTACTTTATTACAATAATATTTTTGTCTTTGTTATACAAATATGTGTAAATACCTAATATTATGCACGAAGTGTTCTTGTCCCAATAACTGCGATTTCTTTTTTTTTTTCGGAACGCAAGATGATAAGCAAACGCGCGAACTGTCGGTGGGTGTAGGCTTGTTATTTTGTCTGCTGCAATGCTATGGGCGTTACTGACAATGATGTTGCACGCAGCCTTGCTTCTGGCTATTTCCACATGTTCGCGTACATAAGGGCTGCCTGTCATCAAGGCACATTACGTCAAACTGTTGCCAGACGCGAAAAAAAAATATATAAGAAAAAGTACGATTGCGGGTTGCGACGAAACTATGTAATCAGAGTGACTCACGAGAAGTTCCAGAACGCCTTCGAGCGGACCTTGAGGTTTACGTGCGCCTTGCCGTACGAGTTTCCGCGGACGTTGCCGATCCAAACGTCGTACTGCTGGTCCGCGAGTACGAACCCTGCGTCGTAACGAGTTCGGGATGGGGTACGCCAAGGTGAACTTTGAATGCAAGAGCATTTATTTGCCTGCTCACATTGCTGAATCCGAGTTCCTGGGTTCTGCACGATGCTATGGCCTAATAGATGGCGTCGCAACGCTGGCTGATGATCAGTTATCGCGTGTCTCGGAGCACAGTCATCGCATAATGATGCTTTTTTATGATATTGGTGACAATCACGATGATGCTATGACGGCCACGATAATTACTATGATGACAGTGTAGTTATGAGTCTTCAGACTAGTACATATTCATATTCTGTCACATTGACACCGCCAGTCCTGGATATATGAATTCTACCGAAGGGAAGGAAAAAAACCTCTCTAACAAATTACTGATATAGAATACGGTGCTGTCCTTTTGCTCCTTGCACCTGGAAATTCTAACGGCATTATTTAATGAGTGCCGCAGTTAAGCTAATTTCCAAATTTTGAGACGTCCCCGCAGCCCCTCTTGTTGCAGCCTTACGGGCCAGAAAACATCGGTGCTATTGGAAAAAACCTCCCGTAGAACAAACAGCGCAGAAGACACAACGGGAAGGTCGGAGTTCAAGTGTGTGTCGTCCTCCTTTTCATCCGCTTCCTAACGCTGTTCCGTCAAGCTTCAGAACGTCGTCACTTATGCACGAGGCATATACATTGTATGCCGGGAATAATGCAGCTGTTTCTTTGACAGCCCCACAGACAAAAGAGTCGTTGACACATATGTTTTTATCTCTTCGATTATTACTGGGGTCTTTGAACACTTCTGCGTCTCACTGACCCACGCACTCTTGAACGTACCTCCATTCGTCACTGTGCCTTGACTCGATAGTTATGACGATAAATTGTAGGTATGCCATTTGCACCTGGCAGGTATTTGGAAATACCCTAGAGAATGAAAGTTAGAAAGAAAGCACAAGAAAGCGATCTATCCACTGTCTGTACACAGAGAGATGTGAGAGGAAAAGAGTGGTAGTAAGGGGAAATAAAGGAGGTTGACCAGGCTGAGCGCAGTTGGCTACCCTACACAAGGGAAGGGGGAAACGGCCGGCAGGGACTGTACTGCACCGGTCATACTAGTCGAGAAATAGAATGGTAGCTTTATCTCTCGACCGGAGTGGTAACCGTGCTGAAATAACACCCTAAGGCGATTCCTGATATTATTTTTGTAACCAAGACCTCATGACGTCACCAACAAAGATCGCCTCTACAGTCATAGTATATATAGGAACGACTGCAGCGTGCGACCTAGTGCACTGAAATTAATGGAGGTTTCTCAAGCAATTCGATCCTGGTCGTTGGAATCGCCAAGGAGAGTTATCGAAGCTCAGTATTTTTTTTAGTCGAGGGGTGGCGTTGTCCTCCGCTCGTCTAGGAAGAGCTTCGAGGTGAGGTACATTTGTGAACACAAGGTTCATATTTGAATCATTAATATCGTCCAGGCAGTCCCCAGACCCGTCAGTAGCCACAATAATGAGCCGTGGTGCCCAAAACTGCGGTGTAACCGACTAGCCTAGCTTTGTTACTTAACTTGGCCGCGTGTTATTCTTGAAGTAGAAGCAGTAAGTGTGTCAGCATTGAAACCGACCTAACCATTGCTACCGCGGGTAAGTACCAAAGTGTGATAGCTCTAGTACATAAAACAGAAATGAACTGCGGCGGACACCTCTTTGTTTTGTTTGTTAAATGTTTGTTGAATGCTCGTCTGTCTGTCTGTCTGTCTGTCTGTCTGTCTGTCTGTCTGTCTGTCTGTCTGTCTGTCTGTCTGTCTGTCTGTCTGTCTGTCTGTCTGTCTGTCTGTCTGTCTGTCTGTCCGTCTGTCCGTCTGTCTGTCCGTCTGTCTGTCTGTCTGTCCGTCTGTCTGTCCGTCTGTCTGTCCGTCTGTCCGTCTGTCTGTCCGTCTGTCCGTCTGTCTGTCCGTCTGTCCGTCTGTCTGTCCGTCTGTCCGTCTGTCTGTCTGTCTGTCTGTCTGTCCGTCTGTCTGTCCGTCTGTCTGTCCGTCTGTCTGTCCGTCTGTCCGTCTGTCTGTCCGTCTGTCTGTCCGTCTGTCTGTCTGTCTGTCTGTCCGTCTGTCTGTCCGTCTGTCTGTCTGTCTGTCTGTCTGCCTGTCTGTCTGTCTGTCCGTCTGTCTGTCCGTCTGTCTGTCCGTCTGTCTGTCCGTCTGTCTGTCTGTCTGTCTGTCCGTCTGTCTGTCTGTCTGTCTGTCTGTCTGTCTGTCCGTCTGTCTGTCCGTCCGTCTGTCCGTCCGTCCGTCCGTCCGTCCGTCAGTCCGTCCGTCCGTCCGTCCGTCCGTCCGTCCGTCCGTCCGTCCGTATCAGGCAAATAAAATTAACAAGACTTGACTGTCATCGAGCTCACCGAGCGACTGGTCCGGAAAATCGAGCACGTAGTTCGAGGAATCTCCGAGCAGGCCGCTCATGAGCAGGATGGGCTGTCTCTTCGGTGGCCAACCGGTCGGCTTGCCCATCCTGCCCCAGGGTATTCGGTGCATCTCGATGATGTAACCATCGTCGGTGACGACACGGTGACGTTCAAACGGGTAGCCCTTGCGCCTCACGAGGGTCTCCTGCAGGAGGTGGTTCCCGGTTTCCATGTTACGGCATTTACATCGGGTTCAGGTTGACAGAGATGTTTCGACACCAACAAAGAGCGCCTCTACGGTCGCAGTATATATAGAAACGACTGCAGCTTGCGACCTAATAGCACAAACATTTGGCAAGTGTTTATTCGCGCAGAAAAACAACTGGCAGCTATTGGAGAAAACTGATTATACGCGCCTAGCCTCACATGGCGTATGTTGCAGAAATGTTCTTTTGCAGGAGATATTTCGTATACCATATGCACAGGGGTTGAGTAAGTGTCACGACCACCTATGAAGGTAATTAAAATTTGCCAAGAAAGCAGCGATTCGTCAAGAATGTGCCACCTGGTGGAACTTAGAAGTGGCTGTACATAGTTCGTGAATTTCGCACGGAACAATTGAAACTTTTAAGTTATCCTAGTTATTTTTGAATCGGCTTTAATTTCTGCCATAATGCGCACTTCCATATGGCTGCTTTCTTTTAGGCTAGTATAATCGCGTGTGGCAGACAGCGCAATTCTAGTCTTTGAGCTGGGTTACTTGAGCCAGATGAGAAGTCGAAATGAATGTTTGACTAATTAAGAAAAGTTCACTAAACAATCTTAACGGCACCTGTTGCAATTTACGAGTTGTAGCCGGTATTTTCGCAAGGCGTATCCACTTGGAAGGAATTCTCACGATTACATCAGTTTAAAGATATAAACAGCAGAAGTGTGCAATGAAATTCCTTGGCATTCCATTTATTTTTGTGATTGAATGAATAAAATCGCCTTTAAAAAAATAAGTGTATCAACAATGTACTTCTGCCGCAAGTTCGACAGCGCATATGTGGAAACCGGTACCATCCTCAGGATTGGTTCCAACTCGACATGCCCTGCAATGCCACCAGCGAAGATATGCAAATTTCAATGTTTCGTTATGTAATTACCACCAAACGCCTTTATGACAAAGTGCCTAAGGCCTCCGAAATCAGCCCGTGTCCCACGCATTGGGGACGCGTCAAAGGTCTCCTGGTTGTCAAAATTGATCCGGAGTCTTCCACTACAGCGTGTCTCATAATCAAATGGTGGCTTTGGCGAGTAAAACCCCAGAATTCATTCATTCCTCTGAAAGGATTCGCTATACAAGTAACTTCGTTGTAAACGTGACATACCGCACCGCTCACAATAAAACTAGGACAGGATACGTGTTATAACCTTCGTTATACAGGTTATTTCGTTGTGGAGGCCTTAGTTATAGAGGTACTCGACTGTGCCTAAATTTTGTTTAGTGACCCTTTGTTAGTTATTCAGATATGCAGTTTGATTGATTGTGAAAATAATGCCTGCCTCTTTAAGCACAGTTCGAGGATTATATTTGTGCTATCCGGCACGAATTATATTTAAAAAGTCTGTAGAGCATAAAACAAGCACCTGGTGTTGCATAGTTATTCTAGAATTTCAATATTGTAAACATATTCACAAAACCTATTAAACTCTGCCAGCAGGTTTTTATTTGTTTATTTGCTTTTTTGTCTGTTTATTACATAATGAGATCCTGGGAAATGCTATCAGCGAATGGCTAACGTTGCCATGGTGTGGTATACTTTATCGCCATGCCACTGCTTGAATAAACTGCATGTTGTTTACAGATATGTGTAACGTAACTTTCATCAAACTGCAATGTCATGATGGTTTTGTCGTGGCGGTGACATTTCCGCTTTGTTGTGATGGTTGAGAAAGCCAAGACGAGGTTCGCATAACTAGGCCCGACTATTCGGCAGGCGCCAAGGCGACAACACTGATAACACTGATAACATTGCAAGGTTGTGTCACTGAACAGGAGAACAAAAAAACCTAAAACAGCACAATGATCCAGCCCATTTAGCCTACACCAGTAAGAAAGCAAAATAGACAATCTATAAAAACAATAGTAACATTAAAATGTCATGTCCCTAATGAGTGCAACACATTCCTCAAGCAACGTCTTGCGTTTGCGGAAAAAAAAATCGTAGCTCATTAAGAGTTCCTGGGATACAGACGCGTCTAATAGCTTTACGAAATCTCGTTCTGCAATAAGGCACAACATAGTGATAAGTACTTTTGTGTGAAGCTAATATAATAATGATAATGATAAAATGACGTTAGATGAAAGTTAGGTCCCCAATCGATGTTTGACGAACGTGAGTGCGTCATTCTTGATGGTAGAGTTATGCGTATTATCCTGTTACAAAGAAACAAAGCGGGAGGCAAATTAATAAACTTATAACGGAAAAATAATACCCGAAAACTGGAAACACTGATCTGCATTAAATGAGTAAAATTGGACTCAGTGTCGAGGTGCCTGCTGTGCAAACTCACTCGCCTCTTTTTTAAATAAGTGATTACCACTTCATTGCTACTGTTCTTTGAGTGCGTTCCGTTCTGTCAACCCAAGTCGGATTTGTGTTGGAGTGAGAACAGCTGCGCAGATGGTCACCTGAGTACAAGTGATTTATGGTGCGCTTTATGCGCAGTTGTACTTTATTGAATAGCAGAGAGATTTGTTTTTTCTGAGGGGACGATGACGATTTGCTAAATCCTGATACGCGCATTCTGGTTTTTCCTTAGTGTCCTTCCTTGTTCTGGGTTTGGTAAATACTAATATCTTACCATCACCATAACGACTAACCATCGACCACCCACCATCACAACTAACTACTACTACTAGTAACGCGTAGTTTTAGGGGGTTCAAGCACAGTCGAATACACAGACAAATATGCGTCGAAACCAAGTCGACCAGTTCTGTATATTACTTTTAACACTGACATCATCGCCACCAAGACTGCTACTAACTGCTGCGTAAGGCTTCTACGGCTGCTAATGCTGCTACGACTACTGCTACTACTGCTACAAGCACTACTACCAATTGTATTTAAAGCTATCAAAGTATTACTGATACTAATTCTTATACTCTCACTTTATTTTTTTAAGGATCCTCCGCGGAGTTATTATTGTCTTCTACTTTTGAAACCAGTACTACTATTTATTTATTATATATTCATTTATTTATTTTTGTTGTCCATTCGATTACTCCATTCAGGGGCTTAAATGGGGGGTGGACATTTTCAGTGGGAATGTTTTTGATTAAGTCTTGAAAAATGCACGAATGGAGTTGGGACCGCCTTCGGCAGGAAGATGATGAAGAGCAGCAGTACTACCAATACTATTGCTGCATTTGCTAGAATAATTGTACAAGTAGTACTGTGATACTGCTCCCGCTATTTTATTACTACTACTACTACTACTACTACTATTATTATTATTATTATTATTATTATTATTATTATTATTATTATTACGGGTACCATCAGTAGTATTGCTAGAATAATGCTATCAAGTAATACTGATGCTAGTCACGCTAACTTGCAGCAAGTACCACTACTGCTAGTTGCGCTACTACTGCTACCGGTAATGAATGCAACCGTCGCTGTGTCGCGGTGATATACCCGAACACGTTACCGCGACACTCACAATGTCCGTAATGTCGGGATCTCGACCGGTGTAGACTCGCGAGGTCTTCGGCACCAGCCGGTCGACGCCTTCTCGGCCCTCGCCAAGAGCCAGAACCGAGGCCACGACTGCGGGGACGACGAACCGCGAAAGCCGGCTCGGCGCCATGGTCCCCCCGCGCGCGTACCGCGGTTTCCGGACGACTCGCGCCAGCCGGAGCGTCGGCGATGAGGCGCCCCCGAGAAAACCGCGAGAACCCCGCGCCGAGTTCGTTTCCAGCAGACACCACGTGGACGCTCAATTACACCCCGTCGCCGTCATGTGGTCACAGCCAGCGGCACAGGGCCGATGGTACGCCCGCCGTCGATGCCCCGGACGGGAGGAGGGCAAGCACAGCTGGAACGCGCGCGAGACGTGAAGCGCACTTCAAGGTTATCTGTCGTCCTGTATGCGAAGCGGCGCGCCGATGGAACATGGGGTGAATGATTACTGGCCGCGGCTGCGCTGACATCGTTTCAGCCTGCTATAGGTTACATCGGGTGCCCCAGCTATGAAGCTTCTTCCAAAATATTAAGTTGTTTTTCAGTAATAAAGTATATTTCATTATTCTTTTTGCTTTGATGGACGGTGTTACAAATGGTGACAACTTCGGTCGCCAGCTTTTGTACAACATTTAATTGTGTAACGGGTATAGAAAAATAACATGAGGAATAGATCAAAGCAAGACACTGCACAACCATATGCCCGTACACGGGCACTTACACTGCAGTGTAAATATCTATCCCAAACATTACGAGAGGGAACTGTGGCGTTATAGTGTCTACACTGGTTGCAAGCATGATGCTTCACTGCGGAAGTGAAAGGTACGTAATACTACGTGGATTTCAGGCGGCTCTGCATTTCCTCCATTTCGCTTTCGACTGATTTCAACTTACGTTTAATGTACGTTTGAGAGTAACAAAGAAAAACGTAAAACAATCAAAACTCTTTCACTGGGTGAATTATTACTGTTACTAATTATCGAACCGACAGCAAGTTGTTTCTTTCGTCCCTTTTCACTTCACTTTCCCTTATCATTTATATACATTGCAAATAAATCACCAAACGATTTTTCTTATCCTTGGCTTCATATTCGTTCACTTCATATGACTCTGACCAGCAAAAATCGGGCCCCTCAGTTTTCGCCCGTTTTTCTCGTTGTTACTGTGCCATTTACGGAATTAACGCGCATTCATATGCACCACAGAAGTGTTCTTGTGTTCGCTGTGCATCGGATTTAGGGCGCGGGGACCAGGACTCGAACCCGCGACCTCGTACAACAGAATGCTGCAGTTGTTAATTACTGGCACAGATTGTCGACAAAATCATTGGTATGTACCACCACTTGCTCCGAATCCTACTTTCTACTTATGCCCAGCGCCCGTAATGGCCCACGCAGTACAGCCTTATAATCTCGCCGCATATTATCCTGTGCAAGTCGACGAAATTCCATTCACTGATTGATCCACGCATTATATCCAACTCCCCACTCGGATGTAATTGCGTGCATTATATCGATGAGATTTGCGCCCTTCGTTCCTCGACTCATGCTATGAGTCATGATGAACCCGTGCGGGCTCACGCGTATATTTGGCCTCTGAGATGAGTTTCCCGCAAAAAAACCCCGTTAAAATAAATACCATCAGCATTGATCCAGTCACACGAGACTACTGGCCTTTGTATAAATAAAGTAGCCATCTCAAGCGTGTCTAATTCATGGCTTAATGACACTCCATTGTGAAGTGATTGCACATAGGCAATTCGCCGGTCTATCATTGTAAACCTTCTAATATTAATCGGCACGGTCTTCAAATGCGACAGAAAATTATAACTGCTAGATTTTAGCATCGTATATCAATTTTTCAATACGATAAACGCAGCGGTCGAGACGGCGATGGAGGAGGCTCGCCTGGGGCCTAGCGCATTGCGTGGTAGGCCTCGGAACCATACACTACGGCCTCGGAGACTCGCCAAGTGAGAAACGAGGTGCGACGTGCGAAGCGGCGGAAGCAGGGGGTTCGACAGGGCCTTCGCCTGCTGAGAGGATGCAACGTAATGGTGTTGGGCTTGTGTTACACATTTATTTCCGCCGCAAAGGTTTGTGAGTGGTGGCGCTGGCTAACACTCACAGGGTTCTGCTATGAAACATAAATACCCAAGAAAGTGGCTCGGCAAACGGCGCCGTGGTAGCTCAGTTGGCAGAGCATCGCACGCGAAATGCGGAGATGGTGGGCTCGTTCCCCACCTGCGGCAAGTTTGTTGTTCATCCACTTTCATTTCCATGAATTCATCGTTTCTTTATTTCATTTATTAAGCACAAGTAATTTCCCCTATGTAATATATATATATATATATATATATATATATATATATATATATATGATGCTTGGTGTCAGTGTTTGCTGGCTTCCTATGATTCAGCTGGAAGTCAAAGCCGCTGCAAGATATTTGATAGTTTGCATTCTTCGTTGGTATTGGTGAAACTAAAAGGACCCTTTTTGCTAGGGAAGCTCATAACGACTTTGCTACAGCGCTTTGTGGTGTCTACTCCGTCGGTCCCTGTCAGTTTTTGTGTGCTGTGATCGAAGAGTCAGAAAAATGGGCTTCTGGAAATTAATTCACATTTTTCAAGTTTCACTACCCCCTCCCCTCCCTTCATTTGCAGAACCTAAAGAAAGTACTCTTTTTCCTCTTGGCCATGATAACCAGCGATGTTCGAATAAAGGACGCGATCGTCAACAGCGCAGCATATTACCACATGTTATAGTCGAGCAATGAATGAATGAAAGAAAGAAAACATGAAAGAAAAGTCTGAAGACAAAATGCTTTTCAGCAAAATACATAACGTACCTTTGAAAGCGTGCTTACTCCGAACTTCACATTTTGTTTGATTTAGCTATTCATTGAAAAAAGCTGATATAATCAAGTTCCACACCAAAGTAACGGTAGGAAGTACTAACCTGGATACGATTATTACCAAGGGAGTGGAGTTGGTGGGACGTAAACATAAATAAGGTTGTTTTTGATGGATTTATGTACAGTTGCATAAAATGGCCCAAGCGCAGCATGGTATTTAATCTTTTCTTTCTTTTCTTTCTTTATTGATACTGTCAGCCCTTACATAGGGCCATTACAGGAGTGGAGAAAAAAAATAAATAAAACAAGCAATGTCAACACATTTGGTTCATACAACGTACAAAAATGAAATTACATTACATATACGTTGCAATAGGGCAAGCAGAAAAAAAAAACAGTCAATGTACCTTGAGGCATGTACAATAAGAAGATACACAGATAATAACAAAATCAAAAAATAAGATGATTCAGAAAGTAAGATGATTAACGGACCGCGCCATCAGAATAAATGATGGCATGCAAATTACTCAGAAAACTATTTAAAGAGGTAGACTGAACTACGAAATCGGGAAGCATGTTCCACTCTTTTATCGTTCTGGGAAAAAAGCTATATTTAAATGTGTCATTATGGTTTACCGGAGGGGGAATATACATGCTGTGGCGATGTCTAGAAGATTCGTTATTAGAAATTTCAAAATAGTTCGTCCTATTTATTTTTATTTCATTATGAATAATAAGGAACAGGAACTTCAGCCTATCATACTTAGTTCTTAATTCTAAATTGGGAAAATTTGCAAGCTGACATAGTTTTGAAGGGGAGTGAAGTCGACCATATTTGTTGAAGATGAATCGAGAAGCTAACCTCTGAATCCTTTCAAGTTTCTTACGGTTTTTCTCTGTGTAAGGATCCCAGACAATTTTCGCGTACTCAATGATTGGTCTGACCAGTGTTCTATAGGCCAAGTTTTTAACTTCAGAGGTTGCTGTGTGTAAATTTCGTCTTAGGCTCCAAAGCGCATTATTCGCCTTCTTACTTACTTCATCTACATGCCTATTCCAGCTTAAGTCACTTCTAAATAATAAACCCAAATATTTGTGTTCCTCTACTTTTTTAAGCTTGTTGCCATGTATACTATAAGGAAATAGCAGGATCTTCTTTTTTCTTGTAATAGACATGCTTACTGATTTAGTTGGATTTATAACCATTTGCCAGTCAGAACACCATTTCATAATGTTATCAAGGTTGCATTGCAATTTAATTTGGTCACTGGAAGATTCTATATTATTATAGACAACACAGTCGTCAGCGAATAGTCTTATTGGAACAGAAATGTGATGTGTTAAGTCATTAATGAAAATAAGAAATAGAAGAGGACCTAGGACACTTCCCTGAGGTACTCCGGATAACACCGGTTGAAGACTGGACCTATGCGCGTTTATTTGAACGTACTGCTGACGGCACTGTAAGTACGATGTAAACCACTTTGTGAGGTTAGGATTCTTAAACACAGTATTAATTTTGAACAAAAGCTTGGAGTGGGAAACTTTATCGAATGCTTTAGCAAAATCCAAATAAATGAGGTCCATCTGTCCACGGGAATTTATCGTTTGTGAAGTGTCATGAACCAATTCAACTAATTGAGTGATCGTAGATAGTCCTTTACGGAATCCATGCTGCGCAGAGGATAACAAGTTATGCATTTCAAGGTATTGTGACAAGTGTTTGGCTATGATATGTTCCAGAAGTTTAGAGCATGTACTTGTGAGGGAAATTGGTCGGTAATTGCTAATGTCTGAAGTGTTCCCAGTTTTATGAACTGGTATTATTCTTGCTAGTTTCCATGCGGTAGGGAAAGACCCATTCAATACTGAGGAATTAAATATTTTTGTAAGGAACTTAGACACCCATTCAGCATACCTCACTAAGAATTCGTTAGGAATATCGTCTGGTCCAGGGCTCTTTTTAGTCTGTATATTGAGTAAAAGGTTTAGAACACCTTTCTCAGTTATCTTAATATTCGAAATGGGAGGGCGGGCAGAGAATTCACATACACTAGGCACTGCTTCATCATCCTTTGTATAAACCGACGAGAAGAAAAGATTAAATTGATCAGCCCTTTCAGCATCATTAATTCCGGGATTAGAACAGCACTGCTTATTAGGCGGATTGACATATCGCCAGAACTTAGCCGGTGCTTCCGAGAGAAACTTCGTCAATGTTACATTGTAAAATTGGTCTTTCGCCTCCTTAATTAGCCGCTTCAATTCTTGCCTCATTTCCGTAATTGAAGTTTCGTCATCTGTATAGTTACTTTGAGAACATGCTTTCCGTTTTCTTTTAATTTTCCGTTTTGCCTGAATGATTTTTCGGTTCATCCAAGGATTTGTCTTTCCGCATTTTTTATTCTTCTTAGGAACAAATTTATCCATGCAATGAGTTACTACACTGTAGAAGAAATTCCACAAATCATCAGTGCTCACATCCGATTGATACAAGCAGGTAAATGCATCAAAGGAGCTTTCGAGATAGTCTAAGACACTCACATCACCTGCGGATTGAAAATTCCAAACTCTTTTCTTTTGGTTACCCAGTGAGGGGGATGGAGGCATACTGAAAGTAGCTATTGGAATCTTGTGGTCTGATATTCCGTCCTCTACGTGGCAATCCGTCAAAAGCCCTACCAACCCATGCGACACTAAAATAAGATCCAAAATAGATGAGGTTGTAACACACACTCTGGTGGGTTCTCCTACAATTTGCTCTAAATCATAAGAGAATGCCAAGTCCAAGAGCTGTTCGCAACTAGCCACGTCTACCTCCCCGGGTGAGTATGAGCTCCAATTAATTCCCGGTAAATTAAAGTCGCCCAGAAGAAGGATATTGTCTCCTTCTCGAAAATTTCTTTCCATAAATTCCCTTAGGCTGTTCATTCCATCAGGTGAAGTATTTGGGGCCCTATATACACCTCCAATGTAAACTGTTCGATCAGCAAGTTTAGTTTTAATCCATACAGCTTCGATACTATCCGATTGTTCAAGGGTAGTACACAATATGCTTTGCTTAACCAATATGGCTACTCCTCCACCTCTTGCTCCTCGATCCCTTCTAAATGCTTTGTAACCAATTGGCACGACTTCGGCATCTTTGATATTGCTATGTAACCATGTCTCCGTTATGACTATAACGTCAGGTTCATGTTCCAAAACCACAGCTTCCAATGCATCGGTTTTGTTTATTATGCTCCGCGCATTTATGTTTATAACCTTAAAGCCATCCTGTTTACCTTGTTGGAGTCAGTTGCCAGTTTCAATTACCCTCAAAATTTGGTACCTCAAGTTTTTATCCTCATCCCATCCATACAATATATTATTAATTTTCAGTTTATCAAAGACAAGTTTGGCCCTACGACCTTCTTTTCTTTCCTCGGCACACGAGTCCCACAGTTTCTTTCTAATTTCTACTACACGTTTGGAGTAATCTTCGCTAATGCTTATCTCTGTATCCTTAAGCTTGGTACAATTGCTCAAAATCTTTACTTTCTCCCTGAAGTCCGCAAGCCGAAAGATAATTGGGCGGTTTCTACCAGGTGTTTTCTTTCCAAGCCTGTGAATTCTTTCAATAGAGCTTACTTGCACCTTCAGAATGTCTCTGAAAACTTCTTCAGTGACTTTTTTCATCAGTGCAACTTCATTCTCCTGCACGCCTTCTTGCATGCCTCTAATTATTAAATTATTTCTTCTAGAACGGTTGTCCAAATCATCAACCTGTCTAACAAGGCTCGTCGCGCTTTCATCCCACCTGTCAACAAGCGCTTCAACGTTTGTGAGCCGGAGCTGAGTATCGTCAAAGCTTTGTAGTTTCTGTTCAATTGCAAGAAGTCGTTTTTGCATTTCAAGCATTCTTGTTTCAGAACTAGCCTGATTTGACTGAACCTCAGTAAGTTTCGACAGGATCTCTTTCTGGTTCTGGATTACATTTGCAAACATCGCTTCCGTTACCGGTCCAGGATTTTCTTCTACGTCGCCCGACAGCTTAAGAAGCAAACCCACAAGCGATAGATACTCCGAAAAGTTGCATAACACGGTGTGTGGGCACGGCAACACTATAAGACAAGGGTCGTCACTACGGAAACAGTATTTCGCATTACTAACCTGCACAAAGAGCGGTATGTTGGGTGACATAGTCACGGCTGTGTTGCCGTGCCCACTGAAGCTGTCCCTCGGTGCGCTCCAATTTATAGGCAGCAGCAGGTCCTTGTTGGGGGCGGATACCGTGGTCATTGTGCTCGACGAAGATGCGCAGAAGGTGGCTTCCACGTGTAGCGTTGGCAGCAGTACCGTGCAGCTTTCCGTGAACGCTGTAGCGTAATCGCTGTCCGGGTTCATGCGCGTCGATGCGATAATGCCGCAGCGAAGCTCCGAGCATCCACCGTCCGAGAGAGGTGTTATCCCGTTGAAGACGAAGGCATTGCACGCATACAAGACCTGCACAAAGAGCGGTATGTTGGGTGACATAGTCACGGCTGTGTTGCCGTGCCCACTCAGGAAAATATACAGCTCCTAAATACATGTGAATAGCGTAAGGCAGTAACGAGCGCCTATGTATATTCGTGAGCAATATGAGAGAGAACACCAACTTGGATTTCAAGCAACGATGCCTTGTGATATGTGTACTCGTATCTGGCAGGTTAATATGTAACAGCCGGCTTTTGCGTTGAACAGCTACTCCCATAGAACACATTGATGAGACGAATATGTAGTACACTAGGGCCTCTAGAAGGTAATCTGACCGTTCCGTTTCATGCTGTTTAAGATGCGTACACATACGCAAGATCACACGCCGAACACTCCAAACTCCAAATGTGCCTCGAACTCCAGACATGCTTATAGTCTACCTCGTTGTAACCTGAAAAAGTGGCATTAACACGAATTACTTGTGTTGTTTCTGCGGCCTTTCTTTTTCTTGTTCGGCTAATTCGCTTTTTCATCTCTTGCAATATTTCTTAGGTGCTCGACTTTTTATTTCTTTTATGCTCGTGCACTGAAACCGCTTTTTCGTTGCCCGTTTTTCCATGTTTAAGTATGATCCATTCAACAAGCAGCGCACACATGCAGGCGCGCATGCAGGCATACAAAGATGACGTTCATGTCTGCCACAGGCCAGCCTCGCTTCTATTTTGAAAGAATTGTTACCGGGCCGACGCTCGTTCTCCCAGCGTAATAGTGATTCCGGCCCGCCGGCAAATAACGCGAAATTTTTCCTTTTCCCATGGAACCGCCCTCTCTGCAATAAAGCGCGAGAGGGAAATGTGCCTGTCCAACAAAATTTATCCTCGTGCATATGGAAACGTCGCGTGCGTGAATAAACGACTGCAGGGGCCGTAAAACTGTGCCTCAGACGGAACGGGCACACATTACTTCTCCGAATATATATATATATATATATATATGTATATAATACTTTTTTCTGAAGGCCTCGCTACACGGGAGGGAATAACGGGTGGGGAGGGACTGGTACGGCGAAGATCGTTAGGCGATTGAGCAACTCTTCTTCCGAACATTGCGCCGCAGTTTGCTGAAAGTAGGGACGTATTGAACAAGACGCAAAACGGGCGGTTGCCAAGAAAGAGAACAACGCTGGAGAACGCGCTTCTCGTGACGTCCATATAAATGGCCGGTTATTTGTTCCGGAGTATTACGAGCGCAGCTCGCCTTGCGCCTTCTGTGCGCTGTACTCCAGCTATCTTTATTGCTACACTGTCTGAGCTACTCTCCCCTTCACGCTGTTAAGTGTGCCAGCGAAGCTTGGCTGCTAACAAACACCTGCGTCTTTCTGTTACATATATAATTTAGCTGATTGTTCGTACTTTCTTTATTCGTTCGTCCTTTACACGTTCGTCATTTATTACTCCACTTAGTCATCATTTCCGTTCTTATTTTTCTCATCGACTTTTTTTTGCACGTTCCTCTCCTTCTTTCATTCTCTCCATCTTATTTTGTTGGAGCGCAAGCTGAACAAGGACAACGGAAAGGCACATCTGACGCACACAGCGCTAGATATACCGTACCAACAAGCCCCTATAGCTACCCTCATCCATCTCTGAACTCGCTCGTATTTCTTGCACTTCTTGCAGTCGTCAATTTGCATACTGTCTACCTAAACGAAAACCAGTCCGCGATCGTCGCGCGAAAGCAATCAAGTGGCAAAAACGAGCAGCATGTTCCAAGCGGTAGCAAAGAAGAGGCGTGATAAATGGCTGGTACATCCCCGGCGGGAATAAAAGTTCGCTAGGAGTGCGCGAGAACATATCGGGCTGAACAAAATTTGCGATGACGTTATTTCCGCCAAGACCAACCAGAGAGCAAAACATTGCTCGAACAGCACTTTACTACACGCGCGGATTCGTTTTTAATGTAGCTGTTCATCATTTTTCACCGTGAATCCTAGTACTCTCAAAGATTTCTGCGCTGAGTGCGAAACATTACGCCGTGCACTAGCAATCTCGTTCCACGTGGGATCGGCCACGTAGATGGAAAACTTTAAAAAATGTTCCACGTACAAAGGGAACTTGTGTGGAACGAACCTCCTTGCATGTTGGCTCTTCCCTCAGTAAAGCTATAGCTTCTTGTCTCTGCTGCTATGAATCACTGTCAATCTCGTCACATGCCGTTCTGGCGTAGTACGCTTTGGCCTTGCTCTATTAATCTCGAGGGAACGGGATTGAATCCCGGCCACAGCAGCCGCATTGCGAAATGCAAGAACGCCCCCGTGTAGCGCATTGGGCGCGCGGTAAAAAACCCCAAGTATGTTGGGAGTGAATACAGGAGTCTGAGGAGGAACAATACATCGACAGAGAGGAGGAACTAAAGAGAAAAGGCAGGGAAGTTAACCAGAAATGCGTCTGGTTGGTTAACCTACTCTGGGGGATGGCGCAAACAGGGAATATAAATATGAAATACAGAGAGAAAGAGGGGAAAGGGAGGAAGACCGGTGTGAGCTCGCGCACGGACGTGAAGGGCCTGAGCAAGTCAGAGGCGTTCACGTAGGCCAGTAGCCCTCAAGAAAGATGAAAGTGCCTTCACAGCTTCGTGGAGCGAAGGGGACGGTCTTCAAGTAGCACCTGCACGGACAACGGCCAATCGTCCAGTCGTCAAAATGCCATAATGTTTGCCTTTCCGACTGACGCCGGTGAAATTAGCACAATAAATGTTCCATTTTCTCTTCCACACCGCAGACGTCGCATGCAGCACTGTCGGTCCTTCCAATTCAAGTAGTGTGCGCTTACGTGAAAGCGACTCCAAACCACAGCCGGTATAGAAGCGACGCCTCATGTGGGTGACGCCCGGGTTGAGGTCGGAGTTGGAGCGAAGGGTTCAGTCCGTGCAACCTGGTGTGGCTTATGTTTGGGTTGTTCCACTTTTCTTAAAGAGAGCTTGTGTCCCAGGTGATGAAGCTGCTTGCAGCGTCTGTCCTGGGAAGAAGAACGGGAACGCTGTGTTGTTCTTGATGTGACTCTCGATTAGCTTTATCTGCTTGATCATTTCCACTGATCCCGCAATAGCCGGGTAGCCACTGGAAAATAATTTCGTGGCCTTTGTATTTCACGTCGTGATGAAGTTTGACGATTTCGTACGTTAGCTGTTCGTGAGCTTTTCGTTTGAGAATTGACTGCATGCTGTGTAAAGCCGGTCTCGAGTCGGAAAACACCGCCCATGTACCAGGACTCTCTGTGTCAATAAATTGAAGCGCACTGCGCAGAGCCGCGAGTTCTGCAGCCGTGGATGTCGCGACATGCGATGTCTTGAATCTCAGTGTTACTCCTCTTGTCGGTGTAAGCACAGTAACCCAAGAACTGGTCGATGTGGTCGGTCCGCCAATATAGATGTGTACATGGCTACTGTATTTCTCGTACAACATGAGTAAGCTCAATCGTTTTAGTGCAGACGGTAGTAGATCTGACTTTTTCTGAAATGCTGGAATTTTCATGTGTGCTTGAGGATGGCACTAACACCATGGAGAAGACACCGACCTGGCCGCAGGTGTGTACCCCGATGTAAGCGAGGCACGATATGCACTGACAGTTGTGCTAGATGACGTGTGGGGTCTTTCCAAGGTGAGCTTGGCGAGGTGGTGGCAAGGGGTCCGGGCAGTGTGCCTGACATGTGCACGCATTGTCTCGACGACGATGTGCGTCGTGATTGAATAATCGTCAACAACTGCAATAGCTTTAGCCGTTCACGTACTGCGTGGTAATCCAAGACATATCCTCAGAGCTTGGGCCTGGATGCTCTGAAGTGTACGCAAATTATTTTTTAAGGTGTGAGAGAAAGTCAGGGAGGTTATCCAGAAGCAAATTTCCCTTCTGCTACCCTGCACGTGGGGCGAGAAAAAAATTGGGTTAGAAAGAAAGCAAAAGGAGAAGGAGGCGAAGACACAGGCAGAAAGAAAAAGGAGTACTAAGTGGTTTACTGAGTCCCGTAGATTGCGAAAATCACAACGCTTTAACAGCCTTATGGCAAGATATAGAGTCATGTCTTCGTTGTAGGATTGTCTCTTCTGACAGAGTTCGGTCGTCGAACTTGTCCAGCACGAAAGTAAGTGAACATATCAGCGCACAATACTGTGAACATTGGCACAAAATGTAGAAGATGGTTTCCTGTTCACCACAGTGGCCACAAGCTGTGGTGTTGGCCATTCTTATGAGGAAAGCGTAGGCATTGGTGAACGCCCCATTGAACCATAGCCTGCATAAGAGGATCGACTCGCTTCGGGGCTGTCCTTATGGTGCCTGGAGACTTAATTCGGGGTCCAGGGAATGCAGTCGCGTATTTTTGAAGTTGCGCCTGTTCCAACCAGGTGGTGTCTGTCGCAATGAAAATATGTCTTCTTCCAGCGTGCGTCACTGAAAGCGACGATTATTAAAACTGGGCTTCTCCTTGAGCTCCACACGAACAATATTTGAAGATAACCTAGCGCTAGTGTTTGAGCACGCCACCAGTGAAATGCTCCAGCCAGTATGGAAATGTTGAACTTGATGTCGCTTATATACCAAGTGTACGTGTCTTGAACAGTGAATGGCTTGAATTTCGCAAGTGCAGCATGTTCCTAAAGCACCTGTATTAGTTAATTTTAGTTACTGAACTATCAATCAACGATCCTCTCTCAAACTTTCCCACCAATCGGTCTCCACAACTGTCAACCAAAATTTACAGTCTAATCACTACATGATTATTACCTCATGATTATTTAAATTACTAGCTGAAGTTGTATTTGGTGCGTATATTTTTTCTAAGGTGCGCGTTATTTATTGCTTGCTTTTTCAGGTATAACGCGGTGCAAGAAAAGCACAATAAAGCCAAAAAGCAAAATAAAGTTGACAGAACATTTCGCTGACAGAACGTTTGGAGAATATCTGCGCTTTCATTACTCACGCCTCGTTTTCTGCCAAAGAAAAATTAACTGCTAATCTCCTTTAAACACTTCCTTTTGTAAACAGTAAGAGCTGAGTATTTATCTCTTATGTTTACAGTAACGCCTTAAGCTAAACGGCCAAGTTAGTACTACATTATTTTCCATTTCGGAGATTAAGCTTCAGCCTCAGAAGTGAGCCGGGCTTAATGATTGACGCTTCCCCAGTTTCAGTCTTCTCAGCAAAATGTATCGTCATGTTTGGAAATAATACTGAAAACTTGAAAATAGGGAATGTGCGCAGCGTGAGATAATTCGTTCTCGCTTCCTGTTTCTATAATTTCTCGTTAAGTAATGTTTATAACTGCACGTTATTCTTCTCTTCTCATATCGCAGAAAAGCTTTTTTTTTTTTTTGACGCGCTCTTGCTGGGCTGACAATATTGTTTTGTACTTATATGCTGTATGCTTTTGGCTCATTGGAAGTATGTAGTTGGAAGTATGTAGTTTAATGTGGAAGATTATTTCCTCAAAAAACCTCTGTAAATGCTTCAAATCCTCTCTCACAAACTCTCTCTATAAAAGTTAACGTGCGTAATCCTGCAGACGTTGCATAGTTAGACAGTTTTGACAGTGAGCTCAAATGTTTGCCGATACCTGTCGCTTTACAGAGCCGCTTCTTTAAAGGTAGTTATCGGGGGCCAATGTCGTTACGTCGTGTTTCACCGCTTCGTTATTATTTCCCGCGCTAATTATTCAGGTGCAAAAGCTTTTGTTTTGCGGTATTTTCATCCTGTCAAACTGGGAACAGGCTGTGGCGATGATGGTGCAGGTTAGACATCATTTTGTTATTATCGATTTTAATATTGCTCGGAAATTTCTGTCAGGCGTTGAGATTGTGTACTCTTAACTGTTTATCTCTTTACGTCAAAGTCGCGTTCCTGTAATCTAGCAGCGACATAGCTGTCCCTCATACTTATCATGCAAGTATTTCTTCAACGTGTCCCGCAAGTGTTTCTTTGCTCGCAAAAGGCAGTCCACACGTGGTCACTTTTTATTCTTGTTACGTGTGTTTAGCTTGATATTTTTGTTATTGTCACGTGGTGGTGACGTTAAGAACACAGTAGCAATACTGTGAAACGCAAAACTAGACTTTATTGGGCGAACCTGTGCCCACAAAACAGGCTACACTTATAGCACAACGAAAGCAGCGAACACAGTCGGCGATCGTCGGAAATCTGATCAGTGAGGCAAGCGCGTCGGCTTTTATACAGCAGTTGTCGAATGTTCCAGACTAATCGTTCGGACCCGCGCGCCTTCCACAATGTTCTACACCATTCGCGTCACACGATGAAATCAGATAACACAACGTTCGGCGACAACAGACAGCCGGGTAGAAGCATCGATAACTTTCCAGAAACTTCGGATACATGCAGGCGCGTCCCGCGCTGTGCGATTAGATTTGTTAGGTGGCGAAACGTGGTCGCCCGATAAAGATAAGTACACGTGTCAATACCCCCCTCTTAAAAAGCATCGACCCGATGCTGCAAACAAACGAAGTTAATAAACAAAAGCACTCGTAGCAAAGAAAAGAACAAAAATGACGAAGTTCGTCAGCGTCCGTAAAAGGGTTTAAGGCGCACCACGTGGACCACTTCAGATCGTGCGCGGCGCCGCTGTGAATGCGAAATGCCGTCTGGCACGACCTCATAATCCAGAGCGCCAATACGTCGGATGACCTTGTAGGGTCCGAAATAGCGTCGGAGTAGCTTCTCACTGAGTCCTCGTCGGCGTATCGGAGTCCAGACCCAAACACGGTCGCCAGGCTGGTACTCGACGAAGCGTCGTCGGAGGTTGTAGTGTCGGCTGTCGGTCCTCTGCTGGCTCTTGATTCGCAGGCGTGCGAGCTGTCGGGCTTCTTCGGCGCGCTGGAGATAGCTAGCGACGTCAACATTCTCTTCGTCAGTTACGTGCGGAAGCATGGCGTCAAGCGTCGTCGTCGGGTTCCTGCCGTAGACCAGCTTGAACGGCGTGATCTGTGTTGTTTCTTGCACCGCCGTGTTGTACGCAAAGGTTACGTACGGCAGGACCGCGTCCCACGTCTTGTGTTCGACGTCGACGTACATTGCTAGCATGTCGGTTGCTAGCATATCATTTATTCCTTTAATACAAGCGTCATTTTTGTTGAGCAGGACTATCGCTAAAGAAAGGTACGTATAAAAATGGAGACGAATGTGCTAAAAACACGTCAACACATACTCACTTATGAAAGAAAAACTAGCCCAGGAGTTAGACCTTCCTTTATTGTTCCCCTCCCCATTCTCTCATTTCAGGGCAAGAAAGACCAGCCGTGACCACTGTGAGGTGACTAAAGTTCGTTCATTTATTGTCATTTAAACGAAACATGAATTGGCGGCGCATTCGTCCTCTAGAGACGATTGACGACTTTAATGCTATTAGAAATATATTTCATGATTCCTGGGTAATTGTCGATGATATGTTTTATGCAGGGATTATTATGAAAAGGCGGCACATATCCAGTGACACGCAATGACTGAAACTGGCGTCGAAGAGGTTCATTGAAGAGCACCACATACGTAGCGTTACATGCCCAGTGACCTAAGTTGGTCCGATGCTTCCTTTGGAACCATGTTCCGCCAGCGCATCAGCCCGTTGCTCTACCGATTTGACACGGACTACCCGCGGACCCAAGTTGGCGGGAAACAGGTTAGATATGGACATACATAGATACATAGAGAGCAACATGCAGCATTTTGGGTGAAATTCCCAAGGACCGCTACTAGCATTAAATAAGGGTAGGAGAGGGGTTAGAGTGTGGGGCACCGACACCTGAGGTAATTGGCATGGTTTCAGGCTTCCAAGTGCAAAGTGTGAGCAAGCGACACACACGAACAAGCGAGGTAGAGAGATGCGGTCTTTAATGATAGGCTGAATATCTATGCCATGCCGATGGCCTGGCATGCTGCTTCAGGCGTTAGGTGGAAGTTACGATAAGCACAGGGATCAGACATACAAATGGCAGCACATACACCTACAGAAACGCATCCACTCGAACTGAGAAGAAAGTCTTAGCAGGATCCGCAGTTCTCAGAGCTAACAGAAGCGCTTTCGTTGCAGGCAGTGCGCAAGCAGTTTTTCGCCACGAATGTCCCGCACTATTAGGTGACACAGTCAAGGCACAAATACAACGCATCCTTCAGAGATTGACAGCCCGATGAATATCGACGCAATCACACAAAGCGCGCTGCAAGTCCTCAGCAACACTGCCCACTGAACACACCGACGACTTCAATAACTGAAGTTTGCAACACAGTAGCTGCTTGGGCTGGTTGGTGAAATCTTTCTTCCCCCAGGATAAGCCTTACACAGCGCACAATCACACGGAAGGAACAAATACGCGCAGATTTGCCTGTTTCCCCCTTTCGCCTCTTACTTTGAATTGCTGTGCTAGCAATACATTTGAATGGATGTTAGCAGCGCTCTTTCCTGTCGCCTTTTTTTCTTCCGTACGAAGGAAGTTGGTATTTGAAGTAGTTGGTGCAACGCCACGTTGAGCCTGATGCTGTTAGAGCAGTGCTTGCTCTTGTCTACTCGGGTCTCGAAAGATCAGCAAGATGACAGTGTTGGCAACTGAACACAGCAGCATCGTCGAGGCGCACTGAAAGGTGTGCATACGGCCGCGACGGAGAATACATTGATCAGGTACGACACCCCGGAGTGTTGCTTCGATAAGCGAGCGAGTTCGGAGTGTCAAAGCGGCCGAGGTGTACAGCAGAGGACAAATTAAGACAAACCGTGCGGCAAATGTCTGCGGCCGTTTCGCATCCCAATGTTTTATTTTCCTTTCTTTTCTCTATCTTTTTGCACGCATGCTGAGATAAAGCAGCCCGTTGTTCGGTTCGCGCAGGGACTTGTGTCTCCTTACAACATGAGGCTCATTCACACTGAAACGGCATTTTATATTTCCCTTCTCTCAAAAGTTCAGCGAAATATTTTTCCTAGCTTAATGAAATTGCTATTGAAACTCATACTAAGTTTAGTGCTCGGTATCTGTTTCTCTCTTTTTTTTTTTGCATGCGTCAATATGTGTTAATTACGGCAAATCAGTTCTGCGGAATCCCGCAAGGTGAGGAAGTATCACGAAAAGGAAAAATCGGCCATCCACCCGAATGTAGCACGCGGATAGAAAGGAAACCCATACGGTTTCTCAGAATAAAGACTTCGCGGTCGAGGAAGAATTCGTGCTGGTAATAAGTATAGCAGGCCCTATTTAGACGGTTGCAAATAAAAACATATTGTTTGTATTAACATCGAGCATAAAAATAATGCTGGGATAAGCATTAAAGTCTTCAGAAACCTGGTTTATACTAAGGTAAAGCAACGTCATGCTGATTTTGACAACCTTTGGTTGTTTTTCATAGGCAAACGGCAAGAGGCAGGGAGGTAATATTTGCCATGAAACGTTTTGAAGGTCGGAAAATATGAGATGCATACTTTCGATGAATAGAAACATTTTTAATTGGCGTAATTATGCGACAATGTTTACGATAATGAACATCACACTCATTTTTGTCTCTCTAAGTGGTCATCGTATGCGAGTCAGAACAGATAGGGACATAAGGTTTGAAATTAAAATAATAAAACATTTAAAGATTTTATTAGCAAATTTTAACAACATGAAACAATCCTAATTGGCGTAATTAAGCCGCGGTTATGTATTGATTCAATGCCGCATGAAGACGAAGCCCAATCAGAAATAAAGACACTGAGCGAACGAAAACAGCTTCAACAAGTCAATTACTTATTGCAATGAACGACTCAGGGCTGAAAAAGGTGAGTACGTCCTTAATTAATATTAATATTTACTGTGCGTGGCGTAGTTAGCGAATTAGTTATGAATTAAAATTCGACAGGGATATCTTGTCCAATTTTCACTTGCAAAATCGTTGTGGACGCTGAAGCATTCACCTTTAAGAGTGGAACACAATGACATTCAAAGATCCCTGACAGCTTCTCACGCTTCTCGGCAACTGCAGCTTATGTAACCGTAATGTTTAGCGGAAAACGCTAGCGGCGAATGCTATGCATGAAGGCGAGTTTTCTGGTAGAAAAGCGACCATATGGACATCGAGCCGATGGGACGACAATCTGGGGGGCCGTTGGTTTGCAATATTCTCGGGCCTGTGATGGGTGTCGCATCTCTTGCGTTGTGTCGAATAATATTGAGGAATACCGTAAAAATAAGGGAAACTAGCGTATTACAAGCCCACGTATGTATGTATGTATGTATGTATGTATGTATGTATGTATGTATGTATGTATGTATGTATGTATGTATGTATGTATGTATGTATGTATGTATGTATGTATGTATGTATGTATGTATGTATGTATGTATGTATGTTATGAAACTGCAAAAGTGATTCAACAAGAGCCAAAAGTGTCTGACCAAAACCAGTGCGATAACTCCCCGTAGAAAATTATTTCATCTCTTTTAGGCCTAAGTCAATCATACGGCGATCCCTTTGTGAACGTTGAACAAAGATTATATAAAAACCCGTTTGACCACTGCCATCTTGTACAACTCAGCGTTGTCTTCCTTGTGAATTCTGTCTGTTAATGCCTTATTATCCGACGTTGCGGTCAAATAAAATATGATTAGCGATTCCTGCATTCGAGCGGCTTGGGTATTTCACGGTAAGAAAACAATTGCAATGCACGAAGCTAACTGAGGCTGCCTTTCCTGTTTGCTTGCCCTTTCTTTTTTCTTGGTTACCTTCGTGTACTGTACGCTTTCACCAATACTTTGTGTGTTTCAGCAACATTTTATAAACCTAAATGTGTACATCTTGTGGAAAGCCCTATCACTGCATAACTTATGCATTGTGTAAAGTGATTGAAAAAGCTGTTTTGGTTTGACGTAATAGTTCTGCGGAAACCCGCAAGGTGGAGAGAAGTAATGAATAAAGGGAAAATCAGACATCCACCCGTTCGTAGCAAACGCTACAAAGGAAACCCATACGGGTTCCTCGAAAGAAAAGCCTCATAGTTGAAGAAAAATTCGTCCTGGTCCGGGACTCGAACCCGGGACCACCGGGTTCTCTCCACTTCTCTCCACCTTGCGGGTTTCCGCAGAACTATTACGTCAAACCTTGCCTTTGCCTCGTGTGTTGTCGACAAATTCGACTTCGCCCTGCCATCTGCTAGCCGCCTGGTTAGCTCAGGACCGAAGTCGTGGCGCAGTGATTCTGCTTCCGGCCACCGAGCGTGACGGACGCATGATGACGGGCTCCGTTGGAGCGGCTACAGCGGCCTATTCTGGCCGCGGAAACAGGACGATGGAACAGGAGGGCACCTACCAAGTTGTTCTGCCAGGTCTGCCAACAGGTCGTTATGTTTTAAATACAGTTTTTTTGCACGCTGATATCACGGCGCGACCGTACCGGATTGAAGATTTCCGTGACGCATTGGCACCGCATTCGCTTCTTCCGGATGTTATCGCCCTGGGGGCGTATCGCATGAGCCATGTCTGGGCTATCACCTTCAAGGACGCGGACGCGGTGAAGAAGATATCGAGCATCGGGGAGCTGCGTGTAAAAAACCGGCGCTGTCTGGTGATTGACCCGGCGAACCAGGACGTTCGACTGAAGCTCCACTGGCTTCTACACAATGTGCCTGATGAGGACGTGCGTGTCGCCTTTGCGCCCTATGGAAAAGTTACCGAAGTAGCCCGGGAGCGCTGGCGTGTGCAAGGTATGACAGAGAAGGGATCAACCACCCGGCTTGTCACCCTCAAGTTGAAAGCGGGCGTGAAGTTGGATGACTTGCCACACCAGCTGAGCGTTGGCGGTGAGTTGGCGCTTGTCGTGGTACCAGGCAGACCCCCGCTGTGCCTTCGGTGTCGCGGTACGGGCCACATCCGCAAGGAATGTCGAGTCCCGCGTTGCGGAATCTGCCGACGCTTCGGGCACGAAGAAGACCAGTGTACTCGCACTTACGCGAGCATTACAGGCCCGGGAACCAGCGAGGACTCGTCCGAGATGCTGATGGACGAGACGGATGCTGAGGAAGCAGCCCGTGTGGGTGGACAACCACAGCGCCATACTCAGCCATCGTTCACGACTCTGGTGAAGCAGAAGGCGGGGCCCTCCGGCGCAACAGATGGTAGTGTACAGGCGCAGCATAAGCCTGAACAGGACGACGATGACAAGGCAAAGGAGGCGGCGAAAGCCGCGGACGTTAAAGAATGCAGCGTGGAGACCCCCGGCATTGATACCATGGAGACGAACCAGGAAGCGGCGAGCACCATTGCTGGAAAACGTCCGCATGAAGAAAGCGGAGACGTCAAGCTTCAGCCAGGCGGTAGCGGCGATGAGCCTCCGCCGAAGGCAGGGGGAGTGAGACGCTCGTCTTTAAAACCGCGGCCGAACCTTCCGGCCGACCCGCGGAAGGCGGGGAAACAGCCTCCGTAGTAACAGTGTCCTGGTCGGTGTCAGCGCCGGTTGTGTTGGTCGACCGGTGTCAAGAGGTCCTGGCAGTAGTGAGGAAGGCTACGTCAACCATGAAGGTAGGCACCATGCGGATAGAGGCGTTTCTTCTTCTAAGACATGGCTTTTAATCTTATTGCTCCACTTCGAGTTGCGACTTTGAACGTCAGAGGTCTGGGAGCAAGAAGGCGACAATACCAGCTTAATCGCCTTCTTCTGGATAACGATATTGACATAATTGCTTTACAAGAGTCGAAAATAGAGAGCCAAGAGCACACTGACCGCATGGTGTCTTCCTTTCAAGCAAACTTTCATGTGTGCGTTTGTCATTCTGTTGGGACGTCGGGTGGGTGCCTTGTACTCATACGCAAGACGTTAAGAGTGAACGTAGAGTCTGTATTTGCATGCCCAAGTGGTCGCCTTTTGATTGCTGATTTCACATTTTCGAATTTTTGGTGGCGAATTGTTTGTGTATATGCTCCTAATGTAGAAAGCGAGCGTAAAATTTTCTTTGAATCACTTGAGCCATGGTTGAATGGCGACAAGTTTTTGCTTGTACTGGGAGACTTCAACTGTGTGTGCGCCGCAGCTGACAGAGTGAAGTTTAGGCCACTGAGAGACAAGAGCTCTGAAGTTTTGAATACTTTTGTGCATGAGTATGGTCTCGAGGATGTTGGCAATGTGTTTTCCACTGGGACCCACCCAGAATACACGCACTTTCAGCGGGAGAGCCATGCGAGACTAGACAGAATGTATGTATCTGTCGATCTTATGCCGCTATGCTCAAGTTATGACGTTAAACCTGTGCCTTTCAGTGATCATTGCCTCGTGAGCATGACTTTAGGAATGAAGGGCAGGAAATTGCGCTTTAACTGGCACTTATGGAAATTGTACACAAAGCTTTTGGAGGATGAAGGGTTCATTATGCAAGTAAAGACCAAGCTAGACAAACTGCTAGACGCGCAGCCAGCTAGTTTTGCAACTGAATGGGAGGGGTTCAAAGAGTGGGTAAAAATGAAAGCAATAGAAAAGAGCAGCGTGGCTCGCTATAAAGAGAAAGAAAAAGAAAAAGAAATGAACGGGCAACTTGAATGGATGCTGAGCATGGAAAATAGCGCGCCGGGAACTTTCACGAAAGAAATACGGGAAGTGAAATGCCAGCTCGAAAGAATCGACGCCGACAGGTATAGGGCCGCCGTCATACGCGCAAGGTCTGAAAAATTGTGGGCTGGCGAAACGCCGACAAAACGAGCGCTATCAGACGAGAAAAGATACGCTTGCAAGAAAGAAATTAGGAGCATCCGATTTGACGGCCGGACTTCGGAAGATGCGAGAGACATTCAGTGTGCTATAGCCGAACATTTCACAGAACTTCTTAGCAATAAGCTCGAGACCATAGAAGGCTTCCATGTAGACTTCTTGAGGCTGGTGCCAAGACTAGATGATGAAATTAAGGAACGTCTTGAACTGCCTATAACTTTACAGGAGATAGAAAAAGCAATAGACGACCTACCATCTGGGAAAGCTCCTGGACCAGATGGGCTAAGTGCGGCCTTTTATAAAACCTTTAAGCTTCCTGTTGCACAGTGCATGCTCCATGTGATAACTGAGGCTTATGAGCGCAAACAGGTTCCATTGTCTTTCAATACGTCCCACATAGTTCTAATTCCCAAGACTGATGATCCGGAAGAACGACTGTTGGTGGGGTCATATCGACCGATTAGTCTCACCAACGTCGACTACAAAGTATTTATGAAGGTTCTAGCAAAAAGACTGCAGTCTGTGATCACGAAATTGGTAGGGTCTCATCAGACGTGTGGAATTAAAGGCCGTAGCATCGCTACAAATATACATGTCGCACGCAACGTATTAGAATGTGTCGATGCAGTTGGCGGTCAGATAGCAATGATGCAGCTCGACTTGGCGAAAGCCTTTGACCGCGTCTCCCACGAAATCCTTTTTTCCATCCTGGAACACTCCAAACTAGGTGACATTATAGTAGAGGGCGTAAAAATGGCCTACAAGAACTGTACGACCCGCATTATAGTTAATGGCGATCTCACTGACAAACTTGCTGTACGTTCTTCAGTAAGACAGGGATGCCCGCTTTCCCCCTTGCTTTTCGCAGTGTATTTAGAGCCACTATGCCTGGCAATTATCAACTCTGACCGAATTTCAGGTTACAGACTGCGGTCATCACACGTGAAAGTACTCGCGTATGCTGACGATATAGCGGTTTTTTGCGCTGATAGACAGAGCATCTGTGAAGCGACAATTGTGATTGAAAAATTCTGCGCTCAGACTGGAAGTCAGATCAATTGGGGAAAAAGTTCCGGTTTTTGGCATGGCGAATGGGACGTAACACCGGATTGTTTTTCTCGGCTTCGATGGTCCACCTTGCCAACGCGGTATCTAGGAGTACCTCTGGATTGTTATCGGGATCCCAGCTCGTACTGGAAAGAAGAAACTTCGAGAATGAAAGAGAAAGCGGTCGCGTGGCAAGGAAGACAGCTATCAATGTTTTCCCGTGCCTCTATCTGTAATGTCTTTTTGATTTCCAAGCTCTGGTATGTCATGAATGTGCTGTGTGCGACCCGAACAGCTATTCAAAAAATGCATCGTGTTTTTGCTGTTTTTGTTTGGGCGTCCACCTGGGAAAGAACCAGCCGAACTAACCTGTTTGTTTCCGTTAAAAGCGGAGGCCTTGGCCTGGCGCATCTTTTTTTGCGTCAAGTGGTCTCGCGATTTATGTTTTTCCGTGATCAAAGTGATCCCTTTCTAAGAACTGTTATGCAAGTACGCCTACAGAGACTGCTCCCTGGAAGGCTGGTCTCCTGTGATAACATGTGTGGTGCCGTGACAGGATACTTGCGCGAGGTTGTTCTGTCGTACAAGATGTTGGAAGTACGTTTCAGCCCTGAGTACCTATGCAATGTCAATAAGAAAAAGCTGTACAAAGCGTTGGTTGACGTGATGTTGCCGGTACCCATTTATCGGACACCACACTTTGGAGGCCCAGGGCAAGATATTTTAAAAAGAATTAAGAACATGCCCGTTAGACCAGTTGTCAAAACCTTTTTTTTTAAACTGCATTCCGGTACGCTGCCTGTTAAAACCTGGCTGCATGATAAAGGGCTATTCGTGCCATGGACAACAAACTGCTTGTTATGCAGGAAGCCCGAGACAGTGGAACATGTCTTCCTAGAATGTTGGGATCCCATTTTTTACTGGGATGTCCTTCAGAGGACGATTAAAAAGGAACTCCCTTTAAATCCTTACGGCATCCGGTACTTACCAGTTGATAGTGAAGAAGTGCCCTACGACTTAATCATGCTCCTTGGCCTCCACAGTCTGTGGAAAATGCGAATGCAGGTGCGACATGCAGACATAAATACCAGTACCACACGTGAAAACTTCATCGAAAGTGTTCTTTATGTTCGAGAATGTTTCAGGGCACGGACTGATCCACCAGAGTGGATACCACTACTTGATGAATTAGTCCAATTGAAAAGATTTTAGCACCACTCGCGTCAGCCCAAGTGTGGCTGAAGTGTTTTATCATGTTACTTTGTGTTATGCGTCCAAAACGGCAATAAAGAAAAAAAAAAAAGCCTGGTTAGCTCAGATGGTAGAGCGGCTGCCCCGGAAAGGCGGTGGTCCCGGGTTCGAGTCCCGGACCAGGACGAATTTTTCTTCAACTATGAGGCTTTTCTTTCGAGGAACCCGTATGGGTTTCCTTTGTAGCGTTTGCTACGAACGGGTGGATGTCTGATTTTCCCTTTATTCATTACTTCTCTCCACCTTGCGGGTTTCCGCAGAACTATTACGTCAAACCTTGCCTTTGCCTCGTGTGTTGTCGACAAATTCGACTTCGCCCTGCCATCTGCTAGCCGCCTGGTTAGCTCAGATGGTAGAGCGGCTGCCCCGGAAAGGCGGTGGTCCCGGGTTCGAGTCCCGGACCAGGACGAATTTTTCTTCAACTATGAGGCTTTTCTTTCGAGGAACCCGTATGGGTTTCCTTTGTAGCGTTTGCTACGAACGGGTGGATGTCTGATTTTCCCTTTATTCATTACTTCTCTCCACCTTGCGGGTTTCCGCAGAACTATTACGTCAAACCTTGCCTTTGCCTCGTGTGTTGTCGACAAATTCGACTTCGCCCTGCCATCTGCTAGCCGCCTGGTTAGCTCAGATGGTAGAGCGGCTGCCCCGGAAAGGCGGTGGTCCCGGGTTCGAGTCCCGGACCAGGACGAATTTTTCTTCAACTATGAGGCTTTTCTTTCGAGGAACCCGTATGGGTTTCCTTTGTAGCGTTTGCTACGAACGGGTGGATGTCTGATTTTCCCTTTATTCATTACTTCTCTCCACCTTGCGGGTTTCCGCAGAACTATTACGTCAAACCTTGCCTTTGCCTCGTGTGTTGTCGACAAATTCGACTTCGCCCTGCCATATGCTAGCCGCCTGGTTAGCTCAGATGGTAGAGCGGCTGCCCCGGAAAGGCGGTGGTCCCGGGTTCGAGTCCCGGACCA
The DNA here is from genome assembly GCF_023375885.2 of Dermacentor andersoni. Classification (NCBI taxonomy): domain Eukaryota; kingdom Metazoa; phylum Arthropoda; class Arachnida; order Ixodida; family Ixodidae; genus Dermacentor; species Dermacentor andersoni. Next base: position 540,696 of record NW_027314758.1, read on the forward strand.
GGACGAATTTTTCTTCAACTATGAGGCTTCTCTTTCGAGGAACCCGTATGGGTTTCCTTTGTAGCGTTTGCTACGAACCGGTGGATGTCTGATTTTCCCTTTATTCAGGGGAGTAGTTACAAGCAAAACAGGTAAATTCAACAAACAGGAGTTAATAAAGCAGGAAGTTTTATATATATATATATATATATATATATATATATATATATATATATACTCTGGAGAACCTTACAGGCCCTATGGCAGGCCATAAAGTAAGGGGGGCATTTTAAACAGTAAGTACGTAAAAACTGCGAAATTCCAACAGGAACAGTGCTATAAAGAAGACTGCCGTTGCAATATATGTGCGTGCGTGCGTGCGTTTGTGCGTGTGTGTGTGTACGTGCGTGTGTGCGTGCGTGCGTGTGTGTGTGTGCGTGCGTGCGTGCGTGCGTGCGTGCGTGTGTGTGTGTGTGTGTGCGTGCGTGCGTGCGTGCGTGCGTGCTTGACACACACAAATGGCGCCGAGATATGCCAGGTTAGCTATGGCGTTCGCGCGTACAGGTTGACCAATGTGAAGAAAAAGGTTCCTAGTTATACAGTTTTAGCTATGACGTTCTCGAATAATTGGTGATCTGCGATGGTGACCGTCGAGGCGGGAAGGCGACTCCACACGGTACAAACGACTGCATAAAAGCGTTGGATCTGCATAATGTAAGCCGACCTTATTAATATAATCTAGTCTGGGCGTTCCATACGGAGGTGGGGAAATGAGTTTGGTGCGTAACAGCGGGTGATGAATTAACTGATGAAAAAGGCACAGACGGAACATTTTGCGACGTGATGACAAGGATGGTAATTTAGGGCTATATGTATATAGTTAGAAAGAATGAATCGAGTAGAGTTATTCTGAACCGTTTCCAGTGAGGGCGGTAGGATTAATTGACCTGGATTCCAGATTGATTCGGCATACTCAAATTTGGGCTGTATTAGACTTTTATAGACGAGTAATCTTAATGAAGAAGGTTCTTTGGAAAAGTAACCTAGCATTCGGTTAGCGTGACTAACTATATGAACAATGTGGGTATTCCAAGTGAGATAGGATGTGATGTGAAGATCAAGATACTTGTAAGTTGTTGCCAGATCTAAGGGAGCGTTATTAAGGGAGTACACAGGTAATTCATAGGTAGTTCTCTATACATGTATGAATTTACACTTGTTAGCATTTAATTACATTAACCATGCATTGCACCATGTAAAACGTCATTAAGGTGACATTGAAGCCTGGTGTCATCATAATCGCAAGTTATTTCGGTGTAAATGACACAGTCGTCAGCAAATAGGTGAATCTGAGACGAAACACAGGAAGGTAAGTTGCTAATATAAATGATAAATAGGAGAGGTCCAAGCACGGAGTTCTGTAGCACGCCCGAATAAACTCGGTTCAGTTTCGAGGTTAATTCGTTAGCTGAAATGAACTGCGAGTGGTTAGTGCGGAAAATCTGAGGCCACAGAATTTTGGGATCAAGGTTTAGTTGGTGCAGTTTGTAGATTAATAAGCTATGGCACACTTTCTCGAACGTTTTTGCGAAGTTCAAAAAAAAAATTAAGTCTGCTACTTAAGAGTGGTCAAGTATTAGGTTCAGTTTATGCATGAGCGATAGTACTTGGGTGTCCCATGAATGTGTTTTGCGTAAGCCGTGTTGAAACTCAGAAAAGACGAGTTTGCTTCTGAGAAGTTGGCAATATGAGAAAACAGAATATGCTCGAAAATTTTGTATGGTATACTGGTTAAAGAAATAGGCCGATAGTTAAGGGGGAATGTTTAGTACCTGTTTTGTAGAGTTGAATCACCTTAGCCACCTTCCAATCAGCAGGAGGGAACCTTTGTCAAGTGACTCTTGGAGATGTTTGCAAGAATAACAGAACATTATGTTCTAGCGTTTTTTTAGAAACTTCGCATTAATTAAGTCACAGCCAGGAGCAGTTTCAGTGATGCGATTATGTTTTCTACACCGACGGGTTCAACTATTAAAGGGTACATTGCAGCGTAGTCGTAAGACAGTGCAGTTGGACGCGTTTCATGAGCGCGTTTAGAAAAGTTGCGCGAGAAAACGTCATTTAATATGGATGGGCAATCAGCAGGGAGAATGCATTATCAGTGTTATCAACAAGGATTATGGTGTTGTCATGCTTTGGTTTAATAGTGCACCAGAATTTTTCGTATCATTAGTTGGCATGGATGGCAAGGTGTTCTTTAAAAAGTTATCTTCAGCTTGCTTAAGCGCTGTTGTGTAGTCATAAGTACTTCGCTTGCAGGCTGCCCACCTTTCACTGTTTACAGATGTTTTAACTGATGATCTCTACAACGTTTCTTTTTGTTAGAAAGCGCTTAACGTCTGCATTGAGCCAAGGAGCGTTGTAATTATAGGAAAGAGTGTAGGCAGGGATACATTTTCCCTTTAATTCACTGATTTTAACAACAAACTTATCCTAGTTCGATTGCACACTGTGTTTTGTCGAAATCAGTTAGGAAGTTGTCAAAGAAAGTACAGAGCTCATTGTTAATTGATTCAAAGTCAGCTTTCTTGTAGTCGTGAATAGTTTTGATATTTCTTTCAGATTTTGGCCGTGAAATGTTGATGTTGGAATGAATAAGAGAATGATCGCTTAAGGATGGTAAGTAACGTTCAAAATACCAAACAGATAAGTTTCTTGATGGATGAGAGGTAGTATAGCCAACATAAAGTAAACATAGAGCAAGGTATGCGAAACCTTTCTGTTTCGACAGTCTTCTTCATGTTTGATTCAGGTCAAACATTCCGCAGAAATACAAGTTTGAACAAGACAGCGCTGAACAAATAACCTGTTAGTGCACGCTCAATTATTATTCCATCATACCACCTCTTCAATGTAGGGTGTAGCGAACTCTACATCCATGCGCGTGACGGTGTATGGCCCGTATACGCTAAGAGGATAAGATAGAAACAATAGTGACGTCGTAAAATTAGTCGTGTTGTAATAGGAAAACTTGAGAATCGAATACAAACGAGCGCCGGGTATACAATCGAACATTGCCGCAGACAATCCGATGCAACCAAAAGACGCCCGACGCTTACGCACATGTGATTTTTCATTTGTTTGTTATTTCATGCTTTTCTTTTTCGCGCACACCTATGCATCAATGTACACCAATGTAATTATTTGATTGCTAGTCAAATGCATAATGTTGTCACATTTCCCACTTTGATTGCGTTTGGTATTTCCTGCACTTCCAAAAATGTCTTACCACTCGTTGCTGCAATTCTCGCAATGGCCCTGAAAGCATCAGAAAATAAATAAAATAAATAAATAAATAAATAAATAAATAAATAAATAAATAAATAAATAAATAAATAAATAAATATCCTGAACCAAAAAGACACACGAGACTACAAGTGTGAAGCAATGCACAACGAAATAATACTGGACAGCGCATGCCGGGAGTTATAAAAAAGAAGAGGACGGTGGATGAAGCGAAGCACATATTGGGACACATTCTTTCAATCTCTATTTATTTATTTATTTACTTATTTGTTTATTTTAAATACTTTCAAGGCCCGTAGACGCTACAGAAAGGAGTGGTACATATACACAGAAAAAGAATGCAGATCAATGAAAAAAATATTTTTTAGATGGCATGGAAAACAGCAGTCTTGAACCTCGATGAGTCTATAATAGTAGCGACCAATGCGGGGAGGTGGTTCCAGTCATTGCAGGTGCGAGGTAAAAAAGAGTAATAGTACGCGTTCGTGCGACAAGATGGCACGAAAACATTATGAAGGTGATCGCTGCGGGATGAAAAGTAGGAAGGAGGAGTAAGAAGTTTTTCTTTTAATACCGAGTTGTGGTAAATCTTGTGGAAAAGGCAGAGGCGACTTTTTTTTTTAAGTTTGGTATACCTTCACGCTCAATAGGTTTATTATCTAGGTTTATATATTTTCATTGCAGTTAATTTATATTTAAATTCTCACCTGTGTGGCCAATCCCCCTCCTGGGTATATGCCATGTTCAAAAGGACTCAACATCAAGACCAACACGAGAGACATATTTGCTTAGTGTCGATCATCGTGAGCTGACGGGCACAGGTCGGCCCCTAATAAATTATTTTATCAAGAAACGGCTGCCGTTACTATTAGTTACAATACTGACTATTTTGTCATTTTTACAGCGACTTCACGCCCGTACACAGTTAGGTACCATGCAAGCAGCGACGAACCTCAGCTTCACACGTTTTCCGCGGATGTTCTTCCAGACGACCTCATATTATCAGCCGTAATCCGCAAAGCACGGCGTGCGCCGCTATATTCGGTTGCCCTACATTCTTGTGGAAGCCCCGAAAAACATAGCAGACGCCGTAGTCTACGAAGCTGACGCCCATTATATCATTTTATTTTATTTACAATACTGTCAGTCTCTTACGAGACCAAAGCAGGAGGGCATTAGCACTGCTATGCAATGAACACTACGTAATTATATTTTGACAGGCGGCATAAAAGAAACAGTACACATTTTGAAACTGAAAATAACAACTATAGTTACATGCAAACTTACTCGCCATTGTTTGCCCACAATGGGTCTATATGCGAAACATCCAATTCAACCAACGTCCATGGGTTGCGGGTGACCACGCCGACATCGAACTGGAAGCAAGGGCTATTGTAGCTGGCTGTCCCATTGAGCGAAAATCCGTCGTAGCCGGCGTGACCGAAAATGGGGCCAAAAATGGCCGATGGCGCAAAAAGCAAAAGCGCCTATGAAATGCTAGGATTGACGTCAAGTTTCTCGGAGAGGTTCCTGTAGACAAAGTAAATTAAGGGTTTTGAAAAGTAAATTTGGTATATTTCGAACTGGGAGTGAATCGAACCCCGGCCACCGAGGTGCGACATGAGCACGCTTCCCCGAAGCCACGGCGGCTCCACGGAATTCTGGCTAACTAAAGGTGTGTCTAGTCCGTTAGAGCTATCTGATGTTCTTCAAAGCTTCAAAGCTTTCTTCCTGTGCATAAATTAGAAGTAAATCAAACCAATGAGGGTGCCAATGCACTGTTTCGCAACATATACCCTGTATAAAGTAACATATCTCGTTTAAGCAACTAAAAAAAACGAAAGATGAGTTTGCGCACTCCCTATCAACGAGCGGTGCAAGTTCTAGGAGAGGCTCCCAGGAGAAAGAGTGATTTTGAAGAGGAAGAGGTGCTATTTTGGGAGCAGACGAAAGGAGACTGCGGGGGACCAAAGTGGTGACATTCTCAAAAGCCAATGCATTTTAATTGACGTCACGTTCGAATAAGTCACTTGAAGGCGCTGTTCTTGCACTTGGTAATATTCGTAAGCATTTTACGCCTATATACAATGAGGCTCTTGCTACAACAACCGAATGTGACCGCATGTACTTGCTAAAGGGGTTGACAACCGTTCTGTAAGGACTTGTATTTTTTTCTTTTCTTGGTTCCAAGAAAACTCTATCGTCTGAAATGCCTATACGCACCGCAGTTAATTCTGAAAGTGTCTTGGAAATTATGTAAGCTCATGACTTTATGTGGTTACCCAGTGCATTCTATTGCGATCACAGTGAGAAGAACACTAGAGGCGCACTTAGGCCGTCGCGCTTTGCCTCTATGGCCAGCACATGTGCGGGCACACGCGTAGGTTTTAACGCTGGCAGAGCCGTGGAGCGCGTTTGGCCGCAAGAACGGCGAAGTGAGGTGAACACACCGCCAGTGCTCCGCTCGGTTGGCTCAAGACAGGCAGCTTTATGCCTTCCGCTGCTCGCGTTCCATCGCGGTCGTGCATGCGCGATGTACACACTCGCATTTCTTTTTTTTTATTCAGAAGGCACGAGGAACGACGGCACTGTATGTCAGCGCCATGTAAAGGCGAGGAGTGGGTAAATTGGCTACAGTGTGCGCAAGCGCGAAAAGCAATCTCCCGGGGCTGGTCTTCTGCAAGCGTCCACCTGGTGGACACGTCCATTTCGTCTGCTGCTCAAATTCTGATTGCTTGGGAGGGGGCTCGCGTGAAGAGGAGACAGCCATCTCAGCCAATCGGCACTCCAGCAACAGACGAAAGGGAGACGTCCGCTAGGTGGACGCATACAGAAGACCCCACCCCGGTTGAATGCATCCTGCCGCGCTCTTCGCAACAGGAGTGCACACGGTGTGTCTGTGTTACCTGAGAGGCTCTGTCGTGCACTACCACACAAAGCCAGGCCACGCCGCTACAGTAGCTGCAATCATCGCTTCTGGTTCTTTTCTGATTAGAGTACCTCCCACGGATTCGCATATTTCCTTCCTTCTTTAAATATTTATTCCCTGGCACGTGCGCTGGTTCCAATAAAAAAAAAAAGAAAAGCGCGTCGCCTTGATCTACGTCTATTCTCGCGCCGACTCTTCGAAAGCAGGACTGCGCAGACAAACTCTGGCAGGGCGTACTTCCTACTCATGCAAACAGCGTTGTCTCCGTTGTTTACACCGGTTGGTGATTCGTGCTTTTGCCTACATTGTCCCGTAGCGCGTAGCTTCCCGCCGTAATAAGGCGCTCACATAATAAGTTCGCGCGTTTTTGCATACTTTTCTTGTGCAAATATTACCTTTCGGAGTTTCTAAATGACAAAATGTCACATATGGCATGAATTTTCGTTTATTCTCTTTGAAATATTTCTAATTGTTACGCAAGTTACGCGTTTTCTATCGCGACGCGTTCCCCAGCGACACGTGCCCCTCGTGCGGGGACACGGCGACACTCGCACACGTGCTCTGGGACTGTAGAGACTCTACCTCTACCTCGAACAAGTGGGAGAAGTCCCTTGGAAGCTCACTACTCGCCGACCAGCAATGGGCCGCCCAGCAGACCCGGCCCGCCAGCTATACTCCCTGTCAGTCCCTACGTGAGAGAGGCCCACTAAGTGCGTCCTGCAAGACCGCAATGAAGCTTTCCAGGCCAGTTGTTACGCAGGATAAACCAAGAACTATGTTGTTGCTGTTTTTATTTTTGGATTACAGCACACACAGGCAAGCTATATTCAGATACGCATGCAGGATTACGTAAATTACCGCATGCACCTGTAACGCCCGAAATGCGCCCACATAGGTTTTCGCAAATTTTACTGCGTCTTATCGCACATTCGTCAAACAAGCGACCGTCTGTGCAGGTACAACATCTCGGTGGGCAAGGATGCGCCTCTACAGGCCTGGTAGCCATGGCGCTGCTGCGAGAAACTATGCTAACTATATAGAACTATGCATAACCAATTATATATATATATGAAAACAGTTTCTGAAATGAAGAAGGCGACCGCGGCAACAGGGAACTCAATAACCTTTCTGGGGCGTTTTTAGGTAGTTGGAACATTTCTTTCTATGCTGCATGGGTAATTAAACTGCTCCGAGATAAGAAAGGACAATCACTCGGACGTGTTAAATATTTGACGTAATATATCCAATAGCGTTGTGCGTGCTGAATAAATGCTAACCGTGAAAAAAAGGGGCAGAAAAGAAAGAAAGAAAGAAAGAAAGAAAGAAAGAAAGAGAGAAAGAAATAAAGAAAGAAAGAAAGAAAGAAAGGAAGGAAGAAAGAAAGAAAGAAAGAAAGAAAGAAAGAAAGAAAGAAAGAAAGAAAGGAGAAAAGAAAGAAAGCATAGCTTATTGGCCAGAAACTAATTGTTTAGACACAGTCTATTCTTAATAATTTTTTTTTCTCATGCTTGTGTGTTGCAGTTAGATCAGAAAAAACTTTATTGTTCATGTCTGTCTACTTCAGCTGGATTCCTGTGTAGCGGGTTTGATTTTGAGGGAAATTTGTGTGGAAGAGTGACGCAACCACTGGGCCTGTCTTTGCAGCACGCAGGTGACATTTACTTTACAGATTCTTCAAGGCGACCACGTCTTGCTGCTGGTCGTAAAAATTGGTGCCCGGCTTGAAAGAGCTGACCGCCACGTCCCCAGCTTGTGCGAAGATCATGACGTAGGTGACGACGGCCTCTACTACCTGAAAAGGATGGAAGATGCGTTACTCAAGATACCGCTATCAGACGACGTTACACTTAATCAATCTCTGTTACTCTCTGCCAATGATGATTGAAATGAACTTCCAGATAACATTCCGAAGGAGCGGATGCCCGAGAAATTTAAAGAGCTATAGTTATTATTCATTACAAGTGGTAATATCCCTTATTCATTGTTTCCTGTATTATGCTGCACATTTTGTTTCCCTGTAACGTAACCTATTGTTTACGTATTTTGTCGTATCCTTTCTCGGCTTTATTGCCTGTGTCATTCTCACCTGTTCACGAATGCCCCACCGGGGGTCCTTAAGGATAAAATAGACGACGATGATAACTTATTTAAGAGGGCCGTTAACTTCCCGAGCCCTTACGATGGAAACGGATTGTTTCTATTTTTCCAGAACCATATGCTACGACCGGAAAATTTATGACCAATGGTTCATTCCGCTCTCGTTCATTTCACGTCTTCCGCCATCGCTGTTTTTCAGGTGCGCCTGCGTCACTTGAAGGGGGTTGATGGGTGCCTATAAGTTTTTTACAGTTTACATATTTTCTTACAGTATATCGATGAGGAAAAGACAATCTGTGTGCTTACGAATACATATATCTAAAAAAATATACTGAGATATATTTTATTTCTGTGCCAAGCTAGGGTGACGGCAGTAGCCGAGGCTAGTGACTATTTTTCGGCAGTGCTGTCACGTGGACGCTTCTTCTCGGCAGCTTGCCCTTCAGTTGGAGAATTCGGTGACAGAACAGTTGCCAACATTTCCAACGTCATCAGAATAAATCACTCACTCACGCCACAGAAAGTCGTGCACGAACTTGGATAGCAGCGCGATGAACGAGGGATATGTGTCCTCGTTTATTTTGCACGAATCGGAGCTTCACAGCGAGGGGCGACGAGGGCAATGTTGCAGTTTTTGAAGAACAGACTTGGACAAGCGGCTATAGCCTGTACTGATGTTTATAGTGCAACAAGTGCTGCTTTGCTGTGCGGTGATAGTACGGTGTGACAATGGTTGACTGTGATTGTTATCTGTGCTCTCTTTATTCCTCTCTCTCTCTCTTTCTCTACTTTGCTCTCACTTTGCCTCCCCCTCCCTTCTATCCCCAGCATAGGGTAGCAAATCGGATCTTTCCCTCTGGTCAACCTCCCTGCCTTTCCCCCTTTCTTCTCTCTCTTTCTCTCTCTCTGCAATAATTGGGCTATTAATAACTACGGTAGATCCAATGCATTTGTTGGAATTAACGTTAAACGTTTGTCCAAATGTCTCGAACAGACGCTATGCAGAGATACACGTAATGCTATTCCAAGTATATGCGCATAAATAACTGTTCCAGTTCTTGTCTTCTCGGAGATTATATTGTTATTTGACTTTGCGGTAGCAAGCACTCTGTACAGCGCATAATAACATAATAAATACCTGCTGTAGAGCAAAATGGGACCCGCTGTGAAGGCTTAGAGGCTTTAGCGTAGCGTTGCTAAGCACGAGGTCACGAGAACGAATCCTGGCCCCGGCGGCCGCATTTCAATGGGAGCTAAATGCAAAAACGCCCTTGTCCCGTACATTGGGGGCATGTTAAAGGTCCCTAGCGGTTCAAAATTAATCCGGAGTCCCCCACTACGACGTGCCTCATAATGAAATTGTGGCTTTGGAACGTGAAATTCCAGAATTCAATTCAAAGCAAGGCGGCCGGACGCGGAAATTCCGACCACGTGGCAGCTTTATGGAAGAAGGCACTATTTCCCAAAGTGTCGGACGAAATACATGGGCGTTCCAGTTACGTTCGTGATTCGATACGTGAAATAGCGTTTTGCTAAAATATAAGTGGAACTGCAGTTAACTTTTTCGGCGAGTTTGATGGAGCACATCTTCCAAACAGGTGTCATTCTGGAAATTCATTTCAAGTAGATACGCCTTGCAATCTCACTGGCCACAATTTGTAAATGTGCAATATGTGCTGTAAAGTCATTAATTCAGAATTTGACTAGTGATTTAATTAATTAATTGAATATGTGTTTTGATTTATCGTGCAAGTAATGTCCGCCTTTCGGAATAATCCAGCTGAAGGACTAGAACTGTGTTATCTGCAACAGACAATTTTTAAAAATTCCGGGAATTTTAAAAATGACCATGCCGTGTAGTAAGTGGATTATGAGGGATGCTCTAGTGGGGGGGAGGGGGGGGGGGGGCTCCGAAAAAATTCTGACCACACGGGGTTATTCAATATTCAGCGCAGGTGAGGAACCGAATCTGCGACCTAAAATAACAATGTGGCACAGCAGACACACAGACAGTTTGTATAGCCTAACGCTATTAAAATGCCTTTTGCTGGGAGTTCAGGGCTCCTGATTTTTGTACCACACGGTGCAGCATCAGGAAAGTTAACGAGAGGAACGACGTTCCGAACTGCGCTACCGCTGTGGAACCCGACGCATCGCAGATGTGCCAAGAGTATGCGTACGGCCGAACACGGTATTGATAAGCTGTGGTGGTTCGTGCACTGCACGCGTGAATAGTTGTTTAGCAGAAGAGTCGCGGGATGCAAGCTTGAGAGGAAGCTCAAGCTCGGGAGCAACCCCAACTTCGCTATCCAAAGGCTCGTAAAACGCAGAAATGTTTTTTTTATGAGACAACCACTTGACCAACTTGAGTGAAATTAAAGCACTCGAAAATATAAACAAATTTAAGTACGTTAGGAAGCAGAATTTGGATATATATATAATCGATTTTCTTAAAAATATTTGTGGAACTAGGTAAATTTAAACACTATCCATAACAACGTTTACAAGTTTAACGGATTCGTAGCTCTGCACCAAATGCACATATTGCGGTTGTGCAAATAGCACTTATTGGAGCATCTCTAGTGCCCAAATTTGTTGAATGACTTTACAATTACCGTAAAAATGTCACATTATTTACGAAGGCTTTGTAAAAGTCCTACTCCCTGATTAGCGGTATATATCAGATCGGTGTGTATTACGTCAATGTCGTCCATTTTAGATGTATTATTAAGCACTTTAATGAAACTGTCGTATTGCTTTTTTTTATTGGTTAGTCAGAGTTGTAAACGGGATACTTTGAGTGTTTATGAAATTCTACACTTTTCAAGCATCTTTTTGAGAAATATGATAACAGAAACTGCAAATCTGCTTATGATAGTTACAGATATTACTTTTGTTTTAATGCTGTAGACACTCCTGAACATCGAGGAAATGAATACCGAGCAATACGGTTTCTCATTTCCCGTGCATTGAGAAAGGGACTCACGTGCATAAGTGTTCTCGCGTTGATGGCGAAGAATCCGCCTCCGCTGAGACACATGCTTCGAGGATCGAAGGTGTTGTAAATGAAGCGTATCTACGGAGAGAACGCGCTCGTTTATTCGCATTGCTCCCAAGAGGTGGTAAACGACACGTCGAGGAACGAGCCAGCTTGCAAGAAAACTTAACCTGCATGCACTCGCTAACAACGTAAACGTCAATGAAGGAAAACCTACAGGGAGCTGTTTTCGGAGGGGAAATACTGCACACGTGTTAGTGCGCCAAGTACCGCGTGTACTCCGCTTTATGAGGGCCGCCCTCATGTAAGCTCTACATCCCTGACTTCGCAGCCGAAAATCTAAAAAAAGAAGAAGTTTTGAAATATTAATTCGGGGACGGAAAAGAGCGTCACAGCTTGTTGGAATGCTTTTTGCTCTCATTTTTCGTTTCATTTCTGTAATTTGGTTCTTTGGACATCGTCGAAGAGGAGCTCGAGGCTAAAGGCTAAATTGCCTGACTAGGCCTCGACTCTCTTAACAGATGTAGACAAATATGGTTACGTACTGCGGTGATTCTCTTGGATTCTAAGCGCGGGGTGTGCGCGAGCTTCGGACATCGTTGAGAAAAGTTTTGACGTCACAGTCATACCTAATGACGGGGGCACTGAGGATTACTCTGTTCGTGAGTGCGCTACCGGACCGAGACTGAGCAGTGGTGACAGCGACGGTAGTGAACACCATACAAGGGCAGCAGCTACGTGGCGTGCTTAAGGGAACAAATATATGCGTTGCGAAAACATGAGAGTTTGCTCTTTTTGTACACACAAAAAATAAGTCAAGGCCGTTCTCAGAAAGTAAAAGCAGACAAATAAGCCAAATTTAACACTGGTTGATGTATTTTGTCGTATTTTTCTGTTTTGTGTAAGATGTTTATGTTTTCTCTTTCCCAGCTAAACTACGCAGATGGGAATGTGAGACTATATTTTCATAAACGCTCTAACTTGTGCGCGCTTTGTCTTCCCTTCCCTTCCTTAACAAAAAGAAGGTTACCCGCGAGTATGGAAAACAGCAAAGGGCCTAAAATAAAGAAATGAAGCACCATGCATTCATGTGTACAAGAAGATACATAAAAAAGAAACGGAGGAAACAAGACCTACTTTGTCAGGAATGAAATTTCTTGTTCAGTTCTTTTTCACTCTAATAGAATTCATACGAACAAAAACCAACTTAACAGTAATAAAAGAATGGGCAGTATCGGAAGTGACGCCCGCCTCTTCGTAACTGCTTCTACCTTTCTGTGTGTGTCCTGTTAGCCACCAAATGTATTTTAGCAAATACAAACTAGCTAAGAAGCACTCCGATGAAATTGTTAGTTCACAATATTTTAGATAACATGCCTGGTAAATTCAAGGCACATCATGCATCAAAGAAGCTGTTGAAGTTATGTGCTAGAATTCCTCTAAGGCCCATTATAACTTTTGTGTTACAGAAAATGGTTTGAATTGACTTGCGCGAAGACCGCGTGGGCAGAAACAAACTAGTCAATGTATTTCTCTCAGGTGTAGTCGTAGTAACTTGTTTTGTTAGTGTCTTTAACATCGTTGATCGTAAGATTTATTGCTTTAGAACAACCTTCTTTTTTCCATAACCAACTAATAACTACGCAGTGCAAAAAGCTTAAAACGTTTCACTTTTTCTCCAAGTGCATCTCAAACTACGTTAGGGACATTTTCTCTGTAAATATCGAGCTTAATTACAGCAACTGCTTTGCGTGTCGGCAGTAAAGGGTACTTGTCACATTACCTTCGATACGTGTTCTGATGGCATGTCGACCGTGATGATGTCAGCCAAAGAAAGTTTGACGTTTTCTGTCTGTGTAAAAGAAAACAAATCCACAACTTACTGTTCACATATTGGTGAATGATTAACAATCCCCTCATGCTTCCGAACAAAATAAACTCTGCGAAGCTCTCTAGAATGAGAGTTCACTGTGTACATCAATCATTGTTTGAGTCTAATTTAAGTGTCACTCAAGTCTCTCTTGAGTAGACGTACCGTTCTAAAGATTAGTTATGTAAGCGGAAGTATATCTTTGTAGTAGTTACTTTTTAGTAATTCTACAGTCATTGACTACAATATAGTTTTCAGGTATTATCTTTTGTGCTCTGGTCGTTGCTTATTATTGAAATGTTTTGTTCCAGTTTCCTTCTCCGAGGCTCGCTCGGATTATTCATCGGACGCTTCAGTGCCGAATGCGTACTTTGTGGTACACTTAATTCACTTACCTTTAGCTTTTTCGCACGTCTGGCAAACAAGAAGTTTATACACTTTAATATTTCATACCGCCGAGTGGAAGGTCAAATTCCAGCATGTTCAAGAAATTATAGACAAGTGTCCGAAGAATTCCACTAGCAGCTAAAACGAAGTAGGAAATAAATTAGTATTGCTATATTAGTATCAGTATTTTCTTTTTGCTTGAAGTTTATTGTTTTCTTATCCTTCAAACATTGTTTTGATTAACAAACCTTAGAATAAATATACATATATATATATATATATATATATATATATATATATACGCCTTAGGATGACCAAAGTTGATTTTTGCGTTGTTCTTATTTTCAATGTAATGTATCGGAGAAATTGCCGGCAAATCCAGCAATGCTAGATCAGCCTACAGCCAACCTCCTCCTTTCTATATGTCTCTCGATCTCTATAACTCATCAGTCTGATGTGCCATAAACTGTGCGGGAGATTCAGCAACATGTGCAAGCTTTACTGATGTGATTACAAGTGTTTTCAACTACGTATCACTCGCTCGTATTAATAACAGGCAGCGCCAAAAAAAAAAGGATGAGTTTTGTCGAATGCCGGATGAGAGAATACCTCCTTCTCCAGAACGTGGCTTACGTAAGCCAAGTCTGTCAATCCAAAGGCGACGTTTAGAAGGTAGAACAGAATCAGCGCGCTGATTACTTGGCTAAAGCCAAGCTTGACGAGCATGTAGCCGCTGATGGAGAACACGCTGAAGGCCCTCAGGCAGTAGAATACGATGCAGGGGTTTAGAGCCGTGTTGATCTCCTCTTTTAGGGCCTGTATGGCGGACATGTTCGTGCGAAGCTCTTCAACGTCCTTCAAGTTGAGGCCAGACTTTTGTTTCTGCGCCAAGATGTCAGCCTGTGACGAAGGAAAGAAGGATGAGGACGTGCAGTGATTGGCATGAGGGCAATTCCACGCAAAATATACTGCATAAAAATGTGCAGCAGCACTGCTACAGCAGTACACCCTAAATTCCTTTTGACATAAGCGTAATCGGAACATATTTGCAATAATGTTACAGTTACTAAACTGGAACCTATGTGAAACAAATTTTCCCGAGCGTCGGCTCTCCCTTCTATTGAGCTTCTTGCTACTGTTACTGTATTCTTACTGTGCTTTTGCTGCAGTAGTGTCTTACTATCGTTCCACATGTCTCATCAGATAAGTGGAACATCCTAATCCCATTCCACACATATTCCACCAAATAAGCGGAACACATATACAGAAATGTACCACTTAGTAAAACTTAATTCGTCTGCAACGAGATTAAGAGTGCGGAATGGTAAACACGGGCAGTGCATGCATTTGTCTACAATGGCACCAATTCTTTAGGAAAGTACGTAGCAGCTTTTTTTTTTCTTCTTTCTTATAGTACTTAGGAGATGTCGTCGCCTTTAATTAGCACCGGCTACTCGTTGTCACGTAGGGATTTAAGAAAAAAATAAATCATAACAACAATTATTGAAATCATAATAACACAAATTCCAGTCACATATGTACACTATTGTAACACTATAAGTGAAAGTCAACTCAAAAACAAAGCAACACAATGTCCACTCACATATGTGCACTAAAGTAAACACGAAGTCCGGTCACATAACTAGACTAAAATCAGGATGCATAAGAAAGCACGGATTAAATTCATATGAAAGTACATAAAACCAGGCATTGAATTGGCGAAAGTCTGGTAAAAAAAAGAAAAAGAATGCACAGTCACAATTAAACATTCTGCTCAATAGTTTCCTAGACTATTGTTCGCTTCTAGAAATCCTTGAAAGGTCAGTAACACTCGTCTTTGCAATGAGCATGTTGGCCAAGGACCTAAGATCTTCCTGAAGCTGAAGGGCCTCAGGAAGATGCCACTGAATCACGTGCTGAGCGTTGTCTGTGTGTGTCGTGTCGCGGAAATTTTATCACAAGATGCTGTACATCCTCATCCGCGAGGCGACAAGTGCATTCCGGACTATCATCTCTTGAAATTTTATGTATAAATTGTTTCGTGTGCGCGGCACCGAGCCGCATACGGTAAAAGAGCGTTTCGAAGGTTCTGGCTGAATCTAATGTGGACGTGATTGTAAATTGAAGCGATGGGTCAATGTGTCATAAATCTGAAGATTTCGAGTTCTTATCAAACCTTGTCGCTTTGCAACCGCCGGTCTGTCTTCGTATGTGCCGCAATTCGCCTTGCGTTAGGGGGAGACCATGCGTGACATTATTGACATGCGCTTGTCCAGCTGCGTTGTCTGCTTCAACTTTTCCAGGGATATTGCAGTGGCGAGGTATTCATTGAAACATTATTGTGCGATTTTCTTCACTTGCTTTTGTGAGTTCCTTTAGTGCCCCGTAAGCTAACACCATGTTTTTCGAATTGCTGATGTGACCATGAAGTGAAAACAAAGCTGACTGCGTGTCACAAAGGATGACCCATTGTTCCCCGTTTTGCATTGAATTTGGGTATCGTAATAAACACAGTATTGCAAAGAGCTCTGCTGCTGGTTATGGCGTCTTGGGAGATAGTTTAAACCTCTGTATTTGGTTTCTGAAATGACAAAGGCAGCTGCAGAAGAATTTGTTTAGCAAGAACCATCTGTATACGATTTAATATAGCCAGGGTATCGAAAGTATATCTGGTGTAATGCTAGCTGTTGTGCTGGTGGCATAAACATATCTCGTTTGCGAATAATGCCTTCAACCGAAAGTTCAATTTTTGGAGCGACGAGACACCATGGGAGGTAAGAGATATCTCAGAACCAAAATCTATGACGGGGAAGTAGATTTTTGTGCCCCTGAATTACGGTACTGATGTTCGCCCTGTCCCTCAATAAGTGCAATTGCTAGTGGGCACCTTTTGTGCAGCACTGAAACGCGAAAGTATCGTCGACAAGTTTCAACCGTCCTCATAATAGGAAATGGAGGATAAGGTGCCTCTGAAATTACTGAAGAACTTGAGGCTGCTCGAGGAGCGCCTAAGCATATTCTAACCCCCGTATTCAGAAATGCATCTTAACTTGAAGCCCACGCTTGACTAGATTTAAATGACGCCTGTCGTGAACGCACCAAAGAAAACGCAATGAGCGCCTCAGGTGCGTTCGCACCAGGCATCATTCATATTAAGTCAAGCGTGGGCTTCAAGTTAAGATGCATTTCTGAATACGGGGGTAAGGCTTCTAGCTAGTAATCGTTGGAATCTCTCTTCACATGGACGGGAGATTCCATGCAGAACAGGTGAAGAATATGCTATTTTTTGCTTTATGAGTGCATTATGTACTTCTAGTAAGGATGAAACCGACCCTCCCCATTTTGTGCCTGCTACGCGGCGAAGAACATTAATTATTGAGCTTGTTCTTCCAGGGCTGTAATGTGAGAATTCCAAGAAAGTTGCTTGTGTAATATAACCTCCAGAACTTTGTGTTGTTTCACTATGCCTAAGGGTTGTCCCTCAAGGCACAGCTGAAGATCGTTGAGATATTCTTTAGTGAAATGCAACACAGCCCTTTTACTGTAAGAAAGTTCCATTCCTTTTTCCTTTAAGAATTTACCCACAATATTAAGGCCTTCCTGCAAAGTTGATTAAACAAGGCTGGTACTTGAACCTGGGGCCCAAATACAAACGTCATCCTCATTTATAGAGTAGTGCAGAGCAGGCTCAAATCTCCGCGGTAAATCCGCCATCACACAATTAAACAGAAACAGATTTAAGACATCGCCTTGTTGGACTCTGAATAATATTATGAGAGGAACCTTTTCCTTCGCTTGTTTGAATAAATATTGATCTGCCATTCAAGAAGTTGTACATCCACCGTAACGCCATTCGCGAGACTCCCAGCTCTAGCAGCCTACACAATATATGAGCATGGCCGACTGTGTCGAAGGCTCGTTTAATGTTTAAAAAACCGCTATTGTGACATGTCCCCTAGCTCGTTCGTGTTCAACATAAGTAACAATATTCAACATTACATCCATGGTGCATCGCCGCCTTCGAAATCCTGTCATGTGATCGGGAAGTGCTTTTGTTTGCTCACGCCACTATTACAGCCTAGTGTCAATGATTTTCTCTATCACCGTGCATAAACAGACTCACAGGACGAAAAGATTCAAAATAAAGCGATGTTTTGCCAGGCTTCAATGTAGGTATCACACGTGCTGATTTCCGAGAGCCAGGGACAGACTCCTTTTTGCAAAAGTCACTGAGTAATTTCCGAAAGTGCCAATCAACCATTAGGCCCCATGTTTTGCAACATACCATGTGTAATGAAATCTGGACCTGTAGCAGTCTTTGTCTTACAAGACCTAAGCGCACATTTTAACTCCATCATAGAGAATTCGTAGTTTAATTGTACACGCTGCGACTGAAAACCCGCAAGAACTTTTTGTTTTGCCATTTCAACTAAACATTGAAACTCATTACTAGTAATAGATATGCTTGTCCTAGATATAACTTTGCAGAATTCCTCAGCAGTCACTAATCATGAAGCATCCTTGGCTACTGCGAGAGCACGAAATGGTTTTGTTTGAACAACAGGGCCACTTAATGCACGAACAGTCATCCATACTAATGGAACGGGTGTCAAGGGAGACAACGTATCGCAACATTCACTACATCTTTCTTCCCCTAATTTTTGTAGTCATCTCCGCATGACTGAGTGGATTTGCTGCGATTCTCTGTACGCTTCTATATTTCTTCTCTGGCGATAAGCTCTTTCTGTTCTCCTTCTTACAGCTCTCAAATGTTCATATTCTCCATCAACTGATGTGCACTCATCAGGAATGGGCACTTATTTCGTACACATTGTCATTGTTTCTTGTACCACTGATGTGAGTTTCTATACGTCAGATCCAGAATCCACTCCACTGCACAAATGCTGACGAAGGAGCTGCCAATTTGTTATATCGACGTATCTTTTATTCGCAGTAATATTTAATTGCGGATGTGATATAAGAATGTTGTCCACCTAGAATCGATAACAAGATTATTAGAGCCCAGTGTCACGTCTATGCAAATGGCGTAGCGATGTCCACGCATAAATGTAACAGATTCATCATTCAATACTGACAGATTGCATCTTTCCGCTGCGCATTGAACGATATTACCCCGGGCATCACAGTGATTGCTCCCCCATGTTACGTTGTGTGCATTAAAGTCCCCACATACGATAATGCTTGATCTTGTGATGCTAAAATATTTACCAAATTATCAGTCGTAATACGTCTCGATACTTGCAGGCATATGCTTACGACTGTTACACATATCTGAGCGAGATATACTTTGCAGGCTACATATTCAGGAAAATCCTAACTGCTTGATTGAATGAGGTGCGAGGGCAAATCTTTTCGAACGCAGAGCATTTTTCTACTGTTTCCAGCTGGACGAGCGGATATATATATTATGCAATTAGCAAGACGGAAGTCATCACGTACTCCAGCCTCTTGTATGTACAGCACAGGGAAGCTGTATTGTGCAACTAACTTGCGAAAATCAGCAGATTTGGATCCAAGGCTATTAGTGTTCCACTGAAATACTACGACATTTTCGTAACGACTACTCAGGATTTCCATTCCGGTAGCACTGATGTGGACATCTGGCTCAATAATGGCTCCACAGACAACTGTGTCTTTACCTCGCAGCTTGTTTTATTTCTGTTTATGGTTTGTTTATGTCGCGTGATAACTTTGCAATGTTTCCTAGGAGCAGTTAAATGTTGGACGTTTAATTATTTCCTTCGTTTATGTATTTGTTTATTTCATACATAATACCTCAAGCGTAATGAAGAATAGGGACGTTAATAAGGGTGTACAAACAAGTATTTTTGAGACATAATTAATGACGAGTGTAAGAGTGCCAAAATCGAATCGGATCGAACGGTGAATATTTTTATAATAATTTTCCCCATTTTTATAAGACAATGTTGACACCTCAGCATTCGTTACATTAGCAACTCTCCGTCACTACACTGCCCGTGCTGAGGCACACGTAATCAAAAGCTTGAATAAAGCACTATTAACAAATGTGCAGAATTCTGTGGAGCATGCATGGTCGTTATTTACCAGAATGAAGGTTTAAAAAGCAGTCTGTCAGACCGGTAGAATGTCTGTATACGTTCGAGAATAAAGCGGGAAAGGGCGTAGATTGCAGCGATGGTAGAGCGAAGAACACTTTTTCTCTAGTTGGAATGGTTGCTGCAGATTGCTAAAAGACATGTTTTTTGCCGCAAGTTAAAACACACAAAAGGAAGGCACATAGAAGACAACAGGGACGTGTTTTTGCTTGTGTGTCTTCCGTTTGTGTGTGTTTTAACTAACGACAAAAAAAAAAACGTATCTTTTAGCAAGCACCAACTAGGCCAACAAGCAGTTCTGCTGCAACATGTTGCTGCAGATGGGGCAAGCGTACTTTAGTTCCAAAAGCAAACGCACTAGCTGCATTGATAAGTATTGCGAAACAGTACTCGCTGCCGAATGTCAGATCTGAGCAAAGCTTGAGCGCGAATAACTGCGGTTTGTTTAAGGAAGTCTGGCTCCTTGAGCGACGACACGCACTTCATGTAACTTCCCGCACTTTGCATACACAGTATGGGAAATGGGCTTCGTTTTTGTTTCAGTTTCATGCTATATCATGCACAGCTTGCAGTGCGAAGTATTCCAAAAGTATATTCTAGAAATATTCACATTTGCTGTCGTGATTGCCGGACGGAATGGAATAGGTAAATATGTGATTTGTTATTTGAAAGTTACGAATATTCGCACACCCTTGGACATCGCATGAAGCGTGGCCACAAAAAGTGGCGTGTCAGGTAAACTTGTTTGGCTTGACGGATGATCTTCAACAGCAGTCTTGAAACGAGAAATTTCGGTATTAAAAGCGTCATCGAAATGGTATTCTCTTTTCGAGTTGGCTGCATAAAAATGAACTTCGAGGTGTGGTGCATGCGAGGTGTAATGGGCGCTCGGTAAATACACACTATTAGGATATGCTAGGCGGGACAATAGATACGTGGCAATGAGGGTCTGTTTACCCGGGCACCGTGAATAAACGATTCTGTAAGGTAAACAAAGGCGAGCAGTTTTGCGATGCGAAGCGAGCCAGGGAAGATGTAACCTGGATTTCAGAGCGGAGATGCTTGTCGTGTAGGATTAGTCAGAGAGAATGAGACTGGCAGCTAGGATCTGGATAGATTCGAGAGTATTATTGAGATAACCTTGGTAACTGCCATAAATACCAAAGAGATAGTCAACTTTCGATTAGACTATCTCTATTATCTTGACTTAGGGAGTTGCTTACGACAAGATGTGGCGTAGAAAATATAAAACGCAACTGCAGGAATTGGCCAACTGATCAACATGGCAAGTATAATATGGAGCATGAAATATATGCACTCCTATACGCTTTTGGATGTTTTGGACAGCCTTAAATACAATTTTTCAAGGAAAAAGATGGGACTAAATTAATGCAACGACGATGAAATGAAGTTTAGGGATATATACTACTTGCTACAGTAGGAAGCTCAATAATATTTTAAATATTATGGGCCCAAATTATCGCTCCTTGTCATTTTACATAACTTTAAGAGGATAAAGAAATTACGACAGTTGCTATCATGCTTTCCATTAAATCGAGATGAAATTCGGTAACACCCACCATGCGCACTTGCTAATTCTATTTGCACTGTATGTTGTATTGACGACGAAGTGCCAAAAACGTTGAAACGTTTCGGTCAAGAATCAAACTCTTTATTTGGCGTACTGATGGCCAGTGCTGTCTCTTCTTTTGTGCCATAGAAATCGCCAGCATTAAATCAGTGGCAAAACACGAATTGCTGTAAAAAGTGTTTCACTAATTTAGTAAATTGCCATAAATAATTTCTATGCCTACCTGTATGCTGACGTAGTCTACGAGGACTTCGCAGACCGCTCTTGCTGTGGCCTTGTTGCCGTAGTCGCTGGCCATGTACAAGGCACTGGCTGTGACGCCGTATATCAACTCTAGAATCTGACTGGTCGTCACGTGACGGTAAGTGGCAATCACCAGCCAACCGATGTGACCTACGCTGTAGAGAACCACGCACGCGAAGGACAAGACGTGGCACGCGTAGGGAACTGGGTACGGCCTCTTCGGCCGATGGAACCCCGGCACGGACACGGACGCTTCGAATGCGCTGGCGTTGCGCAGGAACCTCAGGATGGTGCTCGACCTGGCGGCCATCAAGATGAAGGCCACCAGGCTCTCCAAGCCGATGACGTTCCTCATCAACTCGAGGAGCGAGGTTGAGAGGGCGCCTCGAGAATCCGTGTCGCCGAAGGCTCCCGCCCACAGCTGCAGCATTCTGAACGAGAACAGGATGGAGGCGCACAGCAAGGAATACAGGCTGTAGAAGGACTTCCAAGTGACCCGAGCTCGGTCGAGGTCACGAGGATCGAGGTTGGCAACGAAGAAGCAGCCGGACACGCGCCACATGATCGCCAGGCTGTACAGTCGCTCCGACATTCTCATCGCGGTAGGGGCGCGCGTGTGAAACAAACGCGCAACTCGGGCCATCTCTCCGGCTTTCCGTGTCAGTCGACGACTGCGTCTCTTGAAGAAACGCTCTTCACCTGCAACCAATGATGTGTTCGTCACCTTCTGCCGGACCTGCCTTGCGTAAATTCCACAATGGAGCAGTAAAGCCGATGTGTTGATGAAGACTGCGTTAGGCGGCGCAACGCTACGTTTCGCGTCTCCGGTTTAGCATTCGGCGAAGGAACTAGGGACGAACAAAAGTGGGCTGGCTTCAAGCGAGGCACTGGTTTTCTGGGATGGCACCCGTTTCTAGGCTGAGAGGGCCTAGCCTACGGCGGAATTTGTTGCTTCGATTCGGACGCAGAGATTTCGCTGTTGACCACGCAGATGATTGCAGGAGACCGTAATATGAAACCGTAATAAAACCACAATATGAAGCCAGAGTACCTTTTGACGAGTCCTGCATTCTCGCACACTCATAAATTTGCACATGCGGAGATTTGATCACTGCACGGCATCTGCTTCGGCATGGTATCGGTTAACCCGGTAAAATATAGTGCGTATATAAAGTTTTCGAGGCTACTCTAAAGCGGGAATACTTCCTGCGTGCGTGTGGTGTGATCGAACACCGCGAACTTGCCTGTTGCTGATCCGCACGGCCTAATCATAAGACAAGATCGCCTACGATTTTTTTTCAGTGTGGTCTGTGCAGTAATGTGTGTAATTTTAATCTACGTTCAATATTCCCCGCCATAGGCCACCATGACAGAATATGCCGCACATGGTATTATTCCCAGAAAACCTCGAATCATATAGATACATAATAAATAAGCACGAAAACATGAAGCACGATTTCAATCATGCACGTGATCAGTAGGGTTCTTCCACTTATTTCTCAGTCGTCATGATGGAGAAAAAAGGATAAATAAGTACAGCTCATTTATGGATCTGTGATCCTAACCAAAGATTCTTGTCGGACTTCATTGAACATAACAAACTCCACACGTGTGCATATAACATGCATTCGCACGTTTTATGCAGCAGGGCAAACTTTCGAACAACAAAAAACTACATTTTATTTGTTCACTCGGTGGGAAAAAAGAAGTACAGCACACATTTCTGTTCCCTGTGCAATTAGTGAGTGCTCTTTTATTTCTTGAAGCATCGTCACAAAATAGCGAATATGAGGACAGAAAATTTGCTTTACTTTAGGCTTCTTCTTCCTTCTTTATTTTTTGAATTTCGCGCTCACTCTTAAGCGGCGAAGAAAAAAATGACAACGTACCATTCTCAAGCGTAACCTAAAAGGAAGCTTGGTTAGTGTAGCTAGCTGTGCATGAGTATCGGTTATACACGTAGCTGATCCCAAGCGCCCAATAATGCATCAAGATATTAATATTGCGGAGGTAAAATAAAAGCAACAAGTTAACTTCGATCAGCCTTGCCGACGGTCTAGGACTACACTGGACCTCATGTTCATTGCTCCGGCTTTTACAAAAGTGTCGTCTTTGGCAACGCGCACAAAAAAAAACCTACAAGCTATAGAACGCGTACGGCCTGTTCAAGTTTATGGCTAGACACAAACGCGGTGCCTGTCCTAGTTTTAACAGGCTGTGCGTTCTTATTTCAGTGAACCGGCGTCCATGCGATGACAAAGGGGCGTTTATGTTGCGTTGATCTTGTCAGTAGACGGCCGTTGATATCCTCTGTCGTAGCTGCCATTAGTCCTGCAGAACAAACACAGACAAAAAAAAACACATGAACTAACGCTTAGCACATCATACTCGTACAAAGCTGGAGGAACACACTTTTTTTGCAATGGGTATTTGCGAAGTGATAAAAAAATCTTCATAAACACATGACCCATGGCTCAGTTTCATTAATATTTGACACCAGCATTTAGAGCGTATCTTTTATAACAAACAACGATTTTATAACGATGTTATTTTTTATAATATCTACAAGTTTTTCTTAACATATTGCGTCCCGTAGATTGAAATTAACAAGTGCAGTCTTTTCTTAAACAGATTTCCCAACGAAAAACTGATTTAGGTCATTTCAACTTCCACACACTGTTAGACTGGAGTTCTCGGACCCAGTCGTTGAAACCACGATGCAAGGAGAGAAGTCGATCTAGTACTTTCCGTTAACTTCTGCTGCCGCATCTGTCCTCATTTCTACATTATCGCCGAGACAACGGCGTGTGACCGGTAAATAAATAACAAAAATCTGTTTCAATGCACAACATCCGCTGAAAGGTGGTTTCCCTTTTAAATCCATCTATAGCCATTCAAAAAAGGAAACGTGATGTTTTTTTTAGTTGCTTAATTAGCAGATCAAATTACCATTGCCGAATGATTTTACTGCGGATAGTGGTTGTGCAGCGTGAAACTGGGACAACTGTTATCGTTCGTTTGCCACATTTCTCTGCAGTCATGAGTGAGATGCGACACAACTGAGATACCCGAGCAGTTATAGACACCTGAGGTCCAACAGAGGATAATCCGGTTTCACACCGACAGTCCCAAACATAACGCCCCGGCACTTTACCGCGAGCCAACAAATAACGCTCGCATTTTTAAACATCCAACCATTAAGCAAAGTGCCCACACTGAACACAATTAATAGTGTTATAAAGATCGCTTAATATGAGTTTGAGCTATATAGCAAGAATTTATGCTCGGCTGTAGCGAAGAATAGTAGGTCTCAAGCATTGCTCGACAAAATAAGAAGAAAACGCCTGGAATACTCGTCAGAAAGAGTCCTGGGTATACTTTAGTGCTTTCTGAGAGTAGTTGAGTGTTCTGCTCGAGGTCACAGGGCAGCCGAACGCAGTTAGGAGTTGAACGCTCATAAATTCTCTTCGTTCTAATTCATTTAAAGAATTGAAAGAGTAACAGCAATTTGGAAACTTTTTGTCTCCGCACAATGCAGTACAGACATTAGCACACGCCATAGTGTGCTCACCTTTGTGGGCTTTTGTTTGGGGCGTCGGCCACTAGCTGACACGAAGGTCCTACTTGGGCTTGGGCGTCTCGGCAACAGGACTGTGCCGGATACCAAAGGTGAACCGAGGTGAGCTGCTCTTGTTCATCCAGACCTGCAAGGACAGAGTCGTGTTTACACAGAAAGCAAAACAAGAACTATAAAGATAAGTCCGCCTGGTCTTTCATGACCAGGAACACGGTTTTTCTTTCCATATGGCGGAAATTTCCCAGCTCTCTTTTCTCATACAGAACATGGGTGCTGCCTGCATCATTTTAGAGTAAACAACCTGAACTACTTCCAGACAAGAACTATCCCCTAACGGGCGGAAGAAATTTTTAGTACACTTGACATAAACCTACGTACTCCCGCAGCAATCTTGCAAACAACGGAACATCAATCTCATTAAACAAATTTACATCGATGCAACCTGAGCTTCAGTTGCTGCGATAAAACAGCAGTGTGCCCAAAAAGTAGGACCGATCCTAGTCGTCACAACAAAGTATTTACCGTTGCACACGCGCTGCCATTCTGCCAATTAAACTTTTTGTTTGGCTGCAAATCAGCGCAGAAAACGGAAAGAAACAAAGCACCCGCACTGTACAGAGATCTATGAAAAAAAATTATCCGAAAGTTTGATTTTAGTTAAAATTAAGAGGGAAACACAGGAAACACGCGAGTAACACGTAATCACCAGGCGCTATCTTCAACGCAAACACCACAAGAAAAAAATGGCAGGGAGAGACAAAACGCTAATGGTAAGCTTAAATGACAACACGTGCACGCAACGGTAAAGCAAACACCGAGAGGCACCATCAGCTCACGCTAGCAAGAACGGAAAGTTTTTCTCAGATAGACTACAACATTACATGGAGGACAACGAACTGTATCCCCACAACATGTTTGGATTCAGAGCAAAATTATCCACCCAAGACGTACTGCTTCAAATCAAAGAAGAAGTACTCGGGAACGTCCCCAGGAGCGGGGAGAATATAATAATGGCATTGGATATCAAGGGGGCTTTTGACAATGTAAGCCACGAGGCTATCCTCACGGGCTTGAACGACCTGAACTGCGGGAGGAGAGTCTACGGCTACGTCAAAGCCTTCCTTTCAAACAGAACGGCAACGATTGGCCTCGGAGGGCTCCGATCAGAGAAGTTCCTTACTCCAAACAAAGGGACGCCTCAAGGGTCGGTCATCTCCCCCACGCTTTTCAACATAGCAATGATTGGCTTGGCAAAACAATTAAATGAAATCGACGACATACACCATGCCATGTATGCCGACGACATCACCATCTGGGTTAACACAGGCTCGCTCAGACAGAAAGAAGAGAAGTTACAAGAAGCAGCCACCTGCGTAGAGGACTACGTCAGAGCAAGAGGGCTAGCCTGCTCCACTGAGAAGTCCGAGCTCCTGAGAGTTTGGAGAGGAAAGCAAAACCGCGCAGTCCCCACCAGCGACGAGTTAAAGCTCAACGTCTACCTCCAGGGGAAGCCGATACCGGAAAAGACGCTCATCAGAATCCTGGGGATGTGGATACAGTCAAACCAACGCTGCACCCACACCCTCGCCCTACTCAAGGCATCCACCCTACAAGTGGCCCGCATGATCACGCGCATCTCACACAGACGCCACGGCATGCGAGAGGAGGACACACTCAAGCTGGTCACAAGCTTGGTCGTCAGCCGAGTGGCATACAGCCTCCCATACTACAATCCCATCAAGAGTGAGGTACAACAGGCGGACGCGATTCTACGCAAAGCCTACAAAACCGCACTCCACCTTCCCCACAACACCTCAACCGAAAAGCTCTTAGCCTTAGGACTACACAACACCTTCGACGAATTGAAAGAGGCGCAACTAGTCTCCCAACAACGCAGACTACAGCAGACCCCATCTGGCAGGGAGCTGCTGAAGAAACTAGGCTGCGCCGATCAACTTCAAGAGATACAGAGGACCGAAACAATTCCGGATGAGTATCGCAACACACTAAAAGTAGCACCCATACCCCGGAACATGGATCCCAACCTACACAAAGCACGCAGAGAAGCGAGGGCTGAATACCTACAAAAGACCCTAGCACCCCAAGAAACGACGGTATATGTGGACGCAGCCACATACGCCAGAGCAGCGCGTCAGAGCAACAGCAACGCGGTAGCAACGGTGATCGATTCGAACCTACGCGAGATCACCAGCGCATCACTACAAGGCTGTACGATAGTCGAGGCTGAAGAAGCGGCCGTCGCTCTAGCGGCAGCGGAGGGCTATCGGTCTAAACGGTCTTTAACAATCCTTACAGACTCGCAAACAGCGTGCCGCAACTACCTACGCGGCAGAATAGGGCACGGAGCACTCCGCATACTCCGCTCCGGAGACCACATAACAGAACGACAAACAAAAGAAGAACCAATTAGGCATACGATAGTATGGACGCCGGGACACACGGGAGTGGCAGGGAACCAAGAGGCGGACAGGATAGCTCGAGGGTACACTTATTACCGAGCATCCAACGTAGGCGACCTCGAGGAGACCGAACCTGTACCCCAAGACTATTCGGCAATAACAAATTACTACAAGGGCTGCAGAAAGCGGTATCCACCACCGCACAACTCCCTTAGCAGAGAGGACTCTGTCGCGTGGAGGCAGCTACAAACGGGCTCGTACCCGAACCTACACGTACTCAGCAAGATTTATCCCACACTATACAATGACACATGCCCCTGGTGCCACGAAACACCCACGCTGTACCACATGACGTGGGCATGCCAGAAGATAGACGTGGTACCCGTTATACCAAACCCGAGTGCGGAGCAATGGGAGGGAGTGCTCTCCAGCGATCGCCAGGTCGACCAAGAAGGTCTGATTCGGCGAGCACAACTGGCAGCAGCATCCAGCGGAGCCCTGGACTAAGGGCAACCGACCGTTTTGCTAAAAGATGGACGATTCTATCTGAAGACCGCAGAAGACCAGCGAATCTAGAGCTGATAAAGTTTTTCACTCACTCACTCACTCAGATAGAGCTAGCAAAGGCCCATGTTGACACCGCCATCGCGTAAACTCATGGCCTCGGTGGTCGACTTAATTAGCGAGTCGTTATACTGTAGCCCCGTCCGATTACACCGCTTTGATAAAATTCGGGTGCAAACTGCGTACGTGCATTGTCCCTTTTTTATCTTCTGCATCGATGGATGCACAGTCAAAATGCAGCATCAGATCGCCGAAAGTAAAGTAGTTCAAAAGTTCGTCAAAGTAGTTCGGCAAAGTAGTAGTAGTAGTTCAACAAAGTAGTTCAACCTTGTTGAACCACTTTGTGCTGTTCAACACGAAGTGAGAGGACGAGCTCGATTGTTGTGATTACCCTCTCCGGTGAATGAGCGCCGGGCCCGGGTTTCTTGGTGTGGTCCGAGGGAATGTTGGTGCGGTAGCTGAGCGTGTAGGCGGGGGACTTGCTCTTGTACGTGTCGGTTCCCGGTACGTCGTACTTGCCGGGTGCTACAAAGAAGGAACATTGCAGTCAGTCCACCTTATACTCGGATACTGCGGCATGTTCTGGGTACATCAAAGGATTCTGTACGTTTGACTGCGGTTACTATCTGTACCTGCTGCTGTGCCATACAGATTGGCAAGTAACGCGTTTCTGTCTAAGACAACGGAAAGAAATGAATCGTACCGGCACGACGCTAACTCACAAAGATTTTATATCCAAAAATCAATCGGGTCTAGTTCTCTACGTCCTGACATGCACCTGAAGTAGTTGCTTTGCCATGTATAAAACCCGTTATGAGTTTACAAGCTAAAAAGGTTTTGAGGTAGAGCCCATGGGTGGGTCGTTTGCTTATTCATATCGTCCTTCTCGCTAAAGCACTACGGTACTGTGCAGTTCTGTATGCAAGTGGGTTTGAAATTTTCACACAGAGACTGCATAGGTCTTGAAGGATGTCTCTAAGTCGACGCGTAACACTCTGTCTTTCCTGAGAAACTGTAAATCTATATCTAACCCACAATAGCCTTGGTTCTTCTAACCTACATTTTCTCTCATTTATTATGCTCAGAAAAGCCAGTTCGACGTATTATTTCCTTTCAAACTTCGTCATGCTGTGTTAATGTTGTAGTTTCTCAGGCATCCCACAATAGCCTTGCTTCTTCTAACCTACATTTTTTTTCTAATTTCTTATGCTCTGAAAAGTCCGTTCGACGTATTATGTTTTTTCAAACTCCGTCACTCTGTGTTAACATTGCAGCTACTCAGGTGCCCCACAATAACATTGTTTTTTCTAACCTACATTTTTTTTCTAATTTATTATGCTCATAAAAGTCAGTTCGTTGTATTATGTCTTTTCAAGCTCCGTCATTCTGCGTTAATGTTGTAGTTACACAGGTGCAATTGTTGGTCACCCCATGAAACCATTCGTGGGAATCCTTGTGGAACTAAAAATAAGCCCTTACTGCAATCACCTTGTAGACAAACGCACTGTGACTCTCTGATGAGTAAGAACTAATGCTCATTATTTAAAGACTCTCGTGATAGCTGTGTCCCGATGTAAGTGCAGTGATAATCCTTACCAATATAAGATATGTTTAAGGTTTCTTTAGTCATGTATATCGATACATTGTGGTACCCAGTCACGAGGCCAAATAAAACAGTTAGCTGCCGGTCATGAATTAAGCACGCTCTTGTGAGTGCCTTTACTTATCACTCGAATATGAGCCTGAGCAACGGCAATGACTACGTCTTGGCATGAAGGCCGCACTTGTGAATGCATAGTAGAGGCGGTACAGGCACGTCTTAACTAATAGTAATACACGAGTTTTCTAAGTTTACGTCACGCCGCGGTTGTGATAGTATAATATTACGAAAACGTAAAGGCCACTTTGTGCCTGCCGTGGATACCACAATAACAGTAGGTAATTATAGTGCCGTCTCTTCCACTGGAAAGTTGTCATCGACGGATATAAATAAGCGCAAGTTATAGAGCTTCAGTGCGAAGCCATTTTAAACGCTGTGCCTCATTTCACTTAATCGTTTAATCGGCGTGTCCATTTTAGCTAGAGTAGCATAGCAGAAACAAGGATAAGAGAAAGCTGTTTGAGTGAATTGAACATATATTGTGGTTAGTGGAACCAAAGTTTACCAGGTACGCCGTCACCCCTGGAATCCTTCGGCCTGGTGCCAAACGTGTACGCAGGTGTCCTGACCAGGACAGAGTCCGCCTTCTCGGGTCTATAGGCACCCGGCGCTAGACGATGAAGGGCAGTGCAATGTTAGGTGGCGAGGTTAGCGTGGAAATTGTTGAATTCCAAGCAGCTGCAGCTCGAGCAGGTGAATACGGAGCAAGAAAAAGGACGGGACTCAGCGCTGACTATTACAACAGTTGTTAGTCAGCACTTCGTCCTGTCCGATTCTTCTTGTTTTCGCCTCTTCAGGCTGGACGTATTTGCAATGCCGCACTAAATTGCCCAAGGAACCGCGTTAAAAGTGTCCAGGAAGTGACCGAGGGATGGGCTCAGATCCCTTAACATGCTCCTAACTCACGAAATTCCTAAATCTAAGAAAGGTTATATAAGGAGAACGAGGGGGGCATGCATGTCGTTCCCAGTGTTCTCGCTATTCCAGTGGTTACCCGCTACGTACGCCACTCTTTATGATAAGTGCTGTACGATGCGAAAAAAAAATATGCAACTATATTCAGGAAGTACTGAGAGGACAAAAAAGACAAGTAACACGGTAAGTGGGTTGTTTTTCCTTTTATGAACTTTCCTCCACCTTGCGGGCTTCCGCACAACAGATTTGCAAGAATTGAATCTCGGACAGGAACGGCGCAGCTGTTAGTATGACTACTTCCGCTGTCGTAGCTATGTCCACAGACAATACTTGCAGCAACTCTGAGGAGATAGGGTTTCTAGTGCACTGTTATGGCAATAGCCTAACCTACGTTAAAGAAAGTTCGATGACTGCTTCTTATTACTAGGACTGTTAGCGTCAAAATACATATTCGCGACAAGCTATTATCCTCTCGGCGTTTAATGCGGGAACTAAGAAAGAGATTAGAACCTACAGTTTACACCTATGGTGGAGTAACTTAATGTCTCGAATTTCACTTCATTTAGGGGATTCTTATACACTGTAATAGAGTTCACTTATTCTAGCTGAACACAAGTAGAAGAAACAATGTCGCAGTACTGGAGAACGCCCGGAAGTGTATATAGCTATAGGGCAAGCGGTTGCTCCCTCCCAAGAAGATCAGCCGGAAATGTGTTGTCTTTAGAGTGTATAAAATCCTGACATTGTTTTGACTGCCATAACTATCAGATCTTTCGTGGATACCTAGTGAAGTGCACAGCAACACATTTAACTCTTGCTTTTTGAATACACGAATCGAAAAACTTTTAATGGAAGCACGTGGTCCTCATGGCTAATACATTTATTCTACTCGAACAAGAGCGGACGTTCAAAGGAAGCCCGAGACTGGAGAGAACGTTTCGACATGAAAAATAAAAGGCTCTTTACTGAAGAGCCGAGTGCTTAGCTGGCGTACATTCTCCTACATGAAATGAAACGGAGAGAAAGAAAAGCCTTAAATGAAGTAGAGCAGGGCAGAAAAAGAAAGAAAGGTGCAGTTCTTGTGATCTTATTGACAGTGGCAGAGCAGGTGCTCTAGTCGATGAAAGCAGATAATCTCGTAAATCTTGATGGTTAATGCAAAGTATGTATATATAAAATTCATGATGAGGTGAAATGCTTGATTCACAGTTTAAAAAGCAAACTTATTGAGTCAGGACATGAAAACAAGAAGTTCAGGGGATTGCGCTGTTAGTGTTCAGAAGGTCCCCTGTCAAAGCATCAGCACACAGCCTGCGGCTTCTATGTGCACCGAACTTTTAATCACGTCAAGTCTCCGCCTTCTTCTGGAACCTTTGCGTTATGAACTTTTTTTTTCGTTCCCAAGAACATGTTTCTCTGAAACTTCTAAAAAAGCAGATTGACAAAATTGAGCTACGACCATGATCCAACGACGTCTGCGGATATTTTCAAGTATTTCTGGACAACTTGTAGACCTAAAACACATTTGACGAACAGCTCTCCCAGCTACTCGCATCTTAAACTCACAGACTTCGCACTGCTAACTGCGGCCGTCGTTGGTGGCTGCCCCGATGCACGGATTGCCTTTCTTCAGTATACGATTTCCGGATCGTGATTTTATTTATTGCGAAGCTTTCTTGTCAGAAACCTCTGGGACTTTCTTTGTAAAATTATGCTATATATATAGATGGAAACACTTTCTCTTCAACAAACAATATTAATTTCGAAAACAATCTATGCATCGCTCTATATTCCGGCACTGAATAGTAGAAATGGTCAAAGCGGCAGCCTTTGCTCACCTGCCGCCTCGGAAAACGTGCCCTCAATCCAATACTCTCAGAAAAAACGCAACGCAAAACCGTTAGTTAAATAAGGTTAGCAACGCACGGCATATATTTTACTATGTTCTTATAACGCGCCGTTGGCAACTGTGCGGTAAGTTAACAAGATCGGAAAGCTTATTGTAGAAAGACTCACTTCCTTAAAACTCGTGCCGTGTAATAAGTGGTTGTACAGTTTGCAACTTTTCGTAACGCTAACACTGAGTCACGCGTGAGTACGCCATCGTGAAATGACGTCACAGCAAAAACAAACGCAGCAAGGTCCCAACATCACGTCACGATGCAAGTGCGATGCATCACTTTTCATAACCATCAGCTCAAGGGCACCTGTAGAAACAGTGAGCACATAACTGTTGTGCACACATGATACGTATTGGTCGAGCTAGCTGTCTGAAAGTAACTGCTCAAAACAACAGCACAGGGCTATTAACTGAGCCGGAACAATTAAATGGTAACATTGCCATCCTACCAAATAACGGATCGGATTTTGTGCCACATAGATGCGTCTACTATTCACACATCCACGTCAAATGAAGGTGTTTCGCACTACCTAGTAGTCAATATAATGTTTGGAACGGATAGAAAGAGCTAGCGTATCAAATAGTTACATTACCTGTACTAACATCTCTAATAGCGAACACCGGCAAGCTCAGCGCGCACGTATGCTGTGTGATTCGAACACTTTACCGGGAAAATCGTCAGGCTTAGCGTCCTTGGGCCTGGTACCAAAGGTGTAGGCCGGCGTGACTGCAAGCACGGTGTCTGCTTTCTCTGGACAGTAGGCACCCGGTGCTGAGGTCATGCGTACAGAAGCACATTAAGTTCCTTTTTGTTCTCTTCGCAGTGCTAGTTTACTTTTCTGCGCGTTGTGAATTGCATTGCGTCAATACAAAAGCCGGAGTAAGAAGTTCACTTAAAGCTAAGGATAAGTACGTTATGGAAAGTCCCTAGGAGGTCACCTTTTCACTCAGATGAAACCAATGGTAAGTTCTCTAGTTATTTCGCACGCAATGCCATTGGCCCAACGTAAGATATCGAGAAGATACACAGAACTTAAAGTTTAGTGAGTAAGTAGCTCGCTCATAAACGCGCAAGGTTCCAGCAGTCCATCCCACAGTTCTCCACTGTTCTGTCAATTGGTTCTACTAAGTATATAACAAGAGCATTTGTTTTTCATATAAAACAATTATTCTAAGCAAGATAAGCGAAACAAATACTCTGATAGCGTAAATATTCATTTTCATGCTATTCGCCCGTTTCTTGGCACATTCAGGCGTTTGCCATCAGCATGCAACTGCAATTGGGCGCGCCACCATCACCAAAAAAAGTATACAGCGAGAATCAAGCGTCTAGTACTGCTACAAAGAAAGCGTTTATATTACCAGGCACATCGTCAGGCCTAAGGTCCTTATGCTTGATACCAAAGGTGTAAGATGGTGTCGTGGCTAGAACCGTGTCAGATTTCTCAGGACAGTAGGTGCCAGGAGCTGAGATAAAGAGAGAAAAGAAAGGGTAGGAAAAACGAAAGACCCTTCGTCAAGTTTCTTTGCCACGTGGGTTCAGATACCGTGCTATCGTGAGCGAAGCGGGCACCAACGGACCAGTTTTTTTCCGGAATACGCGCTTTAATTCTGCAGTGAAATCTCGACGATACTGCCTCGTCAATTTGTTTCGCGCTTTCGTTAACGCAATACCAAACGCACAGGTGCCACACCCTAGAGAAGATTCAGCGAGTCTTTGCAATGTGTCACGTGCTTTGCGATGACGCGAATGCTTCATGGGGTAGCACAGCTTGATACGAAGTGTGCTTAGTTGGTGTTGCTGAACGTTGGGGAAACGCCACAGTGACTAGACAGAAGGCTACAGATGAGACGAGCAAATGTAACGTTCCGCGCTCTTAGCGTTCGCTGTCCTGCCGCCATTTTCGGAAACACTAGGGGTGGCATGAAAAATTGTTTCTCATCATCTATGAGCGCGTTAACTTCGAGATTGGGTCGTCCTTTATATTAGATCACGCGAACGTTTCGTGCTACAAATATCTGCTAAATTACGACTATTGGTTCGCGTAATCATCAAGGTCTCGCTGCACAAAAATTTTACATTTGTTCTGTGTGATGGTGCACGCTTAGCTAACGATAAGCTGAACCCAGCATAGCATCATGCAAAGTGAAAGCATAGTCAGCAGATTCCCAAAACCAGAAGTGATGTAAAAAGAGTGCAAGTTACACAACATTTCATGTGATATGAAATCAGAGCACCCACAAATAAGTAGAAGACCATACCTCGGTTGTTAGTGCGGTTGCCAAGTATAACCTTTAGAAAATGCCAAGAAAAGGGTTGTTAATCTCATAACCAACGTTGCGAAATAGAAAGGTTGCGAAGGTTTCTTCATAATTGCGCATTTTGACTTTTGTTTTTCATTTTTGAGAGGAGTATGCATGCAAGGCTAACTAAAACGAGTTGCCTCAGTTGCTACGCCGTAAGTACTCTTATACAAGTGAAATTGCGTAATAAGGATGCCACCATGTCTTTACTGGTACATAAATTTTAATCCCGAAAACAGCAACATCATATAACGTGCTAAAATCTCCTAACATTTTTTTTTCTCTTTTCTGTACTGATTAGGATAGCAACGCTCATTATGCGAAGTATTTCGGGCATCCAAAGCATGAGTCATCATACATTGTCTCAGTGCGACTGTCTTGCCACCCTCAGCCGTACAATGACTCACTGGGATGAAGATAGGAGCTTGACATTGGAGTGGATAGAAGCTTCGCAACTTTTCTATTCTGAGGAGGTTAAATAATGGGAGTGAAGCCAGTAGGAAGGCTTTTAACCTACCGGGAAAATTATCCCTTTTAGGATCCTTGTGTTTGACTCCGAAGGTGTAACTAGGCTCCAGTGATCTGACACACTGATCAGCTCTTTCGGGGTCGTAGGCACCCGGTGCTGTCAAAACACAAGGCCAGGTTGGTGTTAACAATTGAGCGATGGGTTTACATCTTCTCTCTTTAGAGGAACTCATCAAGTAGCTGTAATAGCTCACGGCTTAGTTATATTTAAACGTATACCCGCCCCTTTTTCAATAGTCACGGAACATAAACAACAACATTGCGGTTATTCAAGAACCGTACACAGTGCCTTTGTGTGCCTGTGAAATGTTCCTCCCGTGGAACTATGCAAATTTGCACAGTTCATCAGCAACTTATGTTGAATGCTACCAAAGTTTTCCGAAATGCTGTCAGCTAATATTCTGCCCATAAGTCTGGAATGTCACGCTTCAAAAACGCTTCGAAAGAACGCATTTTGTCAAGTACCATATCGAAGAGATCAGTAACTGTGCGCCCATTGCTGGTCACATTGCTGTTTATTTTCCATTAAAGAGAAGGCGAAAGCCACCGTACATATAATCCGACCTTCATTTTCGCATGCATTCACAGACGGAAACAAAATGTATGAAATAAATATATCCTACTTCAACACTCAGTGTCTATATCGTGTAGCCAGCCATTTGCGCAGCGGAGACTTCATCACGGTGCTAACGTACAGACGGACGCTCGCAATCGGTGAGGAAAATGGGTGCAATAGCGGGTCTCGTTTCGTTGCAAAGTAGACAGCCTTACGACGGAGAAGAATAAGAGAAGCTGGTCAGTCGGTGCACTGCGAAGGTGTTCAGGCGTGCTACCCGGTGCAAAAGTGGCGCAGAGCAGGGTGAACCAAGTGCAGCAGTGTAGATCCAGTGCAGATGCTTGTAAAGGACCCTCTGGGTAGCCGTTTTGCAAGTGTACAAACCAGGACTTGTGGTTCTGCAATGACAACAGTCGTCCTTGTGTCCGAAGGTGTAAGCTGGCGACATAGGTCTCACCAGAGGATCGGCTTTGTCTGGGCTATAGTCCCAAGGAGCTGCGCCCAACCCAGGAGCGAAAAAAGTAAGACACGACATCGACACATCCCATTCAACGAAAAAAAAAAAAAAACACGTGAACCGCTTCAGTTGTGGCTTTGTTTTATTGTTTGCAAGAAAATCACACATTTTTCGAGATTGCGAACAGAAAAATGCATTACTGTAACATTTTTGAACGATTTGTACAAACAAATGGTATATGTGCGTGTAAAACTGGGACATGTGGGGAAAACTGTGTATATAACATTCCACGTATGCCACACATTACATATAACTTAATATTCAGACATCAATCACGAATTTTCATTTTAAAGAGGTACTGCAGTCTATCGCTCCCTTAATTAGGTGTATATCGACACCTTATTCAGTTTACGCTGACGTAATGAACACGAAATTCTGACTGGTAGGTCATAAACACTGTTGCATAAAGAGCTGAGGGCTCAAGTTATGATAAAAAAGACAGAGGAATTGACAGAATGCTTTTAGCGCGTTCTACGGCCTGTAAATAGCAGCACTCAAAACAACTACGAGCACAATTATCGGATACACTGACCAGGCGTTTGTTCTTTCTTCGGACACTTGAGCTTTCTTCGTATCGTAAAACTCGGCATGCGAGGGAAGCGTAGCTGTTCACCGATGCTCGGGTTATAGTAACCCGGTCCTGTCGACGGCAAAACAGAACAAAAAAAATAATTGTAAGGCGCGAATGTTGCAGCATGCTGACACCCGTAC
This sequence comes from Dermacentor andersoni, assembly GCF_023375885.2. NCBI lineage: Eukaryota > Metazoa > Arthropoda > Arachnida > Ixodida > Ixodidae > Dermacentor > Dermacentor andersoni. Next base: position 577,846 of record NW_027314758.1, read on the forward strand.
ACGCGGACAAACAGCTTCAGGACCGTTCATTTTGTGCAGCACTTTCGCTGGTGTATTTTGTATTATTTGGGTTTATCTACGCATGCGTCATCTTTACTAGTAAGTAACCGGACGAATAAATGAACATTACAGAGAAATGCTAAGTTGCACCAAATTTATGTATTGCACATTACACTTCTAGAGTTGCAAAGAGGGGCCATCAGTGACGAAAAAAGAAATGAAGCAGAAGTCAGTAACGCCAATTTCTTCGACCTGCTTCCAGTGACGTCATAAATATTGGCAGCGTCTGCGAGAAGCTAGATTATAGTTGATCTTCTTTTTAAATACACAGCATTCCCAGCCCTACGTGATATCGCTTGTTGAGTTGTTTTTGCCAAAAAGTAACTCAAATATGAAAAAAAAATTATCAGGAATTCAATTGACGTAACACTGACGTCATCTCTGCCAGCGCATAGTTGCGTAACTACAGATGGGTAGTTTGGCCTCATAAGCAATGCTTTTCTACTGAAGACAACCAGCGAAAACATCAAACGTGTATCGAACCTCTTTATGCTAGCAGTCTGCGCAGAAGAGTACTCTTTTTTTTTTAGTGTCACATTAAGAAGCAATAGCTCGCGACGAAGAAGCAGCCTGATCCCACAGTCAAATGTAGTAGCAACATGTAGAATAAATAAATGTTAGCACGAGCAAGTGTACAATCATCTTCATTATACAAAGAGTGTACCGGAACTCCTCACATTTGACACCGCACTCCTATATAGCTTCCGTAAGGACGCGCGGTACAGAAACAGGGTAATGGCGATTAGTTGGAATCCTGCAAACCGATTACAATTTACGAGACGTGCACGTAGGCCCCTCCGACGCCCGCAGGTAACTGTACCAGGTGTTTCGTTCCGTAGTATCGCTGCGAAACCTTTCCTGAAGAGGAGGCTTGCAGCTGAGCGGAACATCACTCGGCTGTTGTCTTCTGCTTCAGCTGCGAATAAGGCAACAATTTAGACGACGTCTGGTCAACTGCACAACAGAAAGTGTCGCAACGAACGCTAGACAGCAGTGATACATTGTAAATGACCGCTTGATACCTCCGACGTTCAGCGTGCAATAGTGCTGGCATAGGTCAACACACGTCTTTTAGCTGTATTTACCATAACTTGGTTTGAAATGGGTTGTTTTCAGAAAAATCGGCGCTTTTAAATTCCCGTGTTCTTGTGCGTTACTTAGTGTGTGCGCGCACGTATGTTTTAAGAAGAATGCGATGAACAACAGGCAACGTTTGGCCATGTGGATGGACACCAAATAAAACAAAATATGCACTTTGTCTATTCAAGAAACCAAAAGGATTAGCTCTGCAATGCCGAAACACAGTTCCACATCGAGAAAAATAAGAACGACCCGCTCCCCTGTATTTATTCTATGGAGAGTACATTTGCACAAGAAAAAAAAAGAGCAATTAAATGTCAGTTGGGCTCTAACTTAATTATACAGTAATTATTTAGTATTTGCTTTTCTAGCTATCCAGATCTGAAAACTCTCTCAAGCGTATCGAAAATGGTACTGTATAGTGTGCGTTAAGACTGTGCGTTCCTAAATCAGAATTTTGAGGTATCAAGTCAACGTAGCCTGCATGATATGTCGAGTATTACAGGCTTAATGATTCTTGATCGTTGAAATAATCAACTGCGGCTCAACAAGGAAAGCCACAGGCCCACTGTAGGAGGCCACCCTTTCCTTGTTGGCCCACAGTTAATCACTGAAAGTGTCCATCTAGCTGCGAGTCCTTTGTCTTGTCTGTTAGTTGAAGCTCTTGCCAAGCTTAGAAGGTTTTCAGCCGCCATTTAGCAACGAACTCAGGCCCGGTAGGTTGTGCAAATGGATATGTACAAGGTGACTTGACAAACGAAGAAACATTGACAGACGCAACGGGGCTACTAACCAGAAGAAACAGCTGTTTCCTGTGTCCAGGACTGATAAAGCTTTGCGAATAAAGACCCTGTCCCGGGTGGTTTCCAGAAGTCAAGTCCCTCTGGAAATCTCGGTGCCATTTTGATGCTTCCTTGAGCATGCCTCCATTCCCGGAAACTCTCCGGGGACACTTGAATTCTGGACGAGTCTGTGGTGCGAAGTCGGGTAATGTAAAAGTATAACGCAGATTGGCATGTATTCTTTATGGCAATAAATATAGGATGCGAAAGTAAACAACAAATGCAAGGATAAATTTCTGAAGAGTTATTAAAGTAATATGCTGTTCACTTTCTTCTGAGAAGGTAAACGCAACAGTATGTCGTCTATACTGTCAATCATTGCACCGCTAAGTACATAGTGAAATTCACGAAGTTTATTGGCAAAGTCATGTAGTTCTCAAGAACCTAATTCAAGTTTCTAATGAACTGTATGCAAATCGCAGTGCAATTTATTTTTTCGCATAACCGGGTGAAAGGCAACGTTGAAACGCACTGACCAGTAGGAGTTCGTACAAACGTTCTGTCCCGGGCTGACACACTGTCCATCGTTTCGTCGTCTTCGAACATACCACTTTCGTCGCTCGTTGTAAACGCAGCAGGTTCTAAATTGAATTTGCGAAAAAAAGCGCAAGTTAGACTCATGGCGGAGAGAGCACATCATGGCGTACGTTTAAGAAATGCGAACGCCTTAACAAATCGGAGTTATAAAAAGGAATGATATTTTTTCACCGCCATTACCGAGACTCTTCCCCAAGTATTCACCCGAGTACCGCTCCTTGCGAAAACTCGAAGAGGGAGATGCAGTTATATGAGTCTCGGACTTCGACACGTTGTCCTTTTCTGCAGGCGAAACCACGTGATGAGTGTTGAAGCACTCTCGTCATAAGTGTATAATTACTGACAAGTTTCTGCCGCCTATGCCTGAGGCATGCACTGCACCTACCATCGATGTCGTCGATTCCGCTTTGTGCGATTCGAAGGGACCTACTCCGCCCTAATCGTCGCTCCGAAGGCCTAGCTCTTTTATCTGGCTCTTGTGCTGAGAAAAAAGAAATCGCGTAAATGATTTTCAGCGGTCGTTGCGAAAGGCAGCGAGAGTTTAATATTCGAGCTTCTACACTGCGTACCCTCGATGTCGTCTTTCCTTGCTCGTGCTACAAGCAATGAATGACTTCGTCTAGTCAGTTCGTCGGTGGACCTGGCTCGCTTATCTATATATGTGCAACAAAAAAGAACAGTACATAAGTACTGGCAAAATAGGAAACATGGTGTTTTCAGAGGAAAGAATTGCGCACTCGGTGTTCAATACGCTGCGTATGGCATACCTGGTGCCTCGTCCACCTCTTTTCGGATGACTCGGAGCGACCGACTCCTTCGAGGCATAGCTCCCGCTTGACTAGCAGCGCCGACCCGTTCTTAAAAGTAACACAGTGACAGTTACAACGTGGAGATAATTAAGCGGCAATACCACTTTGACAAGTTCCCATACCTCGCTCTTCGTCTACTTTTCTTTCCACTACACGAGTTGTAGTTTTCTGCGTTGCGGGCGCCTGAGCCACTTTAGACGTCCGAGACATTTCTTCGGAAGAAAGATTGCAGAAAACATGTCAAGTCGAAACGCACGGAACGTAACGTTGAAAACGCGACGGTGCATCGTATACCTTCAGTGCCGTCCAGCTTTTTCCGTAGAGATCGAAGGAAGCCACTCTTCTTCGTCCCGACTCTCGAAGGCGCTGCCTCTCTTTCGGTCGCTGCGTAGTGTTTCGGCACTATTGAAACGGGCAATGTCGGCAAGCGCTTCGCTAACCTTTTGAGTCAATTTTTTTCTTCATAGCGCCTTCTGGTTCGCTCCGGTCAGTCGTCATTTCAGAAACGACGATTTTCACCTGCGGTGGCTCTCCTGGACAAATGCGATCGTATGATTTGTGATTTGTTCGAGGGAAACGGACGACCCCTACCTTCGACTCCAGCTGCTTGTTTGCGAATGACCCTAAACGAACGGTGCTCCTTTACTGTTTCCTGCGAGCTTTTAGCGAGGGTTTCTGTGATAAAAAATTGAAATCAGCGTTTACAGAACGTTTATTCGTAGTTCTACAATCCAGAAGCACGTACCATCAATGCCAAATTCAGATTCTCGAGTCAATCGAGACGATCTGCTTCGTGTCATAGTTTTCGGGGATACTGACGTCTCCTCTTTTGTTTTTTCTATTCGTAAAAAGTGTTATTAGGCACATAGCACTGCGAAATCACACCGCAAAGTATTTATATTGTTCCAAAGTTCATACCTTTTCCATTTTTGGCGCCAGTGTCCCTTTGGCGAGTTCCACTCAGTGAGCGACTTCGTTTGATCGTCTGCTCCGAACCTTTAAAATCGCGCTCTGTTGAACAGAAATGCGCGTTCTTTTTACTCACTGCGTCGAGCGAAGATTTCAAGTTTTTTTAACTTTGTCTACGCTGTAGCTCATGTTTGTTCACGCGAAAAGACAATATTTCTTAATATAATAAAAATGGCACGTACCAGCAGCAGTTCCATCTGTCGTCTTCGCGATTCGGAATGAACTGCTTCTCATGCTCGCTTTTTCATGAAGCGATGCCACTGCTTTAGATATAAACAAAATAAAAGCTTTAGTGGTCGGCAGCGCTTCACCTAACTGTACTTTATTAGCCACCTAACAAAATTTTTGGAACCATCATGATCAGCTAATTTTCAACAAAATCACTGCACTCCTCAAGAATCCTAAATTTTTTCTGTCTCACCACGTTTGTCTTCGAGATCGTGAGACTTTGATCTTCTCGGGCTTCTTGATTTACTTCTTGGTGGCAATCCGAATAGAGCAGGATTGCCTTTGTCCGGATCGTATGTACCCGGTGCTAAAATAACAAAAAACAACAACATAAGAATGAGTTCTAAAGGGTGCTGAGATTTCTCGCACAGTTCTAACCTGGAAACGTTACGTTGTCTGGTAGCCGTTCCTTGAGTCTCGAACGAATGGTGAAGCGTGGTGACTTTGGATAAACTAGTTCCTTCGCTTTATCCGGGTCGTACTCTCCTGGTGCTACCAAATGATAAGAACAGGTGTTACACCTCTTAAAAGAAAATGTTACTCGCACTTATATGCATTTCTATTCAGCAACGCAGAGCGGTAGGAACTGTCTGTCACCCTGTGTGACATGTTTTGCTAACCAAACGCAGGACGACCAAGAAGACACGTGGTACGGGACAATCGTTATATGTAACGCTTGATATCTTTCTACGAGACTTCAGTTTTTGTACTCCAGTAACGTTATGTTTCGCGTCTTGTAAGCTGTTAATAAATGACAGGGTCATACGTGACTTGGTTTTTAGCCTACCTGGAAAGTAGTGCCTTTCCGGTGAACCTTCAGGCAGCCGTTTGCCGAAACTGAATTGTGGCGTAGAACTATAGACAATCCTAGCTGACCGAGAGGCATGGTAACTGCATGGCGCTAGATGGAAGCAGTGGTTGTTGCGTGTCGTCAGTGCAACAAGCATCTGAGACAAAACAGTGCCAGTATGGAGCCCACCAACCTGGGAAACCGTAGCTGTATGGCTTAGAAGGTCTTAGCCTGAAGCCGAATGTGAATTTTGGGGACCTCGCCTTCACGAAGCTTACGCCTCTGCCAGGGCTGTAGTCCGACGGCGCTAAACAGCAGGACAAAGATAAGTAAGAGTTCTCACCTTCATTCTGAGGTGCACACTTCAATAGCATAAAGATGCCCCAATAAGTATACCCGAATTCTCGCGTTCCATATAGCCACACGCTGCATAATGACATTTTGCTAGTTGGACTTTGTAAAATCGTTAGGAACAGCTTTTTCTGTCTTACGGTGCGCATTGAAAAAAATCTATTTTTCCGTAATTTTTTTTTCGCTGCTTAACATGATAAATTTGTTGCTATTATGAACTTGACTTTACGTGCACGTTGTGATGAGCTTTATTTCTATGTGTCATATGCAGATGAATAGGCCACCATGCTTATCATGTCGCACTGCATGGAACAGCCAACGCTACGCAGTCTGAATTTTTTTCAGTATATATCCACGGAGGAACCTCCATTGCGACGACGTTCTACAAAATTATGTGGCACGTACAGGATGCCACAGTAGTTGCTTTTAGTTGTTGAGGATGAAATGTTGACGTAGCGCTATTCCAGAGCAGTTACGTTGAGCCTTGAGATCAGTGGCGTTCATCTGAAATTTTTGCTACGGACAATTTAGCGCTATGTTGTCTATATGTGACGCTCTGCAAAACCTTAATACGCACATTTTACAACACTGCAAGAAGAAAACTTAGATTACGTAATAAACAATAGATACTAAAGCTGAACGAACCAGGAAAGTCGATGTTGTCCGGGGGCTTGTCCTTCAATTTCATTCCTAGGCTAAATTTAGGAGACCCAGGATAAAGCGTGCCTTCGCTTCTTGAAATGTTGTAGTCTCCAGGGGCTGTTCAAGGGTGAAGCGACGATTGACATGAGTCGCGGTTCGTGCCCGCAGCAAGAGGTGTCAGAACCCTACCTGGGAAGCTAATACAATCTGACGCTGGCTGAGTAAGCTTAACACCTATCGTATACCGGGACGTAGAGCCATACACAACCTTGTCCCCTTTGGAAATGTCGCAGTCGCAAGGAGCTACCATAAGGAAGACGCTGATTTGACAGTGCTTTCCTGAAGGGCTTAAGAACGTTTTTGTGATCTCGATACGCTCACGCAGCTTTTCCAGTCTCAGAGAAACCATTTTCTCACAGTTCAGCAAGGTTTACGAGTAGCCTACCCCCTAGCTCGTAATTAGAGCACCGCTGCAAGAACAAAAAAAAAACTTGGTTTATACAAATACTGTTTAAAACAGTCGTTGTGCATAGCACCAACTTTGTCAATGGTTCAAATAACGAGAGCAAAATATTTCCGAGACAAAACGCGTGCTTCTTCAAGAAAGACGCGACACTGCACGAGGGAAATTTTTCGACGAGGAAATCCTTCTAACCAATCTTTCCATGTTTTCCTGGAGTGCTCGAAAGGAATGTACATTAATTTTGGTCCACAACTTACATTGCTCCACAAATTCATTTCCTGATGACAGCAATCGAGTGGGCGGTAAATGATCATATCGTGACATTTGTTTCCAAAACATATTGTGGCTTACTCGTATATGGCGGTTGGAAAACTGGCACCTGTGAAAGAGTCGACTCTATCTACGTCATATGCTTCCTTCCTTTTTTTTTCAAAAGGCAGGGTGCTTTCTAAGGCACGTGTGCTATAGTATATAGCACATTAAGCTATTCGTGAACGCCATATAATTGTTTGTCGCTTACTAACCAGGAAATTCCAATGAATCTGGAGGCATTTCTTTCAATCTGATGCCGAAGATGTGTTCAGGGGAATGGCTTCGCACCATCCGGTCAGCCTTTTCAACGCAGTACTCGGCAGGACCTGGGGACACAGCAGCAGACTTCAACACTGCACTTCAGACTAGCTTATTACGCCTACTGACCAGGATAATCAAAGGAGTCCGGCCTTCTTTCTTTCAATTTCACACCGATGCTGTGCTCAGGAGAGTGGCTGCGCACAATTCCGTCCGCTCGGTCGACGTTGTATTTTGCAGGACCTAACAAGGTAGCGTCAAATTCAGTGAGAATTCTAGTTCAAGAAAACCTAATAAATTTAACTGACCAGGATAATCCAAAGAGTCGGGTCTTCTTTCTTTTAACTTGGCACCGATTTTATACTCTGGAGAGTGGCTTCGTACAACTCTATCGGCTCTTTCTATGTTGTACTCTCCAGGACCTAAATACACAACAGAGTCAGTGAATGTCCTGCTTCACTATAGCCAAGTTTGTAAAATGAACTGACCAGGGTAGTACAATGAATCCGGTCTCATCTCCTTTAACTTGACACCAATTTTATACTCTGGAGAGTGACTGCGTGCCACTTGATCAGCTCTTTCTATGTTGTACTCTCCAGGACCTAAAGACAGAGCAATAGAGTCAGTGAATGCCCTGCTTCACTACAGTCAAGTTTGTAAGATGGACTGACCAGGATAATCCAATGAATCCAGTCTCCTTTCCTTTAACTTGGTCCCGATTTTATACTCTGGAGAGTGGCTGCGTGCAACTCTGTCGGGTCTTTCAATGTTGTACTCTCCAGGACCTAAAGGCACAACAACAGAGACAGTGAATGTCCTGCTTCCCTATAGCCTTGCTATATGGACTGACCAGGGTAATCCAATGAATCCGGTGTCCTTTCCTTTAACTTGGCGCCGATTTTATATTCTCGAGAGTGGCTTCGTGCAACTCTATCGGCTCTTTCTATGTTGTACTCTCCAGGACCTAAAGGCACAACAACAGAGACATTGAATGCCCTGCTTCACTATAGCCTTGTAAGATGAACTGACCAGGATAATCCAATGAATCCAGTCTCCTTTCCTTTAACTTGGTCCCGATTTTATACTCTGGAGAGTGGCTGCGTGCAACTCTATCGGCTCTTTCAATGTTGTACTCTCCAGGACCTAAAGGCACAACAACAGAGACAGTGAATGTCCTGCTTCACTATAGCCTTGCTATATGGACTGACCAGGGTATTCCAATGAATCCGGTGTCCTCTCCTTTAACTTGGCGCCGATTTTATATTCTGGAGAGTGGCTTCGTGCAACTCTGTCGGCTCTTTCTATGTTGTACTCTCCACGACCTAAAGGCACAACAACAGAGACATTGAATGCCCTGCTTCACTATAGCCTTGTAAGATGAACTGACCAGGGTAATCCAATGAATCCAGTCTCCTCTCTTTTAACTTGGCACCGATTTTATACTCTGGAGAGTGGCTTCGTGCAACTCTATCGGCTCTTTCTATGTTGTACTCTCCAGGACCTAAATACACAACAACAGAGTCAGTGAATGTCTTGCTTCACTATAGCCAAGTTTGTAAAATGAACTGACCAGGGTAGTCCAATGAATCCGGTCTCATCTCCTTTAACTTGACACCAATTTTATACTCTGGAGGGTGACTGCGTGCCACTCGATCAGCTCTTTCTATGTTGTACTCTCCAGGACCTAAAGACAGAGCAATAGAGTCAGTGAATGCCGTGCTTCACTATAGTCAAGTTTGTAAGATGGACTGACCAGGATAATGCAATGAATCCAGTCTCGTCTCCTTTAACTTGGTCCCGATTTTATACTCTGGAGAGTGGCTGCGTGCAACTCTATCGGCTCTTTCTATGTTGTACTCTCCAGGACCTAAATGCACAACAACAGAGACAGTGAATGCCCTGCTTCACTATAGCCCTGTGATATGGACTGACCAGGGTAATCCAATGAATCCGGTGTCCTCTCCTTTAACTTGGCGCCGATTTTATACTCTGGTGAGTGGCTGCGTGCAACTCTATCGGCTCTTTCTATGTTGTACTCTCCAGGACCTAAATGCACAACAACAGAGACAGTGAATGCCCTGCTTCACTATAGCCCTGTGATATGGACTGACCAGGGTAATCCAATGAATCCGGTGTCCTCTCCTTTAACTTGGCGCCGATTTTATACTCTGGAGAGTGGCTGCGTGCAACTCTATCGGCTCTTTCTATGTTGTACTCTCCAGGACCTAAATACACAGCAACAGAGTCAGTGAATGTCCTGCTTCACTATAGCCAAGTTTGTAAGATGAACTGACCAGGGTAATCCAATGAATCCGGCTTTCTTTCGCCTAACCTGACGCCGAATGTGTGCTCAGGAAAATGAGTGCCGACAACTGGGTCTGCCTTTTCGATGTTGTATGCTCCAGGACCTGAGGAAACAGCAATACATTCGGCGAGAGTCGTGTTTCCCTACAGGCAAGTGATACCAACTGACCAGGGTAATCAAAATGTTCTGGCCTTTCTCATAATTTAATGCCAATCTGGTGCACAGGAAAGCGAGTACGCAAGACCTAGTCCGCTTTTTCGACGTTGTGCACTCCTGGACCTATAGAGAGAGCAACATATTCTTTTAATTAGCTCTTTCATTAGGTTCTAGTTCGACTAACCAGGATAATCGAATGAGTCTGGTTCCCTTTCTTTTAATCTGATGCCAATCCTGTGCTCAAGAGAGTGACTGTAGACAACATAATCTGCTTTTTCAGCGTTGTATGCTCCTAAACCTGAAGAGGAAACAGAAAAGTCGTTGAACGTACTCCGTCACATTAACCAAATGAACTCTACTAAGCAGGATAAACGAATGAATCCGCCTTTTTTTCTCTTAACTTGGTGCTGATGCTGTATTGCGAAGGTCTTTCACGGGTCCCAAGATTGGCCTTCCTGACCTGCTAATGCCCGGGACCTAAAATTAACAATCATCAGCTTCTTTTAACACCAGCAGAAATGCTTACGCGCCACTAACCTAGGAATTCCAATGAATCCTGCGGTTTATCCTACAGTTGAATGCCTAGGTGATCCTACACTGATCTAATCTGTACCACTTCATCCGCCTTATCCACATCATATTGACCTGGTCTTATGGCTATGATTTCGGTGTCAGCGTCGATAAATAAAGTAATAATGCAAAGAAACACACGCATGGCCAAACTTTACATGAGAGCACGAGCTGCCACTACCAATTAGCAGGAAAGTCTATCAATTTTGGTACCCTGTGCTCATACGTGATGTCTTTCAATTGCTGCGGCGAGTGCCTTGTAAAGCTCTCCGCCTTTTACACACCGCATTTTCCCGGACTTGAATGCGTCACTCGAATGCCGTGCCATTAGAAAGTAGTAAAACAAAATCCACCATACGTGTACAGTAGAGTCTGTCTTACGCAAAAAACTTACGGCGTAGACATGGCTAGTCCAGCAGGTCTGGTAGTTTATTGTTCAGCTTGATCCCTATTTAGTATCTTGATTCCTATTTTGTAAAGCGGTGTCCTATACGTCTTCTTACGCAGCCCACTGAGCCCCGATTGTAGTATCCTGCACCTGCGAAAGTTACTCCTAGTCTTTGCGCCAACGTAAAGAAAAAAAAATAACTTATAGGAACCGTGCAGGAAATTCAAAACAGCCAATGCGACAGACCAGGATAGTTTTCCTATTTCGGCCGTTTGTCTTTTAGCTTGAAAGCAGTGCGGTACTGTGGAGAGCGGCTTCTTGCAACATGGTCTGCCTTCTCTACATTGTATTTCGCGGGACCTAAGAAAGTCGTCGAGTGTCGACACCAGTCGGTAAAGGTAGGGCATGAAGGGCTGCAAGAAGTAAGCTATTAACCCGTCAACTACCCAGCCCGAGCTGAACTCGGCCAAGTTGTTTTTGCCGACATCGCTAAGGAAGAACAGTAATGGCTCAGGCTCCTTCTTCTCTCGTCTGAGACCAGCCACTCTCGGCGTGCGTGTGCGCTAGAGTTTCGGCATTTGAGCGCGTTCGTCGAAGTCTTCGGTTCCTTTCGTTATCATCTGCTCGGGTAACTGCGCTCGAACATAGCACATGGGCTTTACGGATGAACCTTACACATACTCCTCTTTTTCAGAGCATATGTCTTTCATTAATAATTTGGGTGCATATAAGAGATAAATCGAACATGTAACATATATCTTAAGAAACTGAATATAATATGCAAGAATTTGTAGGAATAGAAGAAATTGGTCAGTGTTGTGCAAGCTTTTGCGAGAAATCTTAAGAGTTAAATGGAAGGCTTATTTTGACGAACAAGTGTTCCCTTATATTTTATAGTGTAGTTTTATTTGAATTTGAGTAAACAGAGTGGGCCAGCGAGCGCCTTCTAGTAAAAGGATCTCTCCTAAGTTGGATATTCTACCTGATTATAACGTTATCTTATCATAAATGTAACGCAGAGGAGTAATGCAGCGGCAGTATAAAATGCTGTCCTGACGTTTATAATGGAATATGACAGACCAGATACTCGACTGATTCCGGTGCTCTGTCCTTCAGTTTGACTTCAATGAGACGCTGAGGTGAGGAGGTTCTTGTGGCACGATCAGCTTTATCAACATTGAATTCTCCTGGGCCTATCCATATCGGCTTGCATTTAGCATAGCATGACAGTTACGACTCAGCACATCGATAAGCGAAAGTGAAGGAATATGGTTTTATCATTGAAGGAAAAGGGTCTTATGCAAATGCAACTAACCGGGGAAATCGTGTGATTCCGGTGACCTGTCCGTTAGCTTGATTCCGATTCGGGGCTGGGGGGATCGACTTCTTGTGACGTCATTTGCTGTATCCACGTTGTATTCCCCTGGGCCTAAACATGTCGACTTGTATTTAGGATGGTATGACAGTAACGACTGAGTACACCGCGGCATGTGAAAGTGAAGAAATAGGGGTTTTATCGTCGAAGGAAAATGGTTCTTATGCAAATGCAACTAACCAGGGAAATGGTGCGATTCCGGTGACCTGTCCTTTAGCTTGATTCCGATTCGGTGCTGGGGGGATCGGCTTCTTGTGACATCATTTGCTCTAGCCACGTTGTATTCACCGGGACCTAAGAACGTCGGTATTTATTATAAAAACAAGAGCCTAATAACTTCAATTTCATAGAGAATTCTTTTAGTATGGGCAAAAACAAGAAATGTACCAACACACCAGGATACTGCACAGATTCTGGTGGCCTATCCTTTAGCTTGAGGCCCATGTGGGGCTCTGGCGGTCGATTTCTCGTAACGGGGTCTGCTCTGCCCACGTTGTATTCTCCCGGACCTATGTTTTTGATTTTGTTTGCATTATTCATCTGTGATCAGGTTTCAATAGAGGCCGACAGCGAAATTAGCGCAAATTTCATGATTTTAATCGGGACCAACCAGGATAATGCAGATATTCCGGTGACTTTTCTTTCAGCTTCGCGCCAATTCTGTGTTGCGGAGAACGAGTTCTTGTCGCGTGGTCTGCTCTTTCCACATCGTACTTCCCTGGGCCTAGAGACAAAATCCCACTTTAGCCGGGGTCAGCAGCAACAAGAGACTATACATGAAACAATAATAAACAGAGCAAGTTCTAAATAATTAAACGCGACCAACCCGGATATCCCAGAGACTCTGGTGGCTTGAGTTTAAGCTTGACTCCAATCTTGTGTTGTGGTGAGCGACTTCTAGTCATGTGGTCCGCTTTGTCCACAAAGTATTGCCCTGGCCCTGAAAACGCAGTCGCGAGTGCATTTTTAGCGCTACTGTGCGGTGATGAAAAGTAATATGAATCGAGCAAACATTGGTGCTCTAAATAGAACTAAGTAACTTAGGCACTGACCCGGATAATCAAGAGATTCCAGGGGCCTGTCTTTAAGCTTCACGCCTATGTGGTGTTGCGGTGAGCGACTTCTCGTCACGTGATCTGCTCTCTCGACATTGTATTCACCAGGTCCTGGGAGCGTGATTTCAATTTAGCGATGATGAACATGGGTATTCCATAGCAAGAAAAGTACTTTAATTCTCGCAATTCATTAAAAGCAACTGACCTGGATAGTCTAGAGACTCTGGTGGCTTGTCTATTATTTTGACGCCGATTCTGTACTGTGGTGACCGACTTCTTGTCACATGGTCCGCTCTGTCCACATTGTATTCCCCTGGACCTAAGGATGTCGCCGTACTTCAGTAATAAGTGGCAAGAAGGTAGTCAATTAAAAGTACGAAATAATGGATGGATGCAAAGTAATCGAAAGTGACCGACCGGGGAAGTCAAGCGACTCGGGTGACCTTTCTTTTAACTTGCAGGCAATCTGGTGTTGCGGGGAGCGGCTTCTCGTCACGTGGTCTGCTTTGTCGGCATCGTATTCACCAGGCCCTAAGGATAGCATTTCGCCTTTTTCTAACAATGATCCTAAAGAATACCGTGCACGTTTCTTTACAGAATTTGGTAATCGTCACTGACCAGGATACTGCAGAGACTCTGGAGACTTGTCTCTTATCTTGATTCCAAAGCGCTGTTGCGGTGAACGGCTTCTAGTCACGTGGTCTGCTCTGTCAGCATTGTATTCGCCCGGACCTAAAGCGATTGTTTACTTATTGTCAATAACGAACGTGAATGGCAACACAAATGTAAAAACAACGCACATTCGTTCAAACAGGTATTAAATGTAACTGACCCGGGTATTTCAGAGACTCCGGAGGCTTGTCTTTTAACTTGGCTCCAATGCGGTGTTGTGGCGACCGACTCCTTGTCACGTGATCCGCTTTGTCAACATCGTATTCACCGGGGCCTGAGGGCGTTATTCAATTCAGAGACGTAATGAACATTAGTAGACCAAAAAATAACGTTTTGGTGGTGCACAGCGTCTCTCAACCACGGTGTTTCGACTGACCCGGGTAGTGCAGAGATTCCGGCGGCCTGTCTGCTATTTTGACAGCGATTCTGTGCTGCGGAGAGCGGCTTCTGGTCACCTGGTCAGCCCTTTCTGAGTGGTACTCGCTTGGCCCTACAAGAGGGACGTCAGAACTTGCACGACATAAGACACATGAATAACGTGAACTGGTGTCGATTGTATACTAACCGGGGTAGTCAAAGTGTTCGGGCGCCTTTTCTTTTAACTTTGACCCTATGTGGTACTCTGGCGACCTAGTGCGCACCAACCGGTCCGCTTTGTTCGGATTGTACTCTCCTGGACCTGAAAATGGCATATGTGCTTGCATACAACGCTTCTGTGGAGATAACTTGCATGTGGTACGTTTGAATGCTATGGGAAGATTGAATGATTCATTGTATTTTCACTTTGGCATGTCAGCGGCACGAAGATAATGCGGTCTAGTTATATCGCTTTAAACTTCGTACTATGTGGCTCAATATTTCTTATTTGGTTGATAAGCACACAAGAAACGGCAACGTAAAGTGGTTGTACATTGCGTTTTTAAATTCCAATCCAGCTATATCATCATTGAACGAAGTATGACGTGCGTTTCATGTGCATAACAAAAATCGGCAGTTACCCTTATATCAGTGGGCTTCGTCACGCTTGTTCGTCAGCAAATGTAATACTCGGCAGAACTGGTTGGAATTCGGTGCGACGCTGTTTGAAAATTAGCCTTATTCCCCTACTTGATTCGCTAGCAAAACATGCGCTTTCACACGACCAAGACAAATCAAACACCCTGAGGTGATGACGCACCTGGGAACTTCAGTGAATCCGGAGGCTTGTCTTTGATCTTAAGCCCGAAGCTGTACTGCGGGGCCCGATAAGCCGCCATAATCTTTCCTTTGCTTAAGTCGTAGTCCGTTGGGCCTGCGAGCGTTCGCGTTGTGCACACAGCCAAAAGGGCAAAAATAAAATTGTCAAAACCAATCCACAAACCGGGAAAGTCGATTGACTCCGCAGCCTCGCGTTCAAGCCTCTCGGCCAGGCTGAACTGTGGGGCTCGTGAGAAGACTGTCGAGTCTGCCTTGGAGGCGTCGTAGTCTCCTGGAGCTGAACATGTACGCTTTGCGTCACTGAAAATGGCCGTTGCGAGTGCGGGGACGAAGAATGCGCATTGAACGAACCCGGAAACTCAGCGCTGTCTGGTGGCCTTTCCATCAGTCTGTGCGCCATCGTGCGCTCTTGCGATCTGGCGTACACAGCACCATCAGCTCGGGTTATGTCGTAAGCCCCAGGTGCTGCGTGGTCGGCACGTGTGGAAGATAAGACCCGAGTCCTTGACAAAGCTTCAATAACCGTTTAGGTGTCACACCCCATGAAACTGCTAAAGGGTTGTTTTTATTTTCGTGTGTGAAGCATAATTAATATGACAGTTATTGCAAAAATTACTAGAAGGAACACTGGCACTATTGTCTTTCTGTGCTGCAAGTATGCCGGTTCAACCATCATTTAATGATGGGTAGTAAATGGATATAAACTTTCTCGTTCTGGCATCAAACGGCTTTTTGTATTTAAATATTGGTCACTCGCGATAAATTATTGCGGTATAAATGCAGCAATTAGCACTAAGTTTGCATGTAAGCAGGAACGTACTGCATTCAAGCGTTTAGAGAAATATTATAGCTTCTTTACGAGGGCAAAGCGTAATGGACACTGCCTCAAGAACTTTGAAAGTCGCCATCACGAAGACTCGACAAAGCCATGTACTAATGATCATTCCAGTGGTGTACCTGAACGTCCGTAGCACCAGTTTCCTCTAGTGATATTAAGGAAACTTCAAGTTTCATGGCCACCTTACAGTCCCGAAAGTGTGCTCATGGTTCGGCCAAATTTCTAACTCAATTGGGCAATTATCTCCTCTTTCATGCCTTTCGCGGGAGGCAGGGCTCGTTATCACAGAATGTGCACAGCCACTTCGTTTTTTTTTCTATGTCATTTCTCGTTTTTCTGGCTTACTGCAAATCGATTCTCCTTAGCTATATTTCAATTTTAGTTGTGCCAATAAGGCTGCCATTCTTCTTTTCTGGAGCATAAAGCCTATGTGCAACGTCAAGGAAAGCAGCGAACTAAACGAAAGAAGTCTTTTATCTGCGTTTCAGATACGTTATTTAGCTCACTTCGTGCAAGTGCTTCCGCGCGGATCAACGAATTTCAAAATTACCAAGGTGCAGGAGTGCGCAGTGCGTAGTACCAAAGGTGCCGAAGTCAATCGGTGACAAAATTTCTCACGCACCAGGGAAGTCTTCTGTTTTCGATTCCTTCAAGCGCCTGCCGAAGGAATACTCCGGTGGTCTGGTGCGAGAGCTGTCGTACACTTTTCTACTTTCGTACGATCCAGGACCTGGCAGGAGAAATTCACCAGGACGAGTTTTCCAAGGCATGTAAAAAGTGCGTCATCATGAGCATGCTTTAGTTCCGTCCCAACATTCTCAAGAAATACCTAGCTTGAGATTTTTGTACAGGTGCGCAAATTCAAGTCCTTCTTGCTTTAGCTCCTTCAGATTACAGGTAAAGGCAAACTCTGGTGACTTCACAAAGGTGATACTCTCTGCCTTTGCTGTTTCGTAATCTCCAGGAGCTAAAAAATTGGAACTTTACATAAACTTTTCACTGTCGCTCATTTTAAGTCATGTAGCAAGCGTCCTCAGACGCGCACTAACGGGGTATTGAAAAATTTCTGGATCACGAAGCATCCCCCTTCGCCGTATCGGGTAGCTCAGCGATTTCGGATACACGGCACGGTTGGCTTTCTTCTGGTCTGTATTCACAAGGAGCTGGAATACAGCAACACAGGCCCGCCATGCTTCCTCACTCGTTAGAAAAGTGTCCTTAACATTTTCAATTTGTTATGCCATTTTTTACTGGTATATCAATCAATCGGTCAATCCGCCAGTCAAACAAAAATAATTATTTTCAGCACGTTTGTTCTCGAATGC
The DNA here is from genome assembly GCF_023375885.2 of Dermacentor andersoni. Classification (NCBI taxonomy): domain Eukaryota; kingdom Metazoa; phylum Arthropoda; class Arachnida; order Ixodida; family Ixodidae; genus Dermacentor; species Dermacentor andersoni. Next base: position 595,068 of record NW_027314758.1, read on the forward strand.
ACACGTCAACTGCGGCTGAAAGCAGCCCATAAGAGGTGCCTCACAGCGCATATACACGAAGCAGTAGAATAAAAAAAAATTTACGTCCATCATTCTTATTGTGAGTCTTGTACCTGCGTGGGAGGCTTCGGAAGCTAGAGACTTGAGGGGTATAAGCTACCCTAGTTCATTATTATGCATTGATCTTAAACCTCGGAAAATTCTTGCTCATTAGCTGCTTGCGTGTTCCGCTCCCTATGGCCTTAGTTTGCGCTCTTTAGCAAAATGATTCTCAAGGCACCTCTTGCGCTATCCAAAAAAAGTTTCTGGCTCCTTGCTTGACGTTTTCTTTTTGTTTACTATGAATTTCGATGTGTGCTTAGTGGAAACAGGCCAGCACAGCTGCTTGTAAACCATGTAAAGTTTCTCAGTATGAAGGCTAGCCCAAACGTTCCCAATCATCAGAGCTTCGACCAACTAAATTACTTCTTTTTTTTCATTTCATGTGTATTTCTTAATGCAAGCACTGACCTGGCAGTTCTTCGGGACTAGGCCCGCGGAGCCGTCGGCGCATCGAGAAGCTCGGCGATTTCGGGTAGACCACCGAGTCTCCCTTGTCGATGTCGTAAACACCTGGAGCTGCAATCGTGTAGCCACCGATTGCGACGCTGTTTTAAGACGCTAAATTTCAGAAGTGCACCTGACTGCATCATCGTGCGTGAAACCATCATTCTTGTGCCCTGCTGGGTTACGTATATAGCCCTGTTTGAGCAAAGAGAAGGTCCAACCAGTTGTACGCCTGTCTGCCTCTCTTCTGGCAAATCAAGTTCGTGATATGTTCCTAGAGCAAATGCCATAGCAAATTATCTACCTTGCAGCTAAATTGTACAGTGCATCTATCTATCGTCTTTCGACGCACTGTATTTTTTCCTGGTGCACTGCCGCATCAACCGTCGTTTCAGCTATATCTCGGCGGTTCGGTTGTTACCTATTGTGGTAGCTTAAATATTTTATTTTATGAACTGTCTTCGAAACCTGTATGTCAGTATAATTGAAGGAGATAAAACTATTTCAACAAACTTTAAGTTCTGTGGCATTACGTCAGCGCGATAACTTCATTACACTGCGCGAGGCTTAGCTGAGTAACCTTAAGTTAAATGATTATGAGCAGCCGCAACTTCACTGTGAGCGAACACGTGTTATCATTAAATTAGAGCATTAATAAACTGAGTTCCTCGTGCACTCGCATATTATAGTTTTTTTTTTTTCACATTATAATGTATTGGAGTTGATGCTGCATAATCAAGATTGTACTTACGATTGTTGCTTTGAAAACACGCAGTTATTCCTGAAGGGGGCAAGATGTGAAATATGTTTAAAAGATGAAGCACGTGTGAACTTTACATACCACAGTTATGTGAACATAGCTGCGAGTAGTTCGCTTCAGTGACTTCTTTCTCAAACAAATGCAGTCAACAACAATGGCGACATGCTTCTGTCAGTGCAGTGCGCGACGTGACAAGCGACAAATGGTGACATGCCAAGCTCGTGAAAAATGACACCAGTGTGCACGTTTGTCTTTTATGTTGTCGCTGGTGGTAGTGATGAGTGCAAAACCTTTTTTTTTTTTTTTTTTTTTTTGCTTCACGCAGGTTTCGGTCGTTGCGTTCTTTTCCAGTGCTTGTTTCCTCGAAAAGGTGAAAGTGCTGCGAGTCGTCACGATAGCATGGTGCAGCGTGCAAAGAGCGAAGGCTTTACAGTTCGTTGGCGTGGAGGGATCAGAACAATACGACATTTACCGTTTGTTTACCAGGTTCTTCGTTGGGAAGGAGGAGATGCCTAAGTTATTCGCGAACGCTGCAGGTATGGCATCAGGACGCTGTTGACGACGAATTCAATCAGCGTTAGTAAGTATCACACTAACCACGTGCGGCATATTAAAGTTTCACGATAAAAGATTTCTGATGACAGGCGTAGTCGCAAGGGAGGGTAAAATAAGTACAATCGGGAGTTGGTGGATTCAGGCGCATTAAAGTGTCGAAGTATGATGCAATAAGGCAGTCAAACCGCTCATGCCCTTCTTGAAGGCAACTGAGCTATACGATTGTGACTGTACGCGAGTAAGCATCCGCCACCCGCGTAAGTAGACACACTGACTCTCATTCCCCCTACTTATATTTCTCCCTTTCTCTGCGTGTAAGGTAGCCAACCGGGCGCCACCATGGTTAAACACCTCCCTGCATTTCTTTCTTTAACTTTATCTCTGCGTTTTTACCTCTCTTCTGTGCTTGGTTTCTGGTAGAAGTAAAAAATTTTCACTGATGATTACGGTACTCCCTAATGCGAAATCTGAGAGCAGCTCCATACGTGTTTTGATTTCGCAATATATTGGCTAGTGCGGCACGTTGCAAACGGAGCGAAGTGTAGCGCAACTGCTTCGCCAATCGGGAGATCATGTATGGATAACGCGTGGGCGCGATTCACAGCAGCCGCTGCCGACAGAATTCCGCTCATGCAGAGCTTTGTTTCTATACAGACGACGCGCGCTAGTCTGGAGCCACCTCGTAGCCATCGCCGCCGCACAGCCCGTCTTGCGCGGCACTACGCTTTTCTTCTTACGCTTTCGCCATACCCTCCTTCTCCGCTTTCTGCCTCATAGTTCCGCTTCACCCTCCTCAGGAACGGGCGCCTAGAGCTGCGCTGAAAAATAAAATTCCAGGAGGACCAATCTCACGATGACTGTTGATGTTATTGCAATTAGCGTTCGGGCAATGTATCGACAGACTGTACTGCCACCCCCAAATCGCATCTCGCGTCATGCATGAGCCGTGTACCCCCGCCTATAGCTCCTCCCTCGCGCTTCTCTCTGAACACGCGACGCCATCTGGCGGCGGGTGCACGAAGTCTCCGTCTATTTGAGTGGCGCCCGAGATTGCGCCGGTCGCTCGCCGGTGTGCTAACACTGAGAATTAATGCCTCGCTGCCCACGGGCATACGCCGCGCAGCGCTGAAGCGTCAGGCTAGTGTGCTTGAGGAACCGGTGTGACGTAGGTGCGAATCCACCTAGCACCGCCAAAACTTTAAGGCATCTATTTTTATTGAAGAGAGAGTGGCCTAAAGAGGCTAGATAGGCGACCACAAAGTGGCCAAAGCAGGCTAAAAACATAAATTGCATTAACAGTGAAGCAACACTTCCTGAATAACGGGATGCGAGGTGCAACAAGCGGCGAGTGCAGAATTCAGTGGTGTCAGGGCTGGAAGGGCCAGACGAATACGTCATTTGCCGTGTGTTCTTCGTTGGGAAGGAAGAGATTTCCAAGTGCTTTCGCGTGGGCTACAAGTGTTCCTTTCTTGAGTGTTTAAGTTGTCCTAAAAGTAAAAAAAAAAGTGCAGCAACGTTTCGGCACGTAGCGGGGGTGCGTGGTGCAACAAGCGGCGAGCTGGTGCAGGGTTGGGTGGCGGGCAAGGCGCAAATCACGCATGCGCCGCTTGTTTACCAGGGTTGTCGTTGGGTCGGAAGAGGCTCTTAAGTTTGAGGCCGAAGGAGTAGCGGGGCGCTCGCCTGTTGCGGTGCACGAGCTGTGGGCGGCGTTGAGTTTCTTCTTGGCTTGGGCGGTCGGCCTCTGAAACAGCGCCGCGCGCGTTAATCGAGCGCCGTTCTCGCAGCCATTCCCGCACGACGTTTCGAGTCTCGTTCGCGCCGCCGAGTCGCCACGAAAGAAAGTTGGATACCTCGCTCAGGCAACGTTCTGCAATCAACAATGCTTTCTCAAAGACTCATATCATATCTATACGAACACATATCGAAATAACAGAATACGCAATACGAAAAATTATCAGTTCACAACGGCAATATATGAGACGTACATCTCAAAAATATTGCTCACAAAGTACTCATTTCGTTAGCAAACAAACGTGTATCATACGAGTAAGATGGCAGCAGTGAAAGGGATAATGTTGTGCAACAAAGCAATTCTTAACGGCTAACTCGAACAGTTACGCTGTCATATGGTTTCTGCACGAAATGAAAGGGGTTTATTTTGTAGGCTTGAAGGCAATATGTCGCACTATAGACAACGCGAGCATAGTTCCCTTCTTCAAATGGTTCCATCCAATTACCACTCAGCCTCAGGCATGTACGCGTGTATTATAAAAAATATCAGAAACGCGCTCATGAGCAAATGGACGTACGTGATGTACGCAGTTTAATTTCTTTCTGCCAGTAATCGAGCAAGTCAAGGAATCTATTAATTGGTCGCATAGCAATTCTTGCCCGTTGGTGGTGGCAACCACTGGCAAAATACAAATGAACGATTATCCACGCCAATTATCAGAAATAATGTTATTCTAATATAAACTAACTCTGGCTAAGTTCACCTTCCTTTGTGTCGTGTGAAAAGTTCTTCAGATGAAAAATAACTATATATATATATATATATATATTCATTCAAAATATTCATAGTTACAGAAACGCCTGGAAAGACGCCACACACACACAAGAAAGAAAAGAGCAGACATGCGTTATTCACAACTGTTTATTCCATTTCGGCGTCATAAAAATACACAGCAAAGGCACGCGCATTACCAGCTGCGTAAATGAGAAAGTGACAGCAATGACCAATCCCACACGTACCGACACAAAATAAATGGCCGTGTTGTGTAATACGTCCTTTAATTAGTAAAGGCAAGGCGCAGAAGACCAGGACTTCGACAATTTTTATTTTCCAATCGTCTTTGAGCTTCGTCACTGACTCCTCCGAAGCCGCGAAGCTCTCGTAACGAAGATCGGCCAATTCGCAGGACGCACAATGCAAAGTGAATCGAATCAGAGAGAAAATATCTTTAACAATACACGACCCTGGAATAGGCACGATTGGCTCGCTACATATAACGTCGGCAATATGGCCGCATACTCAGTCGAGTACTGCCAGGGTCGAGACAACAAAAACGTTTA